>NC_081250.1:83486361-83853861 GCF_030490865.1 Poecile atricapillus
TTAAAGAGAAAGTGTCAAAATCCTTTCAAGTGTCATGGCAAGGTCAATGTAAAATAATGAATAATATGACTGGTGGTTTGTTTGCCTTTTTGGTGCCCTCTATTTTGCAATATTTTCTGTTGTATTTTGCTGAGATGACTTTAAGTTCATACTTAGAATGTAGTGGGATGCATATGCAAAAAAATAGATAAACCAGGTGACATCTTGTTCATAAGTTGCCCCATCAAGGACTGAAGCATTTAGCAGTCTTATTCATGTAATTAATTTATCTCCCATGAATTTCTGTCTTCCTTCTGCACAGAGATCCTCCATGACAGAAATTCCCCATCCTATTTGCCAGTCATCTAAGCTGTTGGATTACAAAGTCATAGGGCCAAAAAAAATCTCTACAAAGAGGGAAAAGTAAAATATTTCTTTATAGGTAGAAATTCAACTCTTTTCATAGGTATGATATTCAGCTTGATAAGTAATTAAAAATGTAGTTCAAATAGCTTAATTGAAAGAAAGAATAAATTTACATCAATATAATGGCTGAAATTTTAACCTTGATTATTTTTAATGTTAACTGAGCATTAGTATGCACTGAATTGAATGTGCAGTTATGAGTACAATGAAAAGTACTTTTGCAATTTGTAAATTTATATTTAATTTTGACTAATTAATGGAATTTCTCTGCAGAAGCAGATATATATATATGATAAATATCACTGCATTTAATTGTATTCAAAAACTGCAGAAAAGGCATATGAAAGTGAAACAGAGTACACAGTGGAGCCAAAAGTGAAACAATTTTTCCAAAACCAGCCATAAGACTGATATGAGGGGTACTAAGTTGTCTCTGGAAACCCAACACTGAGGTTTACCTTTGAATACCAGCCCGCAACCACCTATAAGCACTGTTGGTGGTAAGCGTTGTAAAAAACAAGATCCAAATCTAGTTCTGCAATAGCCACTCTGGCCTTCTGGAAACTTCAGGTCCAGTTTATACAGGAGAAGGAAATAGGTTTTGTCCAAGACGATATTCACTCATCCCAGTGGTTAATGCTTCTTTTCAATGTCATCAAAGGCTTTCTGACCAGAGTGCCCCATGCCACCCCCATATGACCTGAAATCAGATTGTAGGGCTTTCTTTAAGTCCTACAGAATAAATAGATTAATGTAAAAAGTCTTGAAATGGTCAGCGGAGAAACAACTTTCAATCAAAAATTTTCTATACTTTGATATTAATTTATGATCCTAGTATCTTGAAAGTCTGGCAAGTTTCTTTCCTCAATAGTACAAAACTATGAGATGAGGACTCCAAAGTGAGGAAAGTCTTATTGAGTCCTGGATGTTTTCTCAGGATGTCTTGCACCAAAATATCATGATTCTCACTAAAGTACTTAGACAGGGATGGAACACAAATTCTTCCATGCTTCAAGTACTAGACTTCCCTATTTTTCTTGAGGATGCCAGATGTTCTGTTGACCATTTCTAAAGGAGTTCTAGAAATGCAATTCTGCAACTTTAAAACTGTATTTAAAATAGAAATATTGCTAGAACTATTCTGGTGATATCATTTGTTGCAGATGTTCATTCTAAAGTAAAACTTAAATAATGAGGGGAAGTATTGACTGAGCATAAGAATGTAGTCTAAAAATGAAGGACAAAACATGTTCTTTACCTTAATTTGATCAGATGATGTAATTAAAATTATTAAAGGAATTCAAATATAACAAGTACACTGTGTTATTATAAAGATACAGAAAGTTGAGTATTAGTGTAAAAGCCTGTTTTCCTCCATATAATTTTTAGATATTACACGAGATTTCATTGTGTCTACTGTACTATGGACAAAAGCCCTGAGAGGGGTTGGAATCCATATTTACATGTTCGTTCTCTCTATTTATAAAATGAGCTGATTTTTTCCTCTGGTATGTCTTGTTTTTAATGTGAATAGTCTAGTGAAAAATTCTGGCATCCTGATAATAATAGGGCACAAAACAAATGACTGTTTTTCTCTAGCTTGAGAAAAAAATAATCAGCATTTTTCTGCATGCTAATCTATATTTCAGAAAATATTAAAAAATATATTTCAAATTTCATTCTGATAATAGCATATATGATGATGTTTGTTAAGGAAGAAGAGAATTATAATTAGTTTAATGAATTGAATCAGAAATTAAAAAAAGTAAAGGGAAGAATATTTACAGTATATTATTTACTAAGAAGATTTTCTGGTATCATGCCATCACTACCTGGAATGATCATCTAATTTAGACCCATAAAAATGAAATCTGAGAAATTAACTGAATTTCAAGGACAATTTCCTAAGATGGGAGCTTTTTTTCTGTTGTACCATACTTACTATAATAAAAATGTGGGTTTCTTTCATGTATTGTTTATTTACACTGTTTATTACTTCAGAAAAAGCTTAGGACCTGGCTAAACAAAATTGAATGATAATGTCCAGAATTTTGATTTGAAAATCTACTCTGTGATGTTGATGAAGGAAGAGGCATTATACTGCACATTAAAAAAAAACCACAAAAGAATTCTAATATGGCTTTTTTTTTTTATTATTTTTTTGGTCTTCTGTTTAGATTGGTTTTGATTTGACAGATACAGAGAGGAGGGAGAGGAGTGAGGTGGAAATGAGTTCTTTAGTGAATACAGTAGAATCTCTGTGTTAATGGGAAATCTTGAAGGGTTCAGGGTCAGCAATAACTGATAGAGTTGCAAAATAAGGGACCAAACTGAGTTAAGAATATTAAATTATGCATTCTCACTTTGCCCTCACTTTATGAAAGCTAAAGGTCAGTGGGTGGGTATTGTGGGGTGACTTTGTGAAGCTTGTATCCTCAGTTGCCTTGTTTATGTTACATATTAAGTTCTGCACCTTTAAGACTGGCTCTGAGAGCGAAGTGGGGGAAGAAGCAGCCGCAGTTTGTGTTCAAAAACAGCTCTCACTACCCCACATCCAGCTCCTGGTGTGTTATCTGCAGCACGGACAGACAGCAGGACAGAGCTCTCCTTTACTTTTAGTTAGTTTTTAGTTATCTGAGGCAGAGAAGTTCCCCAGACTATTTTTTCCCTTTTTCTTGAATCTGTTCAAACCTGCTCTGGACTGAAAACCCAGACAAACACCAGGAGTTCACTCCTGTGCCCCACTGGGGCCTGGACCTTGACACTTTCCAGTGCCAGAGGGACTGATAAGAAACTGAGCGAGCTGAGCTACACCACATGAAAAAGACTTTTCTAGATTTGCCATCTCATCAAACGGTGAGGTTTTATTTTTAAATAAACATTTTTTTTTCCACTTTTCTCCAAAGAAATTTTTTTCCCAAACCAGCTGGGGGAGGGGCCACTTAAATTTGCTTTGTGGAGGGACACCATTCAGAAGTTCTCTCCCAAATTTGCCCTAAACCAGGAGAGTGGGATACTGTTCACCTTAGACTGAGTGCTTTACATAGGCAGAGCACTAGAGCCCTGGGTGTACAATTAGCACTGTGGACACTTTTTATTTCCTGATGCAAACTGAGTAAGGATGCTCTAATATAATTCTAGTTAAAGAACATTAGATGTCTGTTGTTTTTTTGCAGCTGTCCACATTTTTGTTCTTCATGGTAGGGGCCCATTGTAGGCAAGATGTTTCTATCCAGCTACAGAGTTCATGCTGAGTAAATATACCTGAAATTACCCCTGACTGCTATTTGTTCTCTTCTGACTGAACTTGGCATATTACCAGAAGCCCAGTATCTTGTTTCTCTAAAGACAGCAGCTGCACCGAAAGAAAACCTTGTGCAATCTTCCTAGCAACACAAACCTCAGACACATCTCTATGTTCAACAGCATCTAGATAACATTTCACCATGAAAAGTATTTTGCTACATTAATTAAATAAGGAATCCATTGCTACTGACTGGTTATACAAAAAGACCAGCATTATTCAATCCATATCTTAATGTAAAGATGACTATAGAAGAAGGATTTATTTTGCCATAGGTATGGTTGGAAACTGAGACAGTAAAAATTCTGTATATTCTGCACTGAAAATATCTTATAAATAGATATAAATTAAGGAAGAACACTTCTGTTATCCTCTTTCCCCTATCACTCTCTGCTTTTTGCAAACTCTTTGTTTAGAGAAGTGTCTGTCTACAGGCAGATAACTTACATAGTGCCATCCAAACCAACCAAGATACCATAATCTTTTATCTTTGCCATTAACAGTGAAGTACCATTCTAATTAGTCCATGGCAAGGTTTGTCATAATCATGTTAATTTATCTTTTGATGGCATTAAAATATGTTTTCATGCTGTGGTTCATTATGTAAAATGCAGAATTTTTTCTCCCAAAACTTGTGAATCTTGTTAATAGGAGATACATATTTCTATTTTCACTAGTGCTGGTATTTGTAGATCCTGCAATTAATGTATTTACTTTGTGTCTAAATGATTAGTCATATATTTAATTCTTTTAATCAGCAATATAGAAAACCACTAAGAGGAAAAACATTCTGTTACTCAGAATCTTTTGAAAACTTTTTTCTTTCAAAGCTTAGATTTTTTTATTAAGTATCTTCATTTTGACATGTCTTTCCATGCATGTAAATCAGCATCATTGGGTGTTGAATTAGATGCTGGAATAAATAGGATAGATTTAGTGTCATTATGGGTAATGAGACACACTAGCAATCAAGCTTGCTTCTTAGCAAAGAACATAATTTCAAGTAATGCTCTAAAGCTACAAAGTGAAGGCCAAAGTCTCTTAAATCAGGATAATTTGATACTTTTTCCAGTATTGTCTTTTAAGTTACTAGGCTTTAATATTCTGTGTTTTGTTTTACACTTCATGTTTAGAGAATGCATGCATGCGTATGTGAGGTTATAGACAGACAAAGAATACACAGCAACATTTCCCTCTCTCTCAAGTCCTTCCTTTTCAATATTCAATGTTATCGATACAAATATAATATTGTATATAGTGTAATATCCAATATGAGCACCATGTGGTTTGAAATGTGTCTCCTTAGAGCAGGTACTACCAAAAAGATAAGAGACATAAAACTGGTAAGCATTAATTCTCATGGACATCTCTTCTTCATGTGTTGGTCTGTTGACCTTGACACACACACAGTCACAACAGTGACATGCTGGTAGGCTGTACTAATCCAAATGGACAAAAAGTGTGCATTGTTTGTGCGTGATGCTGCTCTAAGTAACCACGGCAAAGAGACTCAAACTCTTTTATCTGCAGACTTGAGGTTATGCGTATTTGTCTTGTATCCCAAGGGTGGAACCCAGGGCCATGGGATGTGTTAAGCAACATTCAAGTATTTTTCTTTTTCTTTAAACAGGTCTGAAATTGATATACTCTCAGCTAGCTCTGAAAGTATTATTGGATATTGTCCACAGCAAGATGCTCTGGATGAACTTTTAACAGGCTGGGAGCATCTTTATTATTACTGCACACTGCGTGGAATTCCAAAGCAGGATATCCATAAGGTAACTATCCAAAACAGATGTGGAGAGGGACCTATTGCCAGGCTGCACTGTGGGGTTTTGTTGGGAGTTGTGTTTCTTTCTTTTGTACTTAAGGAATTTTTTCCCATAAGTTGCTGAGAAACTAACTATTGGGAAATTATGGGTACTTAAGAAAAACAAGAGTGGCCAAACTCAGGGGAGAGGGGAGAGGATACCTGGAGACTTGGACAGGCAAAACAACAGGGGTAGGGGAGCTGCGGGGGAGCTCTCGCTTTGGGTTTCAAGGAGGACAGGCAACTTGCTGCTTAGGGCAAAGAGAATTCACCACCAGAGCCCAGTCCTGTACTCATCCTGCCTCATCCTTTCTGTGGGTGAGCCTTTGCTCGTAAGAGCAGCATTGTACTGAGACCTTATTAACATCTACCTCATTAAACGAGGGACCTATCCTTGTCTGATCGGGTGCCTGGATCTTGGGCTCACCCCTCTCTGTCCTGCTGGGAATTGGGTTGCCACTATTCCGTCCCCATTGCTCTTTGGCGTTGCTCCAAGCTTTCGCTGCACTGCAGCCCCACACCTCCTGCCTGCTGAGGCTTCCCGCGGTTCCAGCCACAGCTCTGGAACTTCTGATACATCTTGCTGCCACCCCGGGATTTTTGCTCATTCCTGCCAGCCCAGCTTGCTGTTTCCGTAAATCCTGCTGGAACACCGGGATCGACTGTCCCAGGGGGCTTTGTGAAGCAAAGCCTCTCTCCCACCCCTTCCTGTCTCAGACAAAGCCACCATTACCGTGTGCTCCCCACGCGCACGCCACAGCGGCCCCTGCAGCCACGGGGGAATCAACGCACCTCCTGTCCCCTGGGAGCAGCAGCACCCCTGCTGGCCATACCCGGAACTGCACCAACAGGGAAAGCGCCTGTGGCTGAGAAGGGTCACTGGGTTCCTGTTCTCTTTGGTGTTAATGCCAGAGTTGTTGTTTCTTTGCTTTATTATACATACTAGTAAAGAACTGTTATTCCTATCCCCATATCTTTGCCTGAGAGCCCCTTAATTTCAAAATTATAGTAATTCGGAGGGAGGGGATTTACATTTTTTATTGCAAGGGAAGCTTCTGCCTTCCTTAGCAGACACCTGTCTTCCAAACCAAGACAAGTTTATTGAACAATTGTACCTTTTTAACATGAGAAACTATCTAATATTTCATCTTAACAACTTTAGTAATAAGGTTTTCATTACCACAATTTTATTTAAATAATGTGGATTTTTTTTCTGTCTGTTATGCCAGTTCAAAACACAATACCATCACTGCAGATAGTAAAATGAAATTATTGCAAATGAAATCTTGGGCACAAAAACCCTGAAAGAAATTATAAATGGTTTAATGCCTTCGCTATCACACTTAACTGTGAAAGAACACCACGTTATGAGTCTTGTACCTCTGAAAAACTTTTCTTCAGAGATACGATTTAATTTTGATGGAACTAAAAATTTTTGTATGATTCTGTAGAAATAAATGAAACACCTAGGCACTGGGATAGGAGCTGTCGGTATTCTGCTGTCTTAAACTTCGCAAGATGAGAGCACTTCCTTAAATGCTCCAGCTGCCACACAGAGCTTGGGGCTGTCCAAGAACAGGCCAAAGAATTGCTTTGAGAGCTTACTATTATAGAAGTTGACAATATCTGGGAATATCACTGGGAGCTTGTGGAGGCTAGCTTTGGAGCAAGCTGCAGGCCCCATGGCCTGCCAGCCCTGCCTGAGAAGCTAGCCTGGGAATTTCATGGGAGGATTCAAAACAATCCTCAAAGACACAAAACAGCCTGCAGGTGCTGTTTGTCTGTTTCTGTGTTTTCCTTGCAGGAGAAAGTCAGGGGGTAGTGAACCCCACTGACCAATGATGGTAATGTAGTACTATACTAACCAATAAGAGTTTCCTTTCTGTACTTTCGACGAACTAGTCTATATAACATGGCTGTAACAATAAACTAGAGATTCTCTCCTGTTCTGACTCCTTTGAGAGTCCGTGTCGTTCTTTCCGCCATTCCTAAGTAGAACGACATCTGGTGACCCCGCGTGATGATGGACCGACCCTCCGAGGTCTGGTAACCCGACGTGATGTGCAGCCGACCCCCGAGGTCAGAAAGCAACCTACGTGAAGACATCTGCTAATCCCCTGAGGGTAAGCAGCGAGCGGGAAAAACACCAGCCCTTCCCCCTAGAGGGGAAAGTGGAATTCTCCCGGGCTTTCCAAGAGGAAGCTGGTTTCTAACCAACGGGATAGTGGAGCCTGCCAGAGAGCGGGCTTGGAACGGCCTATCTTGGTGAAGCAGAGCTTGAAATCCCGGGTCCAAGCCGATAGCGTTTGCATAATTGCATTCGTGGAGCCACCAAGATAAAAAATTTTTTCATAATGGAGAACTGTGATTTAGCTGATGAGCAACTTGTCAGCTTTGCATGGCAAGACGCCTTGCTGAGCATGGGACTCTGTATTCCTGAAGAAGATATACGCGCTTTGTTCCACTGGGTGAAAGCGCAGGAGTTTGCTGTGACTGTGAATGATGTGTTTAACCTTGAGATTTGGTGGTCAGTGGGAGACCACCTGTAGACTAGGCTAGCTGAGGGAGATGCCAGTGCGTGCAGCTTAGCAGCAACTTGGAGAGTGATTTTTAAGGCACTGAAACAGTGCCAGCCTAAAAACAGTGAAACCGAACTGTGTAGCAGTCCTTCAGCTCTGCCCGGACCCTTAAAGAACTTTAGCAGCGGGCAAGAGCAGTCCGTGAGCCGGAGATCTTCCTCTCCAGAAAAATTTGAGCGCCCGCCATCCGCAAAGCTCAGCGTGCAAGTTTTACCAGCAAAAAAACAACAAAAGAGCGAAAATCGCTCGGCTCTGCCTTTACCGCACCCGCAGACGCCGCCATCGCCAGCGCAGCGAGAACTGCCTTTGCCTGCGCCCTCCGTGGAGCCTCCGCCGGCCCCTCCAGGACCAGCGCTGCGAGCACTGCTGCCAGCGGCCGCCGTGGAGCCTCCGCTGGTGCCCCGAGTCCCCACAGCGGCAGCAGCAGTGGCGAGAAAAAAACGAGAGAAAAAGTGGAAAAGAAAGAAAAAAAAAAGCTAACTCAGGACGCCGCCCCGCCGCCACCGGCCGCGGGCCGGGCGGCCATCCAGGCCCTCTGGCTCCGGCTGGCTGCAAAAACCCCGTAAAAGCTGAGCCGAAGCCCGGATCTAGAGCCGGGGCCGGGGCCGTAGCGAGCATCCCCCCCCCCCCCCCCCCCGCACCCATCCAAAGTACCAACCAAGAAGCGGCGGGGGAGGGGGGGGGAGCCAGGCCCCCCTTTCGCTCGCGCGCGCCCTATGAGCTCCTTTCTTCTGTGCCGCGGGAAGCAGCGCGAAACCGCGGCACCCGCGCGGACGCCCCTGCTCCCCCCGCGCGTGTGCGCCCCGCGCGGAGCGAGCCGCGAGGGTCGGCGCGGAGCCGCGGGACCTGCACAACACCCCCGCTGCCCCGCGCTCGCCCGCGCTCCAGCGGGGAAGTGGCGGGGAGGACGGGGAGCGAACTTCGCTCCCCCTCGCGCCCGTCAGTGCGGCCCGCGCGCGCGCGGACCGTGCTACAGGCGCCAGGCCGGGTTCTGCCAGCCTTGTGCTGCCAGGTTCTCCTGCGAACCCGAGCCGCCCCGCGAGACGGTGCCGGGGCTCGAGCAGTGCCCTGGCCAGCACGCGTTCCCCCCCGCCTTGCAGGGGGTGAACCGCACCAAAGTCCTGCAATCCCTGCGAAACCCAAATTTGCTCACTTTGTACCACTTTAGTGTTCTTTTAAACTACTATATTGACAAGTTAGACTGTCAGTTTGAACAGACTAACAATGTTTTGTATTAGTTCACTGAGTTAAGGATATTTGACTCAACCGTCAAATCCTTCCAAGGAAAACAACCTTTAAACATCATCATAAACCAAAATTCCAAATTAATATCCATTCCAATATCTAATAAAAGAAACCACTTGTGCCGTGTTTGTTCTCTCTCCTGCAAGGGCCCAGCAGGATGTTACAAACACTGTACATTTTTTATTTTTTTTCCTAAATCAAAAGGGTGAGTTGTGGAGGCTAGCTTTGGAGCAAGCTGCAGGCCCCATGGCCTGCCAGCCCTGCCTGAGAAGCTAGCCTGGGAATTTCATGGGAGGATTCAAAACAATCCTCAAAGACACAAAACAGCCTGCAGGTGCTGTTTGTCTGTTTCTGTGTTTTCCTTGCAGGAGAAAGTCAGGGGGTAGTGAACCCCACTGACCAATGATGGTAATGTAGTACTATACTAACCAATAAGAGTTTCCTTTCTGTACTTTCGACGAACTAGTCTATATAACATAGCTGTAACAATAAACTAGAGATTCTCTCCTGTTCTGACTCCTTTGAGAGTCCGTGTCGTTCTTTCCGCCGTTCCTAATTAGAACGACAGGAGCTCTTGGATTTACAGATACAGGTGTAGCTGTGCTGTTCAGCAGAGTGAGCTCTTTATTTCTGTAATGAGGTAATCAGTCAGCCAATACCAGAAATTAAGTGTGAAATGGATACAGTGTAAAATATGGAGGGGGGGGGGGTGTCTGTATCAGCAGATGGAAGTTTACAATATGACCTGACTTAAGCTGCTCAGTCTTTTCTGCTTAACTGCATCTCTATTAACATGAGAAAACTGTAGTGTGATATGAAACTGGTATATGTTGATTCCTGCTGTATAGACTGGTCCCAAGTAGTACCTATTGCTGTAGCACTGCCCTCACAATCTGCAGAATACTGCCTGTTGTTTTCCTTTCATTTTTTCCAGAAGCAAAACTGCATGAACTGAAATACCTTTTTTTTTTTTTTTTTTTTTTTTTTCTCTACTACTCAGAGTTTTTTTGGCTTTTTCCTCGGGGTATAATAAATGGTTTGCAACTTGACTGTATGTGAGAGGGCTAATTTCTAGCTCTCTGCAGTCTGTTTTCTTTTTCCTCCGCAAGCATGTGCTATTTCAGGAAAAAAGTATGATTCCCATAAGGGATATTGAGTATTCATCAGACAGGCAGTATTTTGAATTTTTTACTGTCTTAAGCTGATCATTTGGGTATTTCTGGATAAAAGCCTGGGGAAAATAAGTGATTCTTGCAAGTCTTTTCCCCTTGTCTTGGGCAGTATCCATTGTCTAGGACAAAGCTTGGACATTTACTTGTTTTAAAAAAAAGTTACTTGCATACTGCTGTCTTGGTTTGAAAAGACAGGTGTGTACTAAGGAAGGCAGAAACCTCCCTTGAAATGGAAAAATGTAAACCATCCCACTCTGAATTATTATAATCTTGAAATCAATGGACTCTTAGGCAAAGATGTGGGAATAGGAATAACAGTTCCTTACTAGGAAAATTAAAATAAAAATGCAGGAGTACAAAAAAGAAACCAACAAGAAAAAACCCAAACAACCCACTGACAGAATACACCCTCACACCCTGTTTGTCAGGGTGTTGGTCGCAGTCCAATTAAATGGTGGCTGCAGTCCTCCTGGAGTGACAGATGTGGTTCTGATGAAGCAAGGATCCCATAGAAGGGTGTACCTTTCCTCTGAACATCTGGTGGTGTAGATGGAGCTTGTCTTTCCTCTGGGAATCCAGTGGACAAACGCTGCCTGTGCTGTTCTGAGTCTCTGATTTTATCCAAGTAGGAATGCTTGGCTCCACTGCCCTGGGTGACGCATCTCACAATGGGATGATGTAATTTTATCAGTCATTCAGTGACTGACTCAATGGCCCAGTAACAGAAGATATGCCCCTAGAGGGAGGATGGGTCCTGGAAGAGATAAAGAACACTGCCACATCTGGTTTTAACAGATGGTAATAGAACACCTTTGGTTTCATCTTGCATTGCAACCCAAGACAGCTGCTCAGAAATTATTGTCAGGAAAATTAATCCACAAACACCAGAGGTTTATGGCCAAAAAGGAGACAGAGGAGTCCTTTTACTTTATTCGAATAAAGAGAGAGGCCATGGGGTCTCTCAAATTTTTGGAGGGTGCAGCCTCCTTTTATCCTAATTCCTGGCCACATGTCCCTTCTCTCTTTCCCTATAGGCTGAGGTACTTGAGAGGTACAGGCTTCCTGGAATGCTTAGTACCTGAGATTTCACACCCCCCTCCCCCATGCATAATCCCCTCTTAATTCTTAACTCTTGTGCAATTCATGGTGCTTCCTCAGTGTCCCTTTCATCTTTCAGTGGAATCCATCCCATTGTTTCTGCTATCTCTCAGTGATAGTTTCATCTTATCAGCAGACCCACAGCTTGTCTGTAAAAACAAACTTGTCATTCCTCTCATTATCACACAGTCTTTTGTTTCATTGTTTACCCTTCATAATTTATTTGTGCTAATTTTTACTTCAGTCTACTAGCAGAATACTGAAAACTTGCGTATATTTCCCTCCATCCAAAAGAAATATATTAAGGGATGGCTGTTACTGCACTGAAGCTCTGAACTATAATTACCTGTTTTCTTCATGAAGTGACACTTCCTCCATAGCAATTAGGAAATAGGGAAAATTTTCTTAACTGGTATGGTATGTCACATACTTGTTCCTCTTCAAATGGATGAAAACCATGAATTATGTTACTGTGTGCACTGGGAGAAGACAAATGCTAAGGGAGAAGACGAATGTTTTGAGATCCTTCCTGGATCTCATATGATCTAGGTATCGGCTTAGACTATTCTTTATAGTCAGCCTTCTGTGGCTTATTATCACATTTGTGAAAGAGAGATCATTCTTCCTTTCAGTTGTCTTAATTTTTTGTCTGCATAGATTGCAGAACAGACTTTGTTGCCGTATGCTTGTGATCAAGGCATCAAAGCACTCTTGCAAATAATATTTAGCTGCTCTGGTCTGCCTTTATTAAAAACTGAAATGCAGCTATCTCAGAGGAAAACAAATGTTTCTGTCAGTGGGCCCTCCTGACTGTGTGGCACTGCTGTCAAGTGCTCAACAGCTGTTGTGCTTCAACTCAGAAATGGCTGGTGCCTGGAGAAAGTGAGCATTTTAGCTGCCTATAAAGAAAATAAGGCTTTGGAATGCTTTAGAGGAGTAGCTGTATGGAAATATAAGCAGCTGTTTTCTCATCATTCCCTCCTGCCTGTGATACAGCACTACAAGCCTGCCTCTGAATATTTACCAGTGACTAATTACATTAATATGCACAGACACATATATTCTAGAGAGTACATTGGTTTGATAAGGAAAAAAAACATACCATCACTTTTTGTTTCTAAGAAATTGGTGAGCAGGCAGGTGACTTACAGGTCGTGATGCTGCTGAAGTTGTCTACTGAAGCACTACCTTCAAGGACCAAATCCTTTGCTAGACAGATTTATCAGCAGCAGGAGTTAAGTGCTTGACATAACGTTGAGTGCACTTAATATTCCAAAACAGTAATTAAATGAATGGGAAACAAAAAGAAAAATGGGTCATTTACTATCAGTGTTAAGCGTCACATGTAATGTGAAGTTTTACTTCACAAATCTTCTCTGAAAGTTTCTTTTTGTTCAAAATTGTAAGTTTTGTAAATTGAGTAAAGCTTTTAGGTTATTTAGAAGGATACTGATTAAGCATAGTACTTTTAGTTTTTATTTCTTTAATATATCAACTTCCTAGATCTCAATTTGTTCCAAAATACAACACTCATCTTGTTAAAAAATTACAATTATTAGCACAGCATCAAACAGCATCCCTCATTCTCACTGAAACTTCTGTTTTGTATCTCAAAAGAAACCTTATCAGATCTTCTGAGGTAACTTTCTGGAATGTCAGTATTCTTTCTCTTTTCATTAACTCTTCAGGAAGATTATGCTCTGATTTTAGAATCTCAATGATTTCCTTACACATTATATTCTATAGGTGCTGGAAATAGGAATCTGTAAATTCATTTATTCTTTGTATGTTTGTTTTGGACCCCAAGCAGAATTAGTGTGTATAGTTTTATGAGATTCTGGGATAAAAAATACTGCTCCTTAGAAACTTGACCACGGATATGCACTTTCTAAATGAAAGAAATCTAACAGTTCTGAGTTTACTTGAAAGCCAAATAAATACTGTTTTGTGTGGAATTGATGAAAGATTTATGTTTATGATGTTCAAACTACACTGTATCCACTTACTCATAACCTTTGGATTGATTTGGCACTTTGAATTACTGCTTTGGACACGTGAAGTTATTTTTCAGATGCCTCTAGAACTCAATCCATGTTTATTATCATTTATATTAAGTATGATACATGCTTTCACTATTGAGTCAGATTTGCTTTACAAGGATTTGTTTAAATAAATTGTAAGATGTTAATAATTTTATTTATTGTATCAGAAATGATGAAAACTAATACACTGATGGATACCACCTTTCAAGTCAAGAGAGACACACTATAATGTTTATAGTCGTTAAAAAGATTGAGTCTTCACTAACTCCAAGTTTTTCTGGAAGACACTCAGACTGAAAGTCCTTAGCACCACTTAATTTTTCACTTGAATATTAGCAGTAATTTTTAAGGGGAGTGGAAAGCCATAGGCATTTGTGGTTACACAACTGCTGCTTTTTAGTGGAATGGATGCACCTCTTAGTTCCGCGGTGGATGGAGGAGACCATGCCTGTTTTGACCCTTACTCCCACAGATATTGGCATGTGTGCAAAAAGTTGAATTATCTTATAGCCTTTTCTGGAATGAATATTGTCTTTAAGAGCTCCACAAACTATCAGGGGATTTTGTTTAGATGCTACAGACTGAAGGACTCATTCCAATACCTGTTCTAAAGCTAGGTGGGCTAGCCCAAATTAATTTTGGGGAAAATATTTTGCTGAATTTATTAGAACTTGTGAGAAAAAAAGTAAATAGTTTTAAGAAATATTGGAAAATAGGGAAATAGCTTGCTGACAGTTGTGAAGTCTGTTGTAATTTTTACTGCTGGTGTGGGGAGGAAGGAAGGAAAAAGTTTAAGTACATTATTACAGCCATGCATAGACATTAAATATTTTCATGGTTCAAGTGTGGTTACAATGTATGTATTTGCATATAACTGTAGCTTTTGATTTGACCTCAGTGTTAACAACTTCCTAAATTGCTTCTCACTCTTTGCTGCTGAAGGTCATTGAAACTTTAGAGCATCATGGTGAATATGACAAGGAGGGAGAGAAGGTGCTTGTGTATATATCTCACATTCACTACAGGAAGGAAACCATTAGAACTGTAATTCTCTGGCATAAATGTGTGTATCTCTACCTGAAGATTGATCAATTCTATGCTCAATTCTATCTTTCATTTATAGTAGTTTAAGAGGGATGTTTTTCTATTTATTTTACAGTGTACTATGATGCAAATGACTGGCTATACAGACAAATGAAGTTATATTGGAGATATTCAGGCTCCTCTACAATATAGCTAATATGTAATATATACATAATATGTACTATTTCTAATTTCATTCAAATTACTGTTTTGTTGTTGCTTAGGTATTATTGATGAAGCTGAAACATTACTAAAAATCTTATAATTTGTATTAAAGAAAAAAGTCTTGGGGTCATCTCTTGAAAGAAGTTTGAACTCTATATTCTTGTATTTGCTGAACCATAATCTGCAGTGCTCTTTGAAATATAAGAGTTGAGCAGGGTAGCAGGAATAGGAGACATTTTTAGGTGCAACTGGGAAATATTTAGGAATAAGAAAGTTGGCCCTTCCTTCTGCCTTCATGTTGCTGATGGCTCCAAATCAGTTCTAATTTGTTATGTTTTGCACCAAAGAGGTATGTATATATAGGTATCAGGCCAGACTGTGTTGTGCACTGTGACGATCTGCAAGGTTTATCTTGGAAGCTCTCCACATTTAAAGCAGCAGCAAAGTGGGTACTATGAAATGATTCCCACCCCTCTCTTTTTACCTATTTAGCTTTTAAACCTTCTCTTGAAAAATTTCTGTATCAGGACGCTTGCCAGTTTTTATCTCCTTGTATGAAACAGGAGATTGTGTAGTCATGCTGAATGCTTGAGCACACACCAGAGAGGAGAATTCAATGTGAGGAATTGCAAATCTTTCAAAGTCTGTTCTTTTTAATGTTGCTCCCTACAAAGTGCTTTATACCTGACATGATGGAGTCTCCTCAGGGGCTACGGATTACAGGAAGACCCATCTAACTGGAACGGTTACTTTCTTCTCTCTCTATCACTATTCCTTGACCTTCTAAATTCTTCCCCATGCAGCATTCATTGTCTCTTTTAAAAAAAGGCATTTTGCTCACTTTAGATGACACTTAAAAGCAGTCTTAGAAAGAATGATTCTAGTAATAGCCAAAGGATTGTTTTGACTATGTTTCACCTGTGATGTATAGTCATATCTTGATTATTTTTTAATAACTCTTGGATCTTATCATAGTTTAAAATGTGTATTTGGTGTAAACATGGGATTGCATGTTTTTTTCATTTTCTGATCTTAAATTCCTATGAGCTTTTCTGTGTAATTTGTGTGACTGTTGGTGCTTATCTAAGAGGATAATCCTTTAGTCACTAGCATTCATGTATTCCCAGTGGTAGCAGTCAAGTCAGTTTTGTAGACAGGATAAGCTGTCCACCATATGCTTTAGAGGACTTCACTTTGTGTGTTACTTTGGCATATAATGAGACCCATACTTAGAAGCAAAAAAAAAAACAAAACACAAAACAAAGCTCAGCTATCTTATCTTAGAATATAGCTTAGGTGATTAACCATTTTTAAAGTCACAGCTGTAATCTCTAATTGGAAGTAAATTATTGTGAATTAATTTTGATACAGCAGAAGCCTTGAACTTTTCAGTATAATATTACCTGTGGCTAGTTTAACAGTTATGATTTTTTTAAAAAAAACTCTCTGCATCTAATGTAGACAGAACGGCATTCCTGTAATTTGGCTTTTGTATGAGAACATACACTGCTGTCAGGTTATACATCCAGGTACCTCAAACACAGTGACTATAGACACCAGTCCAAGGATCATCACAAGCATACTGTAAATTCTCACCTCTGCAGCATTGTTCCTTCTTACAGAAAACTTGATCTCAGAGATGTCTCTTATAAGTATAATTTGAAATATCTTGCTAAAAGGGTCACGAATATCTTGATCGTTTACAAAGCTGTTTGCATAAAACTCTCCTATGGAAAGTATTATTATGCTTGTAGCAATTTGTCCATGATGGGCTGTGAATATTAATTAAAAATATTGTTTAATGAATTTTTTTTTCTATTGGGCTTTTGAATTAATTGAAGACTGTCTACCTGGTATGATTAAGCCTTGAAGTCCCTCCTTGCTTTTTGCTGAAGGTAATGTAGAGAAAGCAAAGAGAATGAACCATACTGCTGGGGGTGCTCTGGCAGCTAATGTTGGGCAATAAGAGCACCATGCATCTCCTTGTTTTACAAGAATCTTCCAGCTGTCCTACATACACAGGCAGAAGACCCACTTGCTCTGTTACAAAATTGATCATTCTTTGATGACACAGCCCCCCAGGAGTCTATGCCAAACACCTGCAGCTTTGCAGGGTGAATTTGGCAGCAGCAAGTAGAAAAGTTGATGCTGTGTCCCTCATGTTTTTTTTATTTAATAAATATCTTCTTGGACAGTCCAGCAATGGTAACTGATATAGACTGATTAAGATTATTGCTTCATTTAATATTCTCTAGCACCAGTGTTAAAGGGAGCCTTGTATATCAGGACTGTCTCTGACAGGGTAAAGAAAGGCCATAGGGCATGAGCATGTTGTCTCCAGCTGTGCTCACATGCCTTCCCAGCTTGCTCGCATCATACATTCTTTTTTAAAAGCAATTAAAATCAATTCAGCTAGGATCAATTTACCCCTCTCAGTTATTACAAAGGTATATTAATTTAATCCTGCTACATTTTGTCTTAAAGAAGATCTAAATCCACAGCTGTGACTTGCTTTTCTGACATTTTCATCTTCTTTTTGTAGCTGATGGGGAAGTTTTGCTTGAATTTTCAGTTACT
Source organism: Poecile atricapillus (assembly GCF_030490865.1). Taxonomy (NCBI): domain Eukaryota; kingdom Metazoa; phylum Chordata; class Aves; order Passeriformes; family Paridae; genus Poecile; species Poecile atricapillus. The sequence goes on from NC_081250.1 coordinate 83,503,842, forward strand.
CAGGTATTTGATCAAATAAATAGTGGAGAATAAGTTGAAATGAGAGATGTTTTAGATCATTGACCCATGGATGCAAACCAGATACAAATGATTGTGCTGTGCAATGACAAAGCCAGATTTCTGAACAAGAAAATCCTTATCGTTTCTGAAGAAGGAAGGGGCCTCATAGAAGCTTTTTCTCCGCGTTTGAGATTCAAAAGTAATAATATGCAGCAAGTGTGGGTAAATAAGGAAACAACATGTACATTTTCTTAACATGCATGAACAGAATGATCTTTCAATCGATTCACAAATGCTACCTAATCTGACTCATCTTTGTTGGCCTTCAAATTTACAAACCACAGGTTGCAGAGGACCTTGTTAACCGGTTACACCTCAATGCCCATGCTGGCAAACTAGTGAGAACTTACAGTGCTGGCACAAAAAGGAAGCTCTCTACTGCTGTGGCTTTAGTTGGTAAACCCCAAATACTTTTACTGGTGAGTAAAAATAATATTGTGCTTATTAAAAATGAGCTGCATTGAATTTTGTTGTCTTGTATGTTGCTCTAAAGAAATTCAGGTAGTTTCCTGAGCAGTCAGGGAGTATTTGATACATGGATGCGCAACTGTCTTCTTTGTTCTGCTGTATGAATTACTTCAATTTTATTCCCCAGTGCTCACAAAAATAGAAAGTGAAATTGGCTTTTTTTCCTATTTTTTTCTTCCTTGTAGCAATTGGGTGAGCAGAAATAAAAAGCTCTCAACACAAATACAATTGTAGTATTCCATGATCCAAATATGTGTTTAATTGTCCCATGTTCTTTCAGGATACTCCTAATTCTTGCTCAGTTGTATTTATTTCATAAATCTGGCTAGTTCTTTCATTTTGTTGCATTCACAAGTCACACTATCAAATAATACTTAGGAATGATACTAATTTGAATTACTTATCCCAGGCTGTTTTGCATACTACTGCCCATTTGGGCCTGATACTGGCCACTCCAATGTAAACAATGCATTTTGTATTGAAGATCAGGGAGCTACAAAGCTTTGAGAACTGCATCATTACAACACTACATTCTCTTTCATATAATTGCCTATCATTTCACTAGAGAGTATTGAACATTGCTTTCTTAAAACTTGGCTGGGAAGAGCTAAACCAGTTCAGTAGTGCAATAAACCTTTCAAAAGAGTCAGCGGTAGGAAAGCTGCTCCTCAGAGTTGAGAGGGAAACCATGGCTTCCAGGAAGAGATCACAGGCTAAGCTGAACCAGATAAAATTGATTCTCTGGGGTTTGTGTTTCAGAAGATTAGACACATTTTGCTGCTTCTAACTGCCTACCATTACCTCACTTCTAAGCAAAGATAATTTATTTGCATTTTATACTTTAACTGACTCTGGTTCAGCTAGTAAAAGGAGGAGGTTATCTTAAATCAATGTTTTTTTCCTGACCTTAAGAAATGCTACAAATGGTTTAGAAGGTCTTTTTGACAGTGTACCACTGCAAGTATCTATTTCAGCCTACTTCTAGCTGCAGGGCACAAACAGTTGCATATAGAATGAAAAGGGGGAAGAAAGCTAGCTAAACATGTCAAATTCTTTAAAACATTTGTTGTCTTTAGAAAGCTAGCAGGTTTTAAAGGAGTTTTCCAGTATTTTAAAAGGATGGGGTTTTTATTATTATTTTTCCTGAAAGCAAAGACATCAATATAAGCTACTGAATCTGCTTCTAAATTGTATCCAGGATCATAGCTATTAATTTCAGCAATATTGTGGGTTGCTTTATTTTTATTACTTTTTATGTTTTCTTTGTTAGCAATCCACAGATAATAGGAGACTGAACTGAATTTTACAACCTCTAACATTGGTAGTGAAGTGCTAAAATTAGCTTCAAACTGGATGTTTTGTTTGCTTTGTTTCTTGAAAATTCTGCTTCCAGGTTTTAGATGGGATTCCTTGCTGAAAATACTCTAGCCAAAGCCATACCTGTCCAACAGGTGCTGACACTCCCCATGGAATTCCACTGGATAAAAAGCAACTGGAAGAGTTTCCTTCTTCCAGTCTTGTAGTAACAGAGACTGGATTTGTCAATCAAATATAATTCCTTTTGTTTTCATGAGTGGATGAAGTAAAAATTTGATTTAGTGAGGAAAGGAGGAATAGATAAGAAGGAGAAATGTAGATTTTGTAGCAGCACATCTTTCTCCATGAGAGCCATCCAAGTGGGAAATGGGTTTGCCAGTTGGTTTGCACTGAGTCAGTGTTATTTAATCCTGTGAATTCTATCCACTGTAAGTGAAAATGCCTCTTAAAAGGGCTGTGGGAGTAACTGGTATAAGATGTCAAATCCAAAATTCTTATCAAACACCTGGATATGGGATGGGCAGTGTAGACATCTGGGAGCGATAGGACTTCTCCAGTTGTTTGTGCACATGGCAGATGTGTATGCAGATCAGAAACAGTCACCAAACCCTTTAAGAAAGTGAGAAGAACCACTTGCAAGTGTTTCATATCAAAAAGAGTATATGTATATAATTAAACAGATATAATAAATCCTTACAACTATACATATATAAAAAAATTATATATATGGTAAGCATTTATAGATACATATAGATATATTTAAATATTATTTATGGATATATACTTCTTTACTAAAATGTGCCTTCCATAGATTTAGACATTAAACTGTATGTGTTAAAGCAAAACATTGATCAGGGTGTCATTTAAGTGACCCTCTGAAAATGTGACATTTAAATAGAAAAACATATGATTCTTTTGTGAATTGTGTTAATTCTTCATGCTGGGCAGAACCTGTGGTATGCTTTTTCCATGCTACTGTGCCATTTTCGTATTTCCTGTAGGATGAGCCCAGCTCTGGGATGGATCCCTGTTCTAAACGCTACCTTTGGAAAGCTATCCTGAAGGAAGTTCAGGATGGTTGTGCAGCTGTGCTGACATCCCACAGGTAAGACCCTTATTCCAGCAGCCAGCCTATTCCTGTGCTGCAGAGGAGTATATTCTGAAGATATGCTCACTCTGTTGTGAAACAAAGATTAAGTCTTGAAATTTTATGCCAATTCCTTCCCTGTCCATGATAAAGAACCTATTTACATCTGAAATACTTTTCATATTTAATTTTTAAAGGATAGAGTGTTGCTCAAGGGGCTGCAGGCACAGCAAAGATGATGCAAGTGATTTTTCTTTTTTCTTGCTCTTTTTACTCAGTGTTGTAGTGTCTCTTCTTGCTTGGAGCATCAGGTTACTTTTTTGTATCTGGCTACCATAAAAATCCTTACAAAGGGAGATGTGAGTGAACAACCTTCTGATTTTACTAGATTTCTGCTTTGCATCAGTGTATGAAGAGTAAGCCATGGCATCCTGAAGATGGATGCATCAGCTATTCTCTTATGCATTACTGGAGATGGTAGGAGAGACTCCATCCTCTTAGAAGAGTCTGTCTACATTAAATATCTTGTCAGTTCTCTGATATGGTCTATTGATACTGGTATATTGGTTTAATGGAGAAAACATCAATACGGTTATGTAACATCTATAGTGAAATGAAATAAATCAAATGTTCCCTTAGATAATATACATATACTATATATAATTATATATAAAATTTCTTTAAATGAGGGAGAGATCACAAAAACATGTCCAGAGAAGACAGAATTCAAAAATCAAAACAACAATGAAAAATTTGGCCAAATGGGATTTGAAGTATAGATGAATTAATAAAGGAATGTGGCCAAACTTCCTCCAATGTTTTCTATTTTCAGATTTTTTTAGATATTTTAGATATTATTAAAATGTATTTGTTGTCCCAGTCCATTATTAATAGAAAAAATTTCCAGAAAGTTCCCACTGTTTTATTTATGGAAACTGAATTTTGAAAATCATGTACCTGTGTTCGATGGCCAAGTACTTACCAGCACACTTATTTAGGGAATGTGAGTTATGCATTGTGAATTCAGTTCAGTGATTTTCAGGAAAAAATATGTTTTGACTTTTCCATTCAGATTAAGAACCTCTGGTTGTCAAACACCAGCTAAACAGAAGAGACCTGTGATCTCATTACTAATATGATGTAAACAAACAAACAAAAAATCCATCAAATTGTACTAACTATATATTTAGCTCTACAAATGAATGACTTGAAGCAGACAATAAGCACAGTGATACTGTTCACATTGTTGTGCCAGGGTAGAGAAAGGAGAAATTATTTTAAACTATTTATACTATTTTCTGAAGGCCACTGGGGCTTTGAGATTATTTACTTGTGTAAGTACAGGAATTTTATATATGAAGTGAACTTTCATACATGTCAGCTAGTACATGTGTAAGGTATAGAGAGGGTTTTGCTGTGTAAAAATCAGATTTTGTGGGCTGTTCACCTACTTTTCAGAGATATATATTTACTTACATTTCAGAGACAAAACTTCTGTTTTAAATGGGGAGGAGTGAGGCTTTATCAGCTGTCCCCAGAGCCCTAAATTTGTGTAATTTTGCCACAGCCAGGGAATGTTTTGCCAAGGGCAGCATTTGGAGTTATTTGGTGAATTTTCTTATTTGTATGAAGATCTGTCTTTTTCAGACATACCAGTTTGACAGTTCTCACCACAGCCCTATCATATTATAAAGAAATTGTTCCTAGGGCAGTACTTAATTGCCAGTGTCCATTCAGTCAAAGCACTTTGATTTGGACTGGTCCATGGTTGAGGCATACAAGATGTCTCTGTTTAGCTGTCCCAGAAGCGTTGGGGAGGGCGCACAGTGAATTGTAGAACACCAAACATCTTTGAGATGATGGATGTGTCCTGACTGGTTCTTTATGTCTAAAGTGCTTCTTTGAAAGAGCTACTCACACAATTCTGCACAATATGTAGGGTAGCAGCCCATCTGCCACAAGTTTTACAAGTCAAAGCTGTTATTTTATCATCTGAAGCAGTTACATCTAGGAGAACCCTGCTTTTCTATTCAGACTTATTTCCGTTTCCTAAATTCTGTTTGGATTGTAGTGTTTTGGATCTTCTATCCTGCAATAGGGTTACCCTTCAGAGGGTAACTTTTTTCAAGGCCATGTACTATGCAAAAGAAAGGCTGAGCAAGCTTTTCATTCTTCTCCCTTTATCCTTTAGCTCAGAATAATCACAAATATGTATTCAAGGGAATAACAGTTCATGACTCCCTCAGCAGCAGTCCTGAGACTACTTATGAGTTTGCCAGTGGTAATGATGCCTTTATATTCTGACCAGAATTGTCCAATTAGTTATAGACTAAAAATATAAATAATGGTTTAAGGCTCTCTTCTAGTTGTCATGTGGTAATAACTGCTGGTGTATACTGATTAGTGTTACAACTTTGACTGTTACCAAGCCAAAGGTTTTATTTCTGTTTTTGCAGCTGTCCAGATTCTTTCCCTTTAAGTAAAGTTAAGTATAAACAATGTTCTCTGTTTTCACTACTAATTCTTTATTTTTCCCCCTTGATTTATCTTGTAGTATGGAAGAATGTGAAGCTCTCTGCACAAGGCTTGCTATTATGGTCAATGGAGCTTTCAAGTGTCTTGGCTCTCCCCAGCACATTAAAAACAGGTATTATATATCAACATCAAATCTTCTGCATCTTTATTCAATCTAAGAGCTGGCTAGATGCTTCAGTAGTGCTAAGGCACTACTAATCACTTATATCTGCTAAGAATATCTTCTTCCTGCTGTCACTGAGGTTAAAAAAGAACCAATCAGGGTAACTTAGCAAGCTAAATTGACATGTGACATTGCTAAAATGCTTTCTAGTCTGCACTGGTAAGAGACATATCTAAAATTGTAGTGGTTTAGATTCGCCAATTTGAGTTTCCTGGCCAATACACTAAATAATGTGGTGGGTTTAGCACTGGCTAAAATCACCAGGGTACTTACTCATTTCTTGCTGTGAAATATGGATTAGGAGAAGGGCAAAACAGGGTTAAAACTTAAAAGGTATAGAGAAACTTTATTAACAGGACTACAAGAATAAGAAGCATCAGAATAAAGCTTCCAGAACACTTTTCCTCCCCTACCCAACTTTTTTCTTTCCCAACTGACCATGTAGAAACAGAACTTGGGATGTTAAAGCAGTATCAACTATACAAGTCTTTCATCAGTTCTTGTGGGGAGAAGAGTTGTCTCTTGTCATGCCATGGAGACTTCTCCACAAGAACTAGTTTTCTCATGGCTTTTCATTTCTACAAATAGCAGCTGCCTGGGCAAAAAGTTCAGCCGCTGTGACATTCCTCCCATTTTCACAGCCCTCCTAGAGATGTGTCCATGGGCCATGAACTCATAGGGTATTATTTTCAGGATGAGTTGTTCAAAGGCAAAAGTTCTCTTCATCTGTCTTTGTGATCATCTCTGGGAACAGAGGTTTTCCTCTTCTCTCCCTGGAGGCAAAGGGTCTCATCACTCTCATCTCTCTCTCTGTTCAAGCTTCTTGGGATCACAGCTACTCCAACATCTGCCTGGCTTTATCAATGAATGCCTCTGCTCACATCTACAGTTTGAATATTTCATCTCCCCATACTCTCTCATGTATTAAAGGGAATACTTCAGTGTGTCATTGTCCATCTCCATGGTACTACACCAAAAGAGCTTTCAGTCCCATTAGGGCATCTTGTCTTTCTCTTTCCATCTGAGGCTTGACTCCTTCTTTACTGACCTTAGTGGTGTCTTCACGTTGCCTTTCTATGTGTTGTCACTCTTTTTCTCTCATCCAAGGGGAGGATCATGGTCTGCAGGTATCATCTGTGCACTGAAAGGGTTAGTATTAGTATCTCACCCTGGCCTGCAGATGGCCGTAAGCAGTGGCTGCAGCAGTCATGGAGCTGGGGCCCTCCCTCTGCCCAGAAGCTGCTGGGAGGGGGTCTCAACCTGGGGCCCAGGGACTTAGTGTCAGTGAAATGTCAACAGCGGTGGCCTGGCCCAGCCTAAGGCCAAGACCTTCTGGCCTCCTGTCCCCCACCCAGGAGCCACTGGGGTGTGGCCCAGCCCCACCCCTAGGTCGCACAGGCCTTGGGGGAGCAGGGCTGGCCCCACCAGAGCCCTGCTACCTTTTGAGGCCGGAAGAAAAGAGAGAGATTTCCCAGGCTCGCTGTTTTTAAAATGTGCATCTCACAGAGTGGGATCTAATTTCTAAATGGTGAAAAATGTTGTCAGTTCTCAGAATTAGCCAGCTATTGGCCTTTCCCAGGCACAGAGGAAGCTCCCAGCAGCTTCTCTCAAAGAAATTACTTCCGTGGGTGATTTCTTACTTCTTCCCCAAATGTCAATCAATGTGAAAACCAGCACAAAAATGAAGCACTTCTGCACATAACCTAAGGAATGCATTGTGAGAATTCAACATGGCAATGAAATACAATTTGATTCCTTCTAAGTGTTTTTCATAACATGAAAGAAGTATTTTTAACAGGCCAGTATAACTTTTTAAATTCTTTGTTTCTTTTCTCTCTGATTCTGCTGCTGTGCTTCTTCTGCACTTCTTTTCACTCCTGGATTTCTCAGCTTCTCTGAGCTGAGCTCCTTGGGGATACTCCCTCATGGGGAGTCCCGCTTATCACAGTTCTCCGGGTCAGGACAAAAATTCCAAAGCCTGTTAGGATCTTTTTTGTCGTGTTTATTAGGATGTTATCACAAAATTTGGATGGTCTCTCTAGACTTTCTGCACAAATTCAATTCGCTGCAACCTGGCTCATTTCTTTCTGGTGGTACAAAATGGCTTTGTGGCTCACTTTGAGCTTTGAGGCACAAAATGGTCCCGAACTACGCAGTTTTTTTATCTTTATTCTTATCCAATTAACAGTAGACACGTATATTATTTTTCTTAATGACCCAATGACCCATCACTTGTGTACTGCACTGCGACATTTTCTATCCAATCACTACTACCCAAAAACCTCTAGAAGCACATGAAGAAGAAAGAAGGAAAATAAACATTATAAATCCTCCATCTTGCCTACTACTTTCTAAACTATTTTAAACACTAAACTAACTTTTTCACCCAGTGACTTAAGAAAGCTCTAATCTACACACTCACACTTTAAACTTTTCTATCTAACTTTAACAGTTGCATTCATGTATCACCATGAAAACATGCTCATAAATTTCATGTTTTATGAAATTCAGTGTTCTTCTGGATCTCAGAGCTAGGTGTCAGAAACAAGGGCACACACTGTCTCAGACTCCAACAGGTCAGCAGCCAGTAAGAACATCTATTTTGAACTCTCCCTGCTTCCTACATATTCACTGACAATTGAAGATATTTATACTGTTTTCTGCATCTTTTTCCTGGTGTGCATAAACCTCTTTTCTGTTTGAACTCTGCTCATGAGTTAATTTAATACCTACTAATGAGGACATTTAATTCAGAGGATGGGCTCAAACCACCATAAAAAAAAGAGGATCAGAAGCTGAGGGGAAAGTTGTTGCAACTTATAGGTAGAACATTTACATTCAGTTGTAAATGTAATTGTAATTGCTAGACACACAGTCAGCTGTGTAAGATGATACAGTTCTTTTACAAGCAGAAAAGCTACACTGTTTTGTACTAGCTCAGCACTTGGTTCTCTTAAGTGCAGATGCACTTGACATGGGAGCAAGCTCTACAAAAATGCTTTTGAATTGCTGTCTGCCAGGTTTATAAGGCAGAAGTTATGTGCCTTGGATAACTTCTTGTCCCTTGACAATCCTTTTGGATTTCTGGCCTTTCCTTTGGATAGAACCACACATCCTTGCTTCATAGCTGCATAGCAAGCTGGGCCTGACTCACACTAGCTCTCTCCTTAAAATTTTTTTTCATAAAGACAAACTTTCAGTTAGGGATATTACAATCCAGATGGTGAAAACACAATGTCTGCATCTCTAATTCTGATAATTCTGTGTGATTGCAGCCTTCTTTTCATGTTTTCGCACCTTTCAGTGCCTATGCACCTCCATTTCTGGAGGCATGAGCAGTCAACCGATCTGCAGAGTTTCTTCTTCTTTCATATCCAGATCTTTGCCTTTGCCATCCTGTCTCTTCCCAAATTTCATAGCACAGTTTCACTGTTGTTTCACTGGCTGGAGTAGATTAGTGAGTGTGAAGGCATCCTTTGTATCTTTCATGAGTAACAGCTCATATATAGGGAACAGTGCAGATCTTCGACCTTTTTGAAGATGTGTGTCTGCCCAGTCAGGAAAAAATAGTATTATTTAGGCACTTCAGTTGAGTGTATAAAGTTAGCTGGGCTGAGAGTCTTCCCTTGTTATGTTTCTGATCTCTGAAACATAACAGCAAGTAAGTGAGTGAGTGAGTGGGTGAGTGAGTGAGTACATGTCCCTGTCTTCTCAGCTTGACCTTGAGAAGGCAAAATCAGACAGGCCACCTTCCCCTTTATCTTATCAGTGACTTCGTAATTTTTTTTTGCCACTTCTGATGTTTCCTTTAGCAGCATCTTTTCATCTTCCCTCTTATGGAAACAAGACATCAAAAGCATACTCATAACTATGCACTGTTATATGTGTTCATATAAATAAAGCAGTTATTTCTCAATTTGCTGCACTGCATCTGTAGATAAACCTCTTTCAGATTACAGCTAGCAAATCAATGCAGAAGTGTCCTCCTGGAAGTGTCATCGTATTACTTCTTATTTAGATGATACTAGGACCATTATTACTATAGAAACAGTCACAAATCAGCCATTCTGGAATCAAGGCTGTATGAGTGCCTCTTTCAAACTCTCTAAAACAAGGTCATAATGAGACTATTTGGCAGTCAAGTTCATAGCAAATATTTTTTTAAAAATAATTTTAACTTTGTAAAAAACACACCTTCTCTATATAAAGAATATTTCATACTCTCAGCAGGTTTGTGTTCCATGGCAGTTCTTTAATGTATGGTCATTAGTGACATTCACATGGGAAAATAGTGCACTCTAGATCAATACTGCTGAGACTTTCTACACAAACTGTGTAGCTCAACCTGCACGAAGATTTTTCATTTAATGGAGAACTAAAATCCCTTTAACTCCTAGCTTATTGTTTGATTTAGTCTCCAGATTTTTCACAGGAACCTAATGAATTTTTTTTAAAACTGCATCCCCCTTTATTAAGAAAAATAGCCATGAACCTTTTCAAAGGCTTTAATTAAAATCATACAGTTCTCTGAATTTTCTCTGACTGCCTGATATTCTTGGCCAGAAAGAACAAAACCACTGTAGACAGCACAGTCTTAAAGTGTCACATACACACAGCTGTTAAAGCCTGCAGAAAAAACATCTCTGTGTTTTCTTTGGAAATCTTTTGATGAGTGCTGGGGAGAAGTCAAAGACTGTTCCTTTACTTCTGTTATTTGCTTAGTCTAGCTTCCAAACATCCCTCCAACACATGCCAGTGTAATCCTTTATCGTAAAACCCAGGCTATCCCACACCTAACACTTGAAGTAATTGTTAGGAGATTAAAACAGATTGTAGATTCTGTGTAGATTAAAGTTCCAAATTTACATGAAGACGATTTCCAGATATGCTACCATGTAACATATGAAGGATTACTGCATGTACCTGAGATGGTGAAGGGGCAGAGAAGCAGAATTCCAAAGAAATCCATTGAAATAATTAAGCTTTAAATATTTTAAAATCTTAATTTCCCCACTTTCTGCTCCATCTGTGTTCATCCTGAAAAGCTTCCAGGACTTGGAGAAGTGATTCCTTCCTTTCTGTTTTCCTTCCCTCCCTATGATTTAATAGCCCTATCATTCTGATTGCCATACAGAGCAAAATATTGCTTCTTCTAACGTGATAGACCACAAGGATTAGCAAATCTAAGCTGCTATTAGGAAATACCTATCTGGAAGGAAGGATGTTTTCGTTAACAGCCACCTCCATTGATATAATCACCAATCTTCCTACTGTTTCAGTGTTTTCCTATGATTAGCACTATATTTGTCCCATGCAACATCTCACAGTAAAAAAACTCATCACCTCTTACATTTTGTTTATAAAAAAAGTTTCATGAAGCAAAACAAGGAAAGTATAAACAAAACTGACTTTGTTGCATCTGATTTAATTACTGACACCCTGAAAACTTGTATTTTTGGATGGTGTTTTTTGTGCTGTGTGAATTAGTCAATCTAGCAATATACACATTCATAATAACAGGGAAGAATGATACTAAAATACATGAATGGGGTGATAGCTCTAGATTATCATGGTTTCTTTGTTAGATTTAGATTTTACAGCTTGTTTTTTTAAAAATTGTACTTACTTATAAGCAGCTCTTGACATCATGTAGTCTGTTTTCAATTTGTTTCTACAAATCAAACTGAACAAGTATTTTAAAGACAACAAATGTCCTGATCTGGCTTTGAGTATTGCAAGGAGAGAAATCTTGACGTTACATATGATTCTATTAGTATGCCTCAACAATTTTTTCCTCTTCTAAATGTAGGCACTTGATGCGCTGCCAGATTTTCCCCAGCCAGCTCCCAGCCCAGAGTTGGCTGTTCCCAGAAAGCAGCACAGTCTGTGATACAACTATAGGGTTTATGCTCTATGGCACAGGCTGTCAAGCGTCATGGGTAGGAGCAAGGACATGAGAGAGGTCTTCTCTATAGTTTCCAAGCCCCCTCCTTGGAAGTTTCCAGGAATGAAAAACAAAGAAACATCTTGCATGTGGACTTATATACAGGAGAGGTCTTAGGGGCAGATACAAATCTTTAACCAATAGAGAAGACTTAGGGGAGGAGTTCAAGGTGGGGTTCATAATGTGTGGACCAATGGGAAAGCCTGGGGGGGGGAAACAGTTTACATAATCCAATGGAACATCAAATACCTGGTGATTGACAGGGAAGGTTCCAGAGTAAGGGGTAGGTACAAACTGGGATTGACAAATCAGTGGGAGGGAGAACGTGGAAGGTTTGGGAAAAATGGTCTGGGTTTACAAGATTGATAGGGAAGATACTGGAAGAAGGGGTTGGGATACAATGATTGATGGTATAGTGGAGGAGGATACAACAGTAATAAACCAACAAAGCAGGGGGGTGACAGACCAAACCATGTATATAAAAACACACCACAACAGGCACATATCCTAAAATAACATTATTTCTTCCCTGCTTGTTGAATTATGTTTGTCTTAATTGAAGTCCTCAAAATTGTTTCATTTGTTTATTTTTAGTATCATTCCAGCCTATAGAATTCAGATTATGATTACCTTTTTGATGGATATATGATGAAGGTTTAATGGGTCTTCCTTGGGGCCCTGTTAGATTTCCTTCTTCCCTGTGGTGGGAAGTTCAAGGATTCAGCTCCTTCTCTCTGGCTACACTTTCAGCCCTTGGCAGATGTGAAAGATCATAATCTCTGACTGAGTACAGCTTTGTTAGATGGGAGAACAACATTCTGCTATGAAGGGTGTGGGTGAACTCCAGGAAGATGATAATGTGAAGCATAAATTCTTCATAGGGATATAAAAAGTGATACTGCTTCTTATGTGTGAGACTTGTTCCATTTTTCCAGCCCTTCTGCAAGCCTGTTAGGAAATGTCATCCAAAAATGTCTTCTCACTACAAGTGTTGATGTTTGGGCTTCTGTTGAACTTTGACAATATTATTTATGTAATTTTAAACAGATTCAAAATACCTGCAGCTGTTTATCAGCAGAATAGTAAGGGTTAAACTCTTTAGAAAGGCTTTTTATTGTAGGTGGCAAATTTATGAACAATATCAAGAAATTTATTAGGTAGAAGAACACACTGAAGGCAAATTTTCAAGAAGTTGGCATCTTAGTTCTAGATGTACTTTGTCTGAGATTGATGTGTTAACAGTTGTGCCCATTAAAGCCTAATTTCAGACAACTCCTGCCAACAGAGTCAATTACTCTAAACTGAGAATCGATTATATTTAAACACTCTCTTCAGTATTCTCCATTATACTTAATGCCTTTTTTGAAAATTCACAGAAACGTTTTCATGTGAGGTACAGCTGGCCAATTCTCTGGGAACAACATTTTGAATATTATCCTTCATTCTAGGGCCATTTGGATGGACTACTCATATAAAAAAAAACCCATACCAATCTGTCAAGTGCTGGACATCAAGATACTCAAATTTTATCAAGCAATTTTATTAAATTACCCGACAATTAATTCATTTGCTATAGCTGGGTTAGAATGGAAAATATGTTGGCAGACTATTTATACTTTACCTTTTTTTCCTAAAGGTTGATTGAGAATATTTTATTGCTTTCTTCAAACCTACACATGTAGATTTCTTAAATGGAAAACAGAGGATTGAAATTAAAGTTCTCATCAATATTTCAGCCTTTAGTGGACAGTGTTATTAATTGACATACTAGCAATAAGTTTCTTACATGCTGTAAAATATAAAAATCAATATAAATTTCATTCTATTTGACCAAAAAAAGCCTTCCTTATGTACATAAAAAATGTATTAAGACAGTGGACGTGTAATCATGTAATATAGCTATTAGTTTACCTTTCCAGAGGAAAGTTTGAAGAAAAGAGCTCTTTAAACTTAAAAAAACCCACAGATTGAGAGTTCAGAAATAAACAATATCTTTTGACTCTCCTAAAACTTTGTTCAACGTTTATTCAGCCCTACTGTGCATGTGCATTAGGTTGCTTTTTTTTGTCTTTTTTTTGTCTTTTTTTTTACTGCGTTTTCCACAGGATGCTGCATTGTGTCTCTAAATGAATCATTAAATCATCAGCAGCTAATTAAGATTTCATATTCTCCTCTTTCTCTAGTATGTTTTTTACTAGGAGTTTTTCAAACCTGTCCTTAAATACAGTATTATCAGCATTTATTGGATCAGGGCTTCACAAACATCAACATCTTTGTTTTCCACAGCACTCTGGGAAACTTGATTTGAAATAATTATTCCTGTTTTATAGAGAAGTAACCGAAGACTGATGCTAAAGCTAAAAGGGTTTGGGTAGTCCATCTGAGCAGTTTATGACTAAATATTTCACATTTGTTCAACATTGCATTCAAAGCAAAACTCCTGTTAACTTCAGCTGTAGCTGTGGGTGTTCCAAAAGGCACTGTGAATTCCTCCTGCCAACTGGAGTGCCTCATCTCCAGGTGGGTCCTTAACAAGCCAGGAAAGTAGTAAAGAAAGATGTGGCCTGAGTGATCACAGACCATGCAGGTGTATGAGGATGAAGGGGTAAGATTTGGTTCCCTGGGGCATTCCAGAACTGTGAAACACTTTCTTCCCTTTTTCTTCCCTTTTCTCATCAATTTGCTGTCTAATTTGCAACATTTTCTAGGTACTGCAGTAAATAAAGCTACTTCTCTGAGCAGGTACATCCAGTGTATCTTGTAAGGCATTCCCAGTAGGGATTTAATATCAAGGTGCTGCATGATGATGTAATTGAAGTTTATTACATAAAGCAAACATAGCTGTGGTTTAAATTTTAGTTTTACATCTCTTTTCTATTAAACACCTTTTAGCTTGAGATTTGACCTTGAGGTGTTGATAAGGTCTTTTAATAGATATTTTAGTGTGTAATATGGTGATTATGTTATTAAAAACAGTACACACAAACCCAGTCATAACAACATTATGATAACGTTACTTACTCCTGCCTTTTTCACTGTTGAGTCACAGAAGGTGCTTTGAGGAAACAGTTTGGGTTCTTTATAGACTGTACTATCAGCTTTACACAGAATTACAACAATGCTACTCCTGTTTCTCTGGGAATAAATATATATAAATAATACAAGAATAAAAAATCCCTGATACTTGCCAATATGTGCAGATGAAAAAGCTCAAATATGGAGAGATTTTGTGTGTGCACATATCTAAATAATTAACAAGAATTTTTAGGGCTTCACCATGTATTTGGAAATCACACCAAAGAATTTACAAGTGCACAGAGAGCAAGGCAAAATTCTACCCTGCACTGCTCATAATCTGGGACTGTCATTATTGTGACAGTTATATTATTGAATACAGAAATTAGCATTAGATGGTTTGGTACGAAAGCCTGAGTGTGTGTGAACAAATAGTGCATGTTCAATATACCTGAATGAGTGTTAGTCATCCTTTTAATAACTGCTTTTGTGTTTCTATTGTTATCCTGGAAAAAGTCATGATCACTTAAAAAATGATGAAACAAACTCTATGAATAGTACATGGAGAAGAGATTTTATGATTTATTTATGTCTGTTTGCATCGAATCAAGTTTATCTGTTCAACAATGCTGAGGCTCTGAATAATGCAGAAGGAAATCTCATTTTACAAGTGACAGGGTATTTGCATTTGATTTAACCATTTTTTTTAAAATACAAGTATTTAAAAAACTAAAAATTTTTTTCCTTCCTTGGTATTGATTTTGCTTGTTTTTAAATAGATGAAATAATTAAATACATTGTGTGATTTAAAATTATCTTAAACTGTGATTAATTTGTTTTAATAATTTCATTTAAATTTTATTTTTTTCCAATGCTTTTCAAAGTGTTTTGTTTTTAATGTTGTTCAAGATTTGTTCTGTTTGTAAATTGTATATGTGTCTAAAGCTGTGAGAGGAATGACCTGGATGTGTATCCCATGCTTCAGCAATTATACTGGTGTACTAAGTTATCTTCCCTACATGAGGCCTATTTTAGCTTAAATGATTCCATGATTCTATTCACTTAGGTAAAGTAGAACCATATCTGCCTCCAAATGAATGTAAACCAAAGCAGAGAGATAAACAGCACAGTAGAATATTATTCCCTCTCTTTGATTTATGGCATATATTCTAAAAGATGCAGTTCCTTGCAGACATTAAGTGCCAATGTTCTCTTTACTATTTTTTTATCCAATAATGTAATTTTGCAGTAATCCTTTGATCAAACTAGTGCATACACAAAGTACGCACTTTATATTTCCATCAGTAAATTTTCTGTGAGCTGTAATCCTCTGATGTGTGTATATATATATATATATATATATATATATATATATATAAATACAGCACAACATTCTCTAGGAAATGTACTCTTTGATTGGGGCAGGGAAAAGCACATGGGTGATTAGATGCTTTTCTTGTTCCTCAAAGTTTAGGAAAAGGGTCTATATTCTTCATTTCCTGACGTTACATTCAGCAAATTTTACTGGGGTAGAGAAGAGTTGGTAAATAAGCTTTGGGAAGAGTGTGATTTGATGAGCTGTTTATTCTGGACATGCTGTAACTTAAACAGTGGTTTCAAAATTTTGTCTTCTTCATTTGTAGACAAGAAAACTATTGAGGCTTTTAAATGAAAACGTTGTTTTTTTTTTTTAAAGAAAATACAAGTTTGCTGAGAGTGTACTTTCTTTTTCACCCTTCACATAATATAGGTTTTCATGGGTCAAACTTAAGAAAACCCATTGGGTTAATTCCTTTAGGGACTCCTTGTTACCAAATGCAGGCTCAGCTGTATTTTAACAAGGACTTTTCTCCCCATTCAAACCTCTGAACAAGGACTTCCAAGGAATGGGCAGAAGTGAACATTGAGAAGCTACTCTGTCCCAACTGGCAGCTCCTCTCCTTGATAGTCATGAGAATTTTCAGCCTTTGGGCCACTAAATCCACTTCCATTTCCAAGGTTAAAAGAGGAACAGAAAAGCATCAAGGGAACTTCCTCATCAGTATAGATTTGGTTGCACTTTATTTCAATGTGTGACTGGAACTTGTGTAGGCATACATCTGAAGTTGATTTACATAAACTATTTTTGTACTTCTGGCAGTGTGGCTGTGGGGTTGCAAAACCCTTCTGAGAACTGAGGAACCATTTGGGTGATTTACCCAAGCTGACCTCCTCTTGATGATATTTATACCAAATGAAGCCTGAGGTCAGATCAACACCTGCTAGCACAGTATTCTCTCTCTGAACCCAGTCAAGAGGGAGAAGTTCAGGAACAAGATATGCACAGGAAGTTACTTTACCACAATACTCAACCACCTTCAGCAGTTTCTTTTTTAGAGGCCTCTTAAGTCAGAAGTGATTTTAGTGGATCCCCACCATGAATTTTTCTGGTCTCTTATTCAACTCAGGTCAAGTTCTGACATCTAGCACATCCCACATCAATGAGTTGTACAGTTTCTCTACGTAGTGTAAGCAAGATTACTTCATTTTACTGACTTGGCATTTATTTTCCTAAAATTTAACTTTATGTCCCCTGCTCTTACATGAGAAACATATGAGTGAAGAATTATTTCTTATTTTCATTGCTTAGTCATGATTCTGGGCTCTCTAAAAAAACCTTTTGACCATCTTGTCATCTTTCTTACAAGATGAAAAGTCTTTGCTTATTTAGTAATTCCTACTATGGAAATATTTCCATTCCTTGCTACCTTTTTATGTTTCTTTTGCTCCCTTGTTATCTGAGTGCTCAGATACCTTAAGGACCTATGTAAATTAGAAGAGTGGAGTTCTTGTGGTTCTTGTAAAGCTCCTGCTTCTGCAGCTGATGCTGTTGTTAAATAGTCAGGTTAGTAAGTTTACAGTCAATTTAGGAATTTATATTTTAGCTTCAGTCCCATGTTGGCATTTTAACAGAAAAAGCACTCAGTAAGTTATACTTCCAGAACCACTGATGAGGTGAAAGTCAGGCATAAACTAGTAGTTCAACAGAGGAAGGATAGAGAGAAGAAAAATATTTTATTATGTCAGAATATGTGGTTTTGTGTGTCTGTTTATACAAAAATAGAAATCAAGTGTTGTTAAACATGGCAATGCACAATACATTTCCTGTTGGATAGCTTTGAAGAAATGAAGATTCTTTTGCAGCAGATGGCTGCTGAATGAGTCTGCTGGCTCAACGTAGGTCATTCTGATGATAATGTCTTCCTCTTTAGATCTTGAACTATCAGGTGCTAAAGGTTTGATCCTAACACCACTAATCAAACCAGATTGTGCTTTTCTCTGGAATTCCACTTTGGGTCCCCGAATTAAATGAATTGTCTGTATCAGAGAGGGAAACTGTGTGAGCAAAATAGTCAGTTTCCGTTGACTCGGTGCACTGCTGGAAGCAGCTTGCTGATTATAGCAGGGGGAAATGTTTATTGCTGATCAGCTTACTCCATATGGGGAGCTCTTATAATAAAATTAAGTATAAAATCAAGGTATAGAAGCATCATAACTCTACTAGCCAAAAGAAGAAAATCTTTTAAAGCTTTTTATTGATGCCAAGCTGATGTTTATGCCATTCACAATTTAGAACTAAACCAAAGTTGCGCAGACTCATCTGTCTTTGCTAATCAGAACTTTGATTCATTTTCTTTGGAAACTTCATTGCAGACACCAATTTCTTTTTATGAGAATGTTGAATGTCTCCATAAACCAGCATTTTTCAAACTGTAATTCAATGGTTGTTGTATAGAAATGCAAAAACCATGATCAGAATCAATGGCCTCTTGTAAAATGTTGCCTCAAGTTAGCTGTCAACTAAATTGAATACCTTTATTAGCTATATTCATCTTTGTAACAACTTTTTTTTGATTGTCACATGTATTTTTTTTTCAGGGATGATCCTATGCATTTAATTAGAGATCTCTTTAAAACTTAGAAAATCATTGCAAAGCATATTTGTCAGACACTTTGGATTCCACCTAAATCTGGATCTCTTTGATGAATCAGCACTGTTCGTCTGTCAGGCTACACTCTCTAGTAAATATTTGGTACCCTGCTGTCTGGACTCAATACAATCTAGTTCATGAAACATCCTTCAGGAACCAACAGACAGGACACTGCATCAGGATGTTTCTTACCCCATTTCAAGTGATTGCATTTGACTACAATAAAAAATAAACCAAAGAAATAAACCCAACCAAAGAAAAAACCCAACAACCCACAAAAACCCCCACAAACCAACCAAAGGCTAAAAGACCCTACAGTCATTTATCTGTAATGGGGATTTTCATTTTTATGTAGAAGCTGCCACTGTTTTGTGCTACATAAAAAAAATAGGATTTTTGTTTAAGATTCTTGGAAATTGTATTTTGAATTCATATGAAATTCTTAATAGAATAAAATTTTCAGTCTATTTTATCATTGTAGAAACTTGCAGTGCTCTTATCGATGCAGACTGTTCCTTTATAACAACAGAGTTTCTGACCCAATGCAAAAGAAAAGTTAAAGCCCTTACATTGCAATATACTTATTATAGGTGAGGAATATGTGGAATATTTTGCTGGGAACCACGCATGCACTGGTTAAACTGGACATATATCTGAAAATAGTTATTTATATATTTTTTTTACCTTTTGATTGATAATCCGTAGACATTTTTTTATGTATTGGCATAGGGCAGGACTGTAGAGTGTGCTGTGATATGCTTTGATGACATGAAAATGTGTCTTCACCAGTCAGACCCAATTGAGCCAGCTGCTGCCCTGAATCATGAGTTGTACACAGTAAAGACACAAGAGAGGAGTATTTTGGCACAAGGGCATATTGCAGAGGTAATCACTAGGAACCAAACCACTGGAATAAAGGATTTGACAATGGGTAATTGCCACAGTGGAGAATGAAGAAAAGGGAGTTATGCTGGAATGAAGGATATGGGAGTGGCAGTCAGTGGAAAGATAGAGGAAGTGACACATTTTTGGGGAGACATGGCCAGTGCTGCCCAAGCTCCCTGTCCCCTTTTCAGCTCTGCCTTTCCATTGCTCACTGGCAACAGGGAACAGCAGTGGCAGTGGAAAGCTCTTCAGATGTGCCTCCTGCTGGTGTTTTTACCTAGCAATTAACCAAGAAGGAGAACCCAAAGGGAGGAGAACATGTAGCTGCAAAGGAGGGAAAGGGTGCAGCACAGCCCCTTTTTGTCCCATGTCTCTGGTGAGCTCTGTCTGTGCACCCACTCTGGGGACTGGTGCGGCATAACCTCTATTGCTAAGAAATGTGCATAAGAACATGGTTATCATTTCAGCATTCACTGGTTTATTGCAACTTTCCCAAATAACCATCAGCAGTGAGCAAAGTTAATAAAAAATAGTGTTGGTTACATTGCCTGTACTTAAATTTTATCACATTTGTGTTGAGAAAGAGAAGTTAATTTCCTAAATTATTCTGAGAGAGATTGCATAGTCATAGAGCCAAAGAAAATCTAACTTTCCATCTCCGTAAATATCTCTACACTTGCCTTTGCATTTCTTTAAAACACCATTGTACTCACACTGCTGAAATCTGCTTTTGAAGGTGCAACTTTGTTAACAGATTTGAAAGATTCTGCTGCACACCCATTTTTCTCATTAGAAGACTTGAAGGATTTTTTTTTTTCTGTATACGTGACTGGTAATCTTCATAGTTTTATACTGACTACTCAGAGCAATATAGCAATTAAAGCATAGTTTACTTAACGAAAGTTCAGGTATATTGAGTAGTGAAACAGACTAGTAACTAAAATTAGGCATAACATATTTATTGTCTCTGTTATTATTAATTTAAAAAATTTCTCATTGAAATTCTGTTGTTCAATAGCATTATAGTAAAATCAAAGTGATAATGCAGTAGGCATGTGTGATATTTTATATAATTATAGGAAAATCAATTGAACTAAATGTTCTTCTTGTCTTCATGGTGCCTTCATGGATTTATGTTTCTGCATCTCATTCCCAGGTTTGGAGATGGTTATTCTGTCAAGGTTTGGCTTAGCAAAGAAATAAGTTATGGGAGAATGATTTTGGACTGTCTACAACTGCATTTCCCTGGAACACAGTTTAAGGTACAAATAAAACTCATTGTTATATGTATATAGCAGGATTAATTTGGGACTGGTAAGAATAGTATGTACATGTTTGTTGCAGTCTGCAACCTCAGGATCTCATCCAGGGAAGCCACAGGGTTCTGGAGACCAGCATGGAACAGCAACAAGACGGGCTCCCAGTTCATGAAACCATTTATTCAGCATGGGAACAAACTCAGATCCAGAACAGAGAGCCGAGCAGGGGTTTTTGAGGGACAGAACTCTTGAGGGTCTCCACCTTTGAGGGTGGAGTTCAGGGTCAGGGACCACTAGAAACACAGCAAGGGAGAAACCCCTCAGGGACTCAAACCCAATCAGAACTCCTGGGCTGCCCCCCACAAGGGGCCTGGGGCAGGACAACTCCATCCAGGGCTCACATACCCATCTCCCAACACAGGGGGTCAAAACCCACACACATGGCCCACAGCCATGCCTCTCCTTCCACAATTTTTATCTGAAACTAACTCTTGGCCTCCCCAAGGCACGTCACAACACGTTTGTATGTTTACATGTTTGGATATATTGATCTTCTTGGAAAAAGTACGTATGAATATCCCTTTTATTTTTCTATTAAGCAATTCATAAAAATTGTACTTATGATGTTGGTTAAATCAACTCCAAACAGCCATTTAGGCAATGTAAATAGAAAGGCCTTTTCTCTGACTGAAAATTTTCTTTTTCTTTTATTACTGATGAAGTTGAACTCAAATCTGTGTTCACCTGAAGTAGGACTACAATGTAGTTACTATGAGTATTTTGCTTTGTTTGCTTTCTGATAAGGCTCAGAGTTGATAAGCCAGCCTTTACTGAGATTCTTTAATACAAAGCCTTATAAAAGACCTATAGTAATTATATTTCAATAAAAACTCTCAAAGGCTTTAACTGTGTTTAGGAAAAGAACCATGGAAAGCAATGTCTATCTTAGATATGAACCTCTTTGTGTGTATAAGTCTGTATTGAGGTCAGACAGCTGTGTATCTGTGTATGCTCAGCCTTTTCCCAGACTGCATTGTAACAGCACTAGTCTGTTAAATTAAAATTTCCCTGAAGTTTTATCTTTTATGAGATTAAATAATTGTCACCTCAGAATACACACAAAATCTGTGCTCTCAGTATGAACTGCTCTTTGTGCTATGAATATAGACAAAATATGTTATTTTTTAAAAGCTCCTATTTTCCATATTAATCTGCAATAAGAGCCTGTTGAAGTTAGACTAATTATAAGCAGGTGTAGCTTCATCACAACGTACATTCACTTTTATCTGTTTATATAATTTTTGCTTTTTTTCAGGGACAACATCTTAACCTGCTCGAGTACCATGTACCAAGAAGTCAGGGATGTTTAGCAGAGCTATTCAGAGTCCTAGAGAATCACAAAGCTTTTCTCCAAACCAAACACTACTCCATTAGCCAATCCACGTTAGAGCAGGTATTTTATAACTTTTGTTTCTTTTCTTCTTTTTGTCTAAATGCACTGTGTATTGTAGTTATTGATGTAGTAGAATATTCTATCATTCGCTGGGTTATGTGAATGTGTGCAATACTCAGCTGTTCCAGGCCATCTCAGGTCACACAGTGTTTCCATGTCCCATGCTGCTTTTACACTGGAGGTGAGCATAATAAAAGCAACACATCAAGCCACATAGTTGTAGTGTGCACAAACATAATTTGTGCTTAGATGAATCTGGAGCTTTGCGGGATGACAGAATGGGGCTGTGAACCGCCACCTCCACAATCCAAAAGCTGGGATCTTACTAATGTCCTTGAAAAGGCTGAACTGCTCTCTTTAACTCATAGTAAACCTTAGACTTTCAGAACTTTCTCTAGTGAGAATTTTAAATGCACAAACAGATGAAAGAGATCTGACTGCTAAAGACTGTGAAATCCCATTGTGAGGAAAAGAAGAACACATTGATGGCAAGCATGGGATTTCTGGGTGATTGTGATGTGTTAGAGCATCTTCATATGCAACTACTTGTTATTCATTCTGCAAACTGAGAGGCACATCTAGTCAAAATATTAATTTTCTACGATTGATGGTGTGACTTGGTTTCTTTTTCCCATGTGGAAATCATTATGGAAGTATTCTTCTCTGTGCTGGTCTACTAACTATTTGTAAATGATCTATTCACTGATTGACTGCATTTAAGATAATTTCATCCTATTTCTTCAGGCATTCTTCACTCAGGTTTACTTCCTCTCCATTTTTCATGGTGATGCATCATCACCTCAGTGACCTGCTTCTGCTTCCTCTCACTGACTGTCAGTTTTAAACAGGAAAATAGTTCTTCACAGTAACAAACACACTTATAATGCACCCCAAGTTCGTTTGTATATGAAGAGGATCATTTGAATAAAGGAGAGCCATTTTTCCCTCTACATGCGTTTCTGAGAAATAGTTGTGTGATTAAAAATGAAAGAAGCCTTTACGTAGTAAGATCAGTGTTTAAAAAAACCAAACCAATTCAAGGAGGCATATTAGTTGTTGAATCAGAAGCATGCTTTCATCTTGAAATATTTGTATCCTAATCTGTAATATTTATTGGCAGAAACAACCACCTCAGATTCTTTAGGTATGTCATTCAAAGACAATTAAAACCATTGTTTCACATTTACTTGTGCGTAAAATGTATTCTTCATATCTCAGTAACTCATTTTACCATAATTTTTATCATTTATCAACCCCTGTCTTAGCTGGAGTGGGGAAGAGGGATTATTTCTAGAGTTTATAAGACATGTTTTTAGAGGGGTTCCCTCAACATGAGTTATTAATTATTTTGTCAAAAAAACTAAGAAGAGCAGCTAAAAAATACCATCACCTGTATCCCCAAAGTCTGAATTCAAGCACTTTTGTTTTGAAAATCCTACTTTTATCCTGTCTTACAGGTATTCATTAACTTTGCGACACAGCAACAAGGAGTCTGGTGTTCTTCACAAGGATCTTCTGTTGTCCATCATGATCGTTTCCCAGTCTAGGCTCAGAACAGGATACAGCTTCAACATAACATATATGTGTGTGTGTTTGCATATATGTACACACAAGCTACATGCAATAACTTTTCAACTGTGAACAATTTCTGTACAAGAAACAAATAGTAGAAACAGAGTCGAGTTTTCATCTGTAGGCCAGAAGGAAGGGTACTAGTTCTTGGTTAAGCAAGAACCTGATTATATGCAGACCAAAAATCTGCCAAAAAGTAACTTTTTCTTAATTTAACTGGAATTTTATAATACAAATGGCCTAATTAATGGAGAGGAAAAAAAGGCTGATCTGCTTGTGCATAGTAGATTGATTTTTTTTTGTGGTGTCTCTGCATTCATTTGACTATAATACTTCCCTGCATGCACACTTAATATCTAATTTTTACCTGATAAGGCAAAAAAAAAAAAACATAATTGAATGGTAGCAATACCTTGTCTATCACCCAGTATTTTTATTTAATCGCACAAATTGAGAGCCTTTTGATTTCCCTGTTAATTCAGTTCTGTGTTGTGACAAGCTAAATGAACCTTTTCATTGTATAAAGGATGCACTGTATTCCATAAGGCTTTATGTTAAAGAGGTTATTAGTGTACTAGCCTAGTCTGCCTCCCAGTTATCTTAAGAGAATTTAACAAGTTTTCATAAATCATACTTGACAGTGAGCTTTCCCCTAAGCCTGTGGGTTGCTGCTGGAAGTATTCTTAAGTGTTGGGGTCAGAGATGCAAGGTATATACCTTTATCTGTAATGCCTAACTCTGACACCCAAAAAAGCACTGAGTTTCACATAGCACCATGGAGACAACGGTTAGAGTTAAGTAGAAAAGATTGAAAATGTAAATGTGTGAATTAGAAAGTTTCTTGAATCACTGGGTGAATGGGTTGAGGTTTAAAATTTAAAGTAGTTTAGAGAGCAGAAGACAAGATGGAGGATTTAGGGTGTTGTCTCTTGTCCTTCTTCTTTCTTCTTCATGTTCTTCTCCTAGGGGTTTTTGGGTAGTAGTAAGTGATTGGGTAGAAAATGCCACAGTGCAGCACACAGGTGTTGGGTCATTGGGTCACTAAGAAAAATAGCTTGGTTGGCATCTGTTAATTGGGTAAATGGACATATAAAAGACCTTGAAGAAGATCTTTGTTAGCCATTTTACCCCTTTTCTATCATAGTGCACATAGCTCCTTGTACCTTGTAATACTGATAAGAAAAAATAAACAACTGAGACCGAACGAGAGAAAGCAGCCTCCGTCTCATCAATCTTCAGTTCAAAGGGAAAAAGAACCCAAATCCAAAAGTCCTTAACGAGACACTCAAGTACCTTTTTAATGACCTAGTTTGTTTTTCTCATCTTTTTGTTTCCTTTTTCTTCAAAGAGAATTTCAAAATGCTGTTTAACGGGAATGTTAAAGGAAAATAAAATAAACATTCAGACCATGATCAATATACTTCTAAGTAAATATATTATGATGCTAGATAACTTCAGACAAGACCACAGTCTTCAGCC
Organism: Poecile atricapillus; assembly: GCF_030490865.1. Taxonomy (NCBI): domain Eukaryota; kingdom Metazoa; phylum Chordata; class Aves; order Passeriformes; family Paridae; genus Poecile; species Poecile atricapillus. Next base: position 83,529,050 of record NC_081250.1, read on the forward strand.
TATACTTGTGCAAAATAAGTGATATTTAATGAATAAAAACTCTTTGTATATTGTGCTTGGAGAAAAAAAGTATGAATTTATTTGTGTCGTAAGTGGCTGCCTCATCTTAAACAAGTCTTTGACGCTCCTGTGAAATTAGCTCATGCCACTTTTATTGACTACAGTATCAAATAGCTGAAATTGTAGAACCAGTGACCTAGAAGTTAATTGCCTTAATATGATTTTGGGTGGGCAGTGGCCAGAGGAGTTCACTTTGAGATGGAAGAATTTGATTTTAAATGGCCTGTATTGCAAAGCTGCTGCTATAATTCCCTCCTGTACAATGATATTAAAAAAAAATAAAAAAAAAATTGTGTTTTAGGCTTTGCATACGGACTCAGAAGACTGTTTATTAAGGCATGATTTGTTCATGTTGCTTTGGCCCATTATGCTTTTTTTAAAATCAGGAATTCACGTTGCCAATTTCTAAAAAGATTAAATTAAGTCTTTGAAAAATAAATAAAACCCTAAAGATTTATTAGGCTTTTGTCTGCATGTACATATGGGTCAAAATGAGTGAGCTTATGAAAGTGCTTTATCATTGGAATGAATTGGTATAATATCAGAACTCTGCCAAGCTACTCAGGACCCAAAGAACCTAGAAACCATTAAACCCCAACAGCAACCACCCTGGTAGAAATGCCATAGCACAATGGGATGCCTACATTTGATGTGAATACAGTTATCTTTGATGTCTTCATGAGGCTGGGAGTGGAAGGTTTCTAAGGTCCCCAGTTAAAGCAAAAACCAGTCAATTTTACAAAGCAGAGTGTGAGAGAAATAGTGAACATGAAAGAAAAAACAAGGCAGGTGCAGGAAATCTGGGCAGAAACAGAAATATGCTGACATTTGAAATAGCCTCATCTCAGCACCTCAGGATGGAAGAAACTGAGCATTCAAGGAATAGCCAAGGATCTCTGAGTCATAGTCTGAAACCATTCAACAGAAGAACATTTCTGTAGCTATTAAATAAAAAAGTACAAGGGAAGGTATAGCAGTCATGCACAGGGCTTTTGGTTTCTTTCTTTTATTTTTATTTCTGGTTTTTGTTTTGTTTTTATAAACTAATATCTCTGTCTCAACCACCTCAAATCCTTAAAAAATGATGAAATGAACTCAAGGAAATTTAGGGATTTGGGAAAGGAGACTGTTCCAGTCCTTGCAGTGTAAGGCAGTTGAGCTAAAAGATGTGATTTGTATGAAATTGTGGAAAGAGTGGTTATTCCTTCTGAGGAAGGGTGTCAGGGAGTTGAATTAATAAAATAATCCTGCAGTTTGCTTTGACCAAGGGAAGCATAAAAGCAGGCAAGACTCACTCTGGTGAGACTGAAAAATGATAGCCTAGCTGAGTGCACAGACAGGGGAGCTTCTTCAAGTCTTGGCTATGTAACACTAATTAAATGTCACTTTTTTCTGATTAAAATATGAAATATTATATTAGTTTAATAGATGAATACATAAGATTTGCTTCAGAGTGACGGTTGAGTAAATTCAGTTAACAGTCTTTTTATTTTTTTTAATTACTTCATATGCATCTCAAGAGACCAAATTTAATTCAGGCAAGTAGCAAACAATGTCTGTCGACCAATCCTTTATGGGTAAAAAAGGTCAAAATCTAATTGAGTGCTCGCGTACCAAGTTCTGTCTCAGAGGATATTCTCCCTTTCTTTAACTTGTGGCATTCCTAATATATGTGAGTTTCAACAGAAGTATTTTGAAGAGTTTTGTTTCATTCATGTCATAGGGTGACTTTACCTTTAAGATAGCTTTGGGAGCTAAGGAAGTTGAAGCTGCTGGTGGCTGATGGGAGTCTTTTCTCCTGACCAATTATCCGTCATTTCTGAGAACTGGCAGCGGTTTTAACCATCCAGAAGTGAGATCAACTTGTGAACACCACTTTAAGATGTAAAGCCAGGGCTCTCTTGATCTCTTTGGTTTCTGTCTTCTGACAAGGTAACAAGGCTCTGTCTCGGCCTCCTCCCCCCCCCTCCAGGCCGGACAAGGCCACAGAGAAGTGGGGGGGGTGGGGAGTGGGGAGAAACGGAGCCGGCCGGCCTGGATTGGTTTGCAGTTTCTGCTGCTGAACTGAAACCTAACACCATGAATATCTGCAGCTTTCCAAGACTTTAACTCTTTTACTACCTGGATGAGATGTACAGATTACTCCTTTTTCCCAGAGAGAGAGAGAGAGAGAATCAACATGAAAAAGACATCATAAAACCATCAAAGACCATGAAGAAAAGAGTTAAGTTTTAGATGGGGAAGAGAGAATAAGGAGATGCTTTATAAACTGAAATATTTTTCTGTTAAAGCTATGGAGATGGACAATAGTGTTCTGATAAAAACTCCTTTAATTCATGACAGAGTATATGGGGAGGAATGGAGTGTTCAAAGTGTGGATTTTGAGCAAAAGGTGGAGTAATTGTGATACAGTGACGTGCTGGAACAGAGCGAGGAGAAGTAATAGTTGAAGATTTGGGGCCGTTGTAGAGGCAAAGAGAAAACTTCTGTTTTCAGAGAAGCTCATAGAGACAGATAAAGAGAACTTTTGCCTTTGAATAACTCATCCTTAAAAAATGACATCCCTAGACTCATTGCCCCATACACACCTCAGAGTGATGTGAAATGGCAGGAGACAACTGATGGCAGATTTTTTCAGGCAGCTGGTATCAGAGAAATAGAAAGCTATAACAGAAATAGTTTTCTTGTGAGAAACTGCATAGATTAGCAGAAAAAGACTTCTGTTTCTCTACAAAGACTGATGAAAAGACTCTAGCAAGAATTGGGACTGTTTTAAACACCAAAGTTTCAAAGTTTTTTGTCTCTATGTTGTCATGTGAACAAGGGAATGGTTGGGTAGTGGGGGATAAAGGAGTTTTCTGGAGGTTTATTCTGGTGTTCTTATTCTTGTAGTTTTGTTAATAAACTTTCTTTATTCCTTTTAGGTTTTAAGCCTGTTTTGCTCTTGTTCTAATCCATATCTCACAGCAAGAAATAAGTAAGTTTTCTAGTAATTTTTTTAGTTACTGCTTTAAAACCACGACAATTCAGTATTTATCAAAAGTCTGGACAGAAAAGGTCAATTGTACACTAATGATGAAAAAATCCTTGAATTTGTAATTCATGAAAAAATATCTCTTAACACCTCTAGATTTGGAATCAAACACAGCTGAGGATTTTAAACAATACTTTTCTTGTGTGATTCTTGTTAGGAAAGTTTCCTTTTATTTCAGCTGGAAATTTCTCTATGACAGTAAGCCCTTCACCCTGAACGAGAAACTAGAATTAAGCTCAAAATTATAAAATCAATTGAATATCTGAAATACTCAACACTAAAACTGGGAAGATGATAGCTGTGGGAAACAGAAAAATGGAAACTCTCACTGACCCAGAGGATTTGATTTACAGACATGTGTGTACATGATATATTAGTTTATTGGCTGAAAGACAGATGCAGTGTGGCAAAATTAGGAAAAGGTGATAGGTTATTAAGTAGAAACAAGTTTACTTGTTAACTGTTTATTAGACCAAAATTTATATATTACTGTGTGAAGAAGAAATCCATGACTATGTTCAGCTGTGGCTGACTTGTTGCTTCTCTCCAAATCTCACGCCTTCAAGACTGGTATCTTATCTGGCTTTCTTAAACAATAAATCATCTTAAATAGCACAGTGGTCCCAACCTTCATTTTTCATCTCGACAGACAGCCATACTTTTAAGGGACTATTCCACAGCCTAAGTCAAAAGAAGGGCTTTGGCCAACCTTTGAGCAGATTGTTTCACATCCTCTTTTAATTTTCATACACTAATAGAATTATGTGACCAAAAAAACAGTAGGTCTGGACTTTAAATCAAAGTATCACAAATTCATTGGGGGTGGAAAGGTGACAGTATTAGTGGACAGGATGACAAAACTCACAAATTGCCACTTTGAATATGGCTGCATATTAAATGTCTGTACAGATTTTTTCTTCTGGAAAGAAAGAATTTATTTCTCTCGTTTGGTTCAGTCATGACCACAGATGATAAAATTTTGTCCAAGGCTTCCAATTTTGCAAGATGTATAATATGATTTTCAGCAAAGGAACTGTGTGCCTTTTGAGCTTGTGAAATTTGAGTCACTGGGGTCTGAATTCACATAAACTTGGAAACTGACTCAAACTCTTACTGGAGCTGTTCAACTCTTTGTAGTCTAAAATCAGTTTAGGAAAGGATATTGCTTTCCTGGTCTTTTTTCCTGGTAAGGAGTAAAGCTGACACCTTCTTTGATTCAGTTTAATATGATCTAATCTTTTTATGTCAGCACTTCAAATATTTCTTTCTTAACAATAGGGAAATCAAAGCTAGCAGCAAAAATATCTTATTTGCAGTGATTGAGAGCTGACTGACTCAGACCTACAGCAGCTAAAGAGAAATTTTTTCCTGAATTGTGTATTAGATCCTTACACTACAAGTAGAACTGATGCTGTTGCAGGTGTGATGGGGTTGGGCAGCAGGTACAGAGCAGAAATCACAGGTGTCTCATTCTTGCACAGAAAGCAGCCATCTGCTGCTATCAGTGGGCCAGGTACTGCTGAATTTTTCAGCAGATGAATCCTCCATGCTGAATAATTATATGGATCACTGAAACAAATCAAAACATCTTTCTTTATTAAATTTTTCCATCACATTCTAATATTGTTCCAGTAGTGCTTATTGCTACATAGAGCTATGTGCTGGGATAAATTCTGACTCCTTTCACAATGGCCCTGTAAAAGCCATGATCAGAGTCTGCACTGTAGAAGTGTATGCACATCTTTAGCTTAGGCTGATCAAAGCACCAAGGTTCATATCTGCTTGCTATGATATACAAATGGAGAAAAAAGAAATATAAGCTATATAAGCAAAAGTCAATAGGTGCAATTTCCATGTGCAACTGATTTATTCCAGCTATAGAATGCCACATATACATAATTTTGCTGCCTGTGCATGCCATGGGCAATTTAAAGAAGTGCCTTGGGATTAATTTGTCTATGAGGTGCCCAGGAGAAAAATGTAGGATCCTCTAACATGCAGTGGCATAAGGTAACATCAAATAGGAGTCCTTTCACCCTCCTACTGAGACAATAAATGCTGGTTAATAGTGAAGTGTAATGCATGTAATTCAAGAAAAGTATCAGAAACATTTTCATCCTTAGCATGTGCTGAAACAGGGAAATGCAAACTTTATTCCATATATCATTATTATATGACTCTTAATTCCTGTTCTACTTACCTTGCTATATGCAATAACCAGACCTCCGAAAAACTTCAGTGCTTCCCTCAGACTAAAATATTTTGAAATGTGATTCAACTTTCACAAAATGTGAAAGCCTGTGAAGTTTTTACCTTAGATTTTATTGAGAACTGGTCCTTAAGACTTATATAATTATAGCTGAGTATGTGAGTGAAGAAGTGTGTGACATTTATGCTGAATCAAATGGAATATGCATGTAATGCTCTAGCTGAGGAGTTGTAGTCATCTGATACTTTGTAACTAATGATAACTGTCCAATAAAAAGACCCTGAAACTGTTTTCTTTGAAGTCTTTTATCATAAATATGTTAGCAATGTGTGAATGCAAAATAGATTGAGTCCAGATAAAAGAGTATTCTTAGTATGTGAAAGGTAAGAATCAAGGTCATACACAGCATGTTGAAGTGTTGTATTGTTGGGATTTACTTTCCCTTTCAAAGTTAACTAAGTGATTAGAAGTGGCACTTGTCAGTGGCCAGCTACACGCTGAAAATAATTTTTTATGGCCCAGAGCTGAGGCTGTTTATATGCTGATCAATTAGTAGTCTTTTTTTTTTACTACCTGCATGTTGTAGACAAATTGGCAATTAAATTTAATGCATAAAATTATATTTAAGGTCTTTGCACGCTGTGCAATTAAAAATAGATTTTCTGGGTGTCCAGCACCTGGGTAAAACAGAAGTATTTAAGTATTTCTATATTTAAAATGTTAAGTAAATTTTGAAAATAGTCTTTGCATAAATGATTGAGAAATTATTGTGGTTTTGTTTGCATATACTATATAGATTTGTACCTTAAATCTAAGTGCAAATAAAGCTGTCCATAATTATATGTTTCTAATTGTGAAATGGATAGATTTAGCTTTAACTTACAACCTTCACCTGAGAAGAGCAGGAGCACTGAAGTTTTACTGTGTCTGAACTCAGAGATGGAGACTGTCAGCAGACTGTAACTCTGTACCTGAATGTGCTTGTCTCTACAAACTATGAAGAGCCCCCCTTTTAACTGCTTCAAGGTATTGACTGCAGGAGGAACTGAAAAACTTTTTGCAAGCCTTGCTCCCTTACAGATTCCTGTGACTGCATATACATAGATGTAGCAGAGAAACTGTGACAAGTTTTCAGGAAGGCCAAGATTTTTGTTTGCACCAAGGTTGCATTTGCTACATCTTTGGTCAATATCATTTGTCTTTTAGTAGACTTTAGTATTCTTAGTTATCAGTCAGTGTTTTCAGGCTTTGGCTTTTACCCCATGCTGTCAAGTGACAGTTGACTTCATGTTTTTTTGATACTGTATGTTACACAGGTCTTTAAATAGACCCCAGCTGAAAAAGCCTCAGCATCTGAGGAAAGTGTTTCCCTCGGTAGATGTTTTGCCTTTTGCTCATGTTAGGGGTTAAGTGTTCTTTCTTTTGTTCTGGCTCATCTATAGAAGGTTTACCTATCAGTGGTGGGGAAACCTGATTGCTGGTACTTGGTGGGTACTTGAGAAACACAAAGAGTTCAGCTGGGCCCAGGGTGGAAGGGAGGCAGGAAAAAGAGAGGGCGAGGGCAGCTGGGGTCTGGCTGGCTTCTTCAGCTTCAGAGCATAACACTCGCTTGGAGTTGTTGTGGCTGGGAAGAAGGGAATTCACCATCACCCAGACGGAGCTGCTGCTCCTCCTTCTTCCCTCTTCGTTGGTGGGCCTCGCATCCCCTGTCCTGCCAGGACATGCCAGTGCCAGCCACCGCTGCGGAGCTGCTGATACACCTCAGCCACCGGCCCAAGATCTCAGCTCATCCCTGCTGTTCCAGCTGAGTGTTCCTCAGAATCCTGCAGGAGTCACCTGCCAGTGACTGACTGCCCGAGGGGGTTTGTGAAACAAAGCCTCTCCTCCATCCCTTCCGGTCTCGGCCGAGAAAGCTGTCACGGGGTCCCTGGTTCTGTTTCGCTTTATTTTTGTCAGTGCTGTAGTTATTGTTGTATATTTGCCTTGTTATATGTATTAGTAAAGAACTGTTATTCCTACCCCCAGATCTCAGCCTGAGAACCCCTTGATTTCAAAATTACAGTAATTTGGAGGGAGGGTGTCTACGTTTTCATTCCAAGGGAGGCTCCTGCCCTCCCTACCAAACAAACACCTGCCTTCCAAACCAAACCAAATGTTGGCACCCAATGTGGGGCCTAAAGGCACCGAGAGAAAAAGGGCAAAAAAGGTATAACAGTTCTTAAATAACCTAACTTTTGTGTGCTGGATATAAAAACCTCATTACGTAGAACCATGTGGTCCAGCTTACCCAGGTTCAGGTGGCACGTGATCACAGCTATGCTTCTCCCATTTGCTGCACCTTACCTAAATATGGGTCCTATAACTAAAGCTGTGGCTATTACCCAGTTTGTTTCATGCGTTGATAAGGTGAGGAATTCATGGATGTTTAACTTCCTCTGTAAGGCGAGCACATGGATTCTGAGCTATCACACACTAACTGGATGTTTTTGGAGCTGCTTTAATAATGATACCTACTGGGAGAAAATGACAGCTGGGGAAATTTTCTCCCAACCTTTCACCAGGTTGCCAGATCTTGGATGTGAAAAGCTTCCCCAGAATTGTCACTTTAGGAAGTACTGAAGAGCTGGAACTTGTTTCTGTTTCACTTCTGCTAAATCATCAGAGCATTTTCTCTAAAAAAATTTACTACTCTCATGGAGTTCAAAGACACTGATAATGTCTTCCCTCTATTCCGCTCAGTACCAGAACTCACACCTGCACTTACCTGACATCATAGAATCATACAATGGTTTGGAAGGACCTTAAATATGATCTAGTTCCAGCCCCCCTGCCATGGACATCTTTCAGTAGACCAGATGGCTCAGATCCCTATCCAACCTGGCCTTGAACATCTGCAGGGATGGGGCATCTATGGCATTTTTAGATGTTCTTTTCCAGTGCCTCACCACCCTCACAGTAAAGAATAGTTGTTGTGAGGTGCCTGAGGGAGGCAAAGATTTAGTTTCAAGTAAGCATTGTTAAAGTGAGAGGAATGGCTGCAAACCCGGCTAGTGTGAATCCTGAACTTTTGCTTTGGGGAAAGGGCCATGTGACCCCTGGAAGAGTTGCCCCATCCCAGACCCCTTGTGCGGGGCAGCCCAGGAGTTCTGATTGGGTTTGAGCCCCTGGAGTTTCTCCCTTGCTGTGTTCCTAGTGGTTCCTGACCTTGAACTCCACCCTGGTTCTGTCCCTCAAAATCCATCACCCTGCCTGTGTTTGGTACTCTGTCTCTGGATCTGAGTTTGTGGCCATGCTGAATAAATTGTTTAATGAGCAGAAGCCTGTCATGTTGGTACGCCATGCTGATTCCTAGTAACTATAGCTTCTCTGGACATGATCCTGCGGCTGTGGAATTCAACGAAGAATTTCTTCTGAATACCTAATCTAAACTTATTCTTTCAGTCTGAATCCATTTCCCCTTGGTCCGTCATTACATTTCCTGTTGAAGAATAGGCCCATTATAGGCCCCTTCAGATAATGGAAGCTTGCTATGCCATGAGGTCTCCACACAACTTTCTCTTCTCCAGGCTGAACAGCCACAGCTTTCTCAGCCTGTCTTTGTAGGGAAGATTCTCTAGTCCTCTTATCACCTTTGTGAATCTCCTCTGGATTTGCTCCAACAATTCCATGTCTTCCCTCAGAGAGTGCATCAGTAGGTGTCAGGTGAAAAACACCTGGTTCAGGAAGGCCTTAAACAGACACTCTGTACTGCTTACAAAAATATGTGGATGGGGAGTCTATGTATTAAAGAATGTTTCCTAGCAACTGTGTTCACAAGAACAACTGTTTAAAACATTAGAAAATTATCAAGAAAGCAGCTTTTGATTCTATTTGAGCCAACATTCAATATTCAAGGGTGGGAGTGAGATTTTCTCTACGTGACTAAACTGTACTGAGGTTTGAACATGTTTCTTCAATAGTTGCAGAAAGCTATGGAAGGCTTTTGGCAACTGACTTTCATTGACTCTACAAATTAGAGTTTTAGTTGCTTTCATGGGCTAGAGAAAAATATCATCTTGACTACCAGTCTTTCTTAATGTCATTTTGAAAGTGGTGAAAAATGTGGATGTCTCACAGAGAGATCCTTGTTGACACAATCAAGGGTCCAAATAGTGAAAGTATCTCAAAAGCAATGCTCAGGTTTTAGGGCTTCTTCAGTGAGTCCAAACAGAGTTGGGAAAGCTACACTTTTTTTTTTTTTTTTTTTAATGTTCAATGTTTGAATCTTCTGATACCAGTATAGGTGGGGCTGCAGTTGCCAGTCTGACTGGTGTCCTTAAGTCTACTCTTCCCTTCTGAACTGAATGGGATGTGGGGACATGTACAAAATGCTGCAATGTGACCCCAGTTGCTGAAGTTCCTGCCACTGTTGCCAGGACACATATAAAATGGTCATGACGCTAATTTAGATCACAATAATATAAAGTGACATAAAAGTAGATAGTATGTTTACATGTTCCCCTTTGGCATTAATGAGGCCCAGAATGGATGCAGCAGTCCAAGACAATTATGTTATGAAGGCAAAATCAGATGGGAAGAGCCATCTCAAAGACAATACCTGTCCAGAAAAGCGACTATGGTAGGTGTTGCATAGACAGAGGAATTCCTGAGAACAATGGCAGTGTACCAGAGAGCATGAGAAACCAAGGACTTGTCGTCTCATCCAGTTTCTTCCAGCAGAAGCATTTGTGTCAATTAGCAGCATTGCAAAGATACTACTGTAACTGAGGATATAACAGAGTTTTTTCCCTATTTGTTTTGGGGGGAACAAAAAATCCTTACATGGACTTTCCATCTATTGAAGTAAGTTCATTTTATAGGGACATATTGTCTTCAAGTATGGAAGTAGATAAAATCTACTCAAAAGCATCAACAGCTATCTTTTACTAAGAATAGCAAATAGTCTTTGATAAGAGACCAGAGAAATACAAGCCATTCTTCTCTGTTTTTGTTTGTTATTCCTCTTCCTGTGGGTTTTTTCTGTTAGTTTTTCGGTGTTTTTTTTGTTTTGTTTTGGTTTGTTGTTTTTTGTTTTTTTTTTTTTTGTGAGGGGAGAGGGGTGTGTGTGTGTCTCTTCTTGTTTGTTTGTTTGTTTTTTTATTTGTGTTTTTTGTGTTTGTTTTTTTTAATCAGTGGTAGCAAAAATATTTTGTTTTGTTTAGGATTTGTGTAGGATTTTTTGTCTTCTTTTTTTCCTGGGAGGAAGTTAATAACCAGGAGCAGAAGTGGATGAAGAAAATACTTATGGCTCTGAAGTTTTTTAAATGAAATAGCAGATCTCTTAAAATGATCTTAAGCCTATACTTTTCTTTTTTCAGCCTCCTGAATGCAAATTAATCACTTGGATTGTTCTGAAAATTTTATTATCTTTGCCATAGAAATTTGATCAACTAAGTATAAACATTTATTTTGGTGGCAGATATGTTAATGATTGTTCTAACTTATTTACTTCCATCCCTAGAAAGTTTATATGTTTTGATATAAGTGCAGATAAAGGATTTAATAAATTTAAATAAAACTTCATTTTTCTCAGGCATATTGTATTCCATTTTCTTCCCAAAACACAATAAACCAAAATATATGACATACTATGCATTAGGTAAAAGGAAATATATTTTAATTAGATATGAATAACAGATTAGAAGAATCTTTAATTTACTTTTATCTTGCTTTGATCTGAAACCAAACTCTGAGCAGCCAGAAACATTAAAGACATGGAGGAAACAGATGACTCATTTTCTTGGTTCACATTGAATTGATTTTCTAAAGAAAGGAATGACTTTGAACATTAAAAATGTTTTGAGCTGATTTCTCAGAAGTACACCTGTGTATCAAAAGCATCTGCCATTGTATCAATATTGGACATGTAGCTAAAAGTTTCTCAAGTATTTATTGCTATATTATACTTTTTCCTCCTACATAGCAGTTGGCTTAAAGCTTCCTTCAAAGACTTAGGCACATAGCATAGTGAAGGAGACAGAATTTAAATTGAAGTCATGTAAGCAAAAAATGTTGACCCCTTGATGTATCATTAAAGACTATGACTGTTTAATTGACATGGGGACTTGAAATAATATTTATATATTAAGACCACCTCTCTCTATGGCAAGCTTGACACAGTAATCTGTAGATATTAAAAAAAAAAAAAAAGAAAATGAAAATGTTTTATTTTAATATCATTCTCATCCATGATATTCCTGTGTGTAGCAAAAATAGCTTTAAAAATGTCTTCGAAAACTAAGAGAATCAAGGGCTTTATTCTTCCCCATCTCTAATTTACACTGTGACAGGAGGATTGTGCTGGTGCAGCAGAAGATTTGGTCTCATTATGCTTTATTACCATGAGGATGTTTCTAGCTTGCTACTGGCAAGACTAGAAAAACTCGAAGTACTAGTTTTCTAGGCTCTGCCCATGTTTGGATCACAGAATAATGTTTTCCACAGCAGATTCTGCAGATGCCTGTACTTTAAGTACTTCTACTCCTCAGGAAGCTAATTATCACTGTCTGGTCTTGCTAACTTGGCATTTCAGATTTTAACTTGCTCCACTGAGGTGTCTGGGAGCAGCATTGTCTTAGGCCAACTGCAGTTATAGACAGTAAATGTGTTGTGCTGTGTTCATGTTTTAATTCCAAACTTTATAGCTTTTCTTTTAAATAAAAAAATAAAAAAGGTGAACTTCTTAAAATGTAGAAGCAGTGGTGTTTGGGGAACAGGATGAATTTGCTGCCTGCTGTCCTGTGCCAATGTAGCAATGCTGCTTCTTATTTATAATCAAGCAGTTCAGGCTTGTTACCATCTCTAGCAGTCTCTAGGGTCACAAATGTTAATGGTGACAGCTAGTAGAGGTTGGATTTTCCTTTAAGCTTAGAAATTTATTCAACTTGTTTGCTTGAAGTTGAGAGTGGCTAGCTTTATGGCTCTGCATCATGATGCAGACAAGTTACTAAATACAACATGCGGACACATTTTTTTTCTTTGGTAATAGGAATGTTTAATTGATGATCATAGCTTGAGTCTATGCCATCAATGTCAAAAAGTGTTCAAAAGCAATTGTAGTGATGTGCATATTTGTACTTCTTGCCTCAAATCTGAATATTGCTTTGTCGGTAAAAGATAAGTCATAATAATCTGAGCAATGGAAAGGATCTTACAACAATTTGGATTACATAGCAGCATGCCAGGTGAAGGTTTGCATTTCAAATTATTGCCACAATAAATTTAGTCTTGGTGCTTTTCTATCAAGTTGCTTTGGTTGCTTGTGATGGGAAAGGAAATAGGAAAGCATTCTTGTTAGAACTAAATGAAACTGTGCAGGGTTTCTTGGAGCACTAGAGGGAGCAAGAAGGTAAAAGTTCTGGAAAAGCAACTGCTTACTTGGAGGCTGAATTTTTAGCCTAAGTCTACCCTACCATGCAGGTAAATAAAACTATTACACCATTAAAAAAATCTCCCAACAAAACACAAACCATAATCAAAACTAAAGTGATATCTTACATTGGTTTTAGGAGTTTTGTTTGTTTGTAGTGTTTTTTCTTATTATTGCCCACCCCCACATATACACACTAACAGCATTCTTCTCCTCCTTCCCCACTCCCCCCTTCCCTTTTTGTTTATTATTTTGAGAGGATGCTTTTGTTTTCATGTCTCTGAATGCTGAATGTGTGTTGATCTAGATGACTTCTAAGGGCTGGCTCTAATGGAACCAGAAGTCCTTGTTTCTCCTCATCAGAGACCCCTTTAGGCAAATGTTAACCTGCCAAGAGCATGCGCATTCCAAGGAGGATTTGCAAATGAACTTGTTGTTTTCTATGAAAAATATTTCCTGACCTAATTTTTTCTGTCCAAAGGGGAAAAAAAAAAGAGAAAGAAAAAAATAAATGGTATGCAGTAAATACTATTGCAGATGAGAGAATATTTTCCCTGTGTCTTCCTTTCCCATTCACATTAACTATTTCTAGAATAAAATAAATTCTGGTGAGCATAGCATTTAATTTTGATTATTCACAGAACTGACCCTGAACCAATAAAAAGATGTTTTACCCAAGTGGATTAACCCACTTTCATGTTCATCTCAATTACAATCTGCCAGTAGCTTTGGAAAGCTACAGACCTTTGGGAAATGTTCTCATCTTAGTGTGTTGGATATTACTGGATGACTCCTCCTGGGATTTGTGAACAACAAAGCCAGTACATTGAATTTTAAAAAACAATTCTACAGTGCTGTTTTTCATGTGACACCACAAGCATCATGGTGGTAAATAATTTAAATGCTCTCTTTCCTATTCTCATTTGTGTTTCTAGGAAACTTTAATCACTGTTTTGGATAAATGAAGAGCAGGATAAGTTTGCAGATGCTTAGCCTAGGACATCTGCCAACTCATGCACAGTCTGAGGACAGTGTGAGGTGACACCTGCCCCTAAGGCTCAGGGGGAGCTGTGGACGGGCAGGTGGCTGCAGCCCTTGCTAAAGGATTGCTCTTAGAGGCAGAGCATATGTAGCAGGAGGTTCCCAATACAGAGAGCTGGACCCAGCTTGCCAAGAGATGCTTTATTTGTGCTTTATAACACTGTCAGCAAGAGGCAGGACAAATTCCAATATTCAGTTGCCTCTTCTGAAGGTGAAGTGGGAAGAAAGTCAGTGCCTGCTTTCTTTCATCTGGTTTATGTACACAGGCGTAGCCACTTCAAGACTTCAGTGTTGGTGGTTTTGATCCTTGCCTTGCAATATTTCTCCTAAATATACCAACAAGGTGTCAGGAAGTAGTGGCACCTCCTACCCACAGGTACAATGGTGGTATGAAAAACCAGTGTGCAGTGAGATGTGGAGCTCTCTTTAATCATTCCCTATTGCATGTAGATAGCACTTTCTATTTCCATATTTGTGCACTTGTGGGGATAGAACTGGTTGGGGCTATTAATGAACCAGCCTTGTGCGTTAACTTAAGACCATGAGAATCAGGCCTGTAGGCAGGACATTAGCAGGCTTGTTAATATATATATAATATTAGCATATAAGGTTATGCTTCCAGAGTGTTCTTAGTTCTCTTCCCTGACTGGTTGTCATTTGCCACATTATTTTTCATATTCCTAATCCCAGTTTGTGATTGGAACCCTGCCTTTGGATCAACACCCAGATATTTCAGATACATACTGTTGGACCCACCCATTTTTTGCCTTTTGTGGTTGACCCAGTACTGTGTGTTCGCCTTTTGCTGTTTGTTATTTTGCCATTAAAATGATTTTACTTTTCGGATTACCCTATCATGCCTGTCCCTTTTACTTGCTACACTATTCCCAGCTGGCCTAGGTCTGAGGTCACGGAAGCCAAAATGCGACATGCACCTTTTGTAGTTTTGTTATAATATCTTCTGCCTTGCAATTGTATTCTTCCCTGACAATTAAAAAAGTGCCAACCCTTTGTATAAAATTCAGTTTATTTCTTGATTATATTTGCTGACATCTCTGTTACACCCCTGTTATCTTTGCTCTTGTTGTTACAATAAACAAAAATAGTTCAGTTTATAGCAGTTCTCTGATTTTACTGTAGATCACCCCAAGATTGGGTGAAGCAGTGATATACTGAATAGGGTGCAGGCATCTGCTCAGTGACTCCTCCTGCAGAGTGAGAGCTGCTGTACTGACAGGATCATCCCTGTAAAATAGAGTTCTTCCCTCGAACTGGAAATTCAGTCTGCAGGACTTTTCCTGATGCCCAAACTTTTGGTGGACATCCTTAATAACTTTCCTGTACTAGCACTTCGCTATTTATTTCTTAGTATTCTTATTTATAAAAACAAAACTTTACTCCAAAATCAAATCTGAGGTATCTGTGGCAGGTTAGGTTTTTGAAGCTTAATTTGAGGCTTAAACTGTTCTAGAATTAGGGTTGTTTGTCTGAGAAGATAAGGCCAGAATAATTACTATTACTACTTATCCCCAGTGCATCACTGTTACCTCTTAAATAAAGTTTTGTACAGAAGCATATTTCTCCACAGAAGTCTACCAATACAACACTGCCCCTAAAGATTTAGTATTGTGGTTTAGGAACTGTATTCTCTAACTTAGTGTTCCCACTGAAGCCACTTTAAACCACACACTGCTTGCTCACTCTGTCCCATCCCTCTCACTTTATGCCTCCACTCTGCTCCCTTGTGGGAGACTGGAGAGGAGAACTGGAGGCACAAAAGGTAAGAACTATTTACTGGAAATAGCAATGAGATAAGAAAATGAATAGTAATAGCAACAATACTCATGACAGAGTGTATACAAAATGAAACTCTGCAAAAACCACTTGACAGTACCTGACTGCTCACTCTACCATGCTGCCCTGACCCAAAGCAACCCTTTCCCCACTTCCTGGAAAATGAGGTAGTGTAGAATAACCCCTGCATCCTTGCCACGCTCCTGTCCTCACTACTGTAAAAATTAATTCTGTCCTGGCCAGAACCAGAACTTAGTCACTACATATCCCAGTTTAGGAAAATATTCCTCCTGAAGACAGCGCTGAAAGTAATACTCAATAATAATCTTAAATCTCACTGAAATCAATGAAAATTTCATGCATGCCTGGAATTTAACATGTACTTAAAAAGTTTCAGCGAATAAGGAAGACTTTTATTTATCTTTGGATGGTTATCTAGCTGGATGCAAGATACCAGAGAAATTAACTCCCATCCTCTGGCTCTTTGGTAAGAGACCAAAGCTGCCCCAGGTTCATAGGCTGTGGGCTGGTTTTAGACTGTTCTGATCATGTTATCTGGTTTCCCTAGGTCAGAGCTCAACTTTCACCCCAAGCCCACAGTAATTTTTGAGTCAGAGAAGGTCATAGGCTAAAGAAGTTGTCTGAATATCCTGTGATTAGGAGTGAAGGATCAGCCAAGCTGTTGAGCCCTCTCAATCTTGAACTACCTTCTATTTTCAAATGACCAGCTTAACATAGGCTCTGAATGTGTCTAACTTCTCTGCTGTTTTATTTTTTTTTTGCTGCCTTCCATTTTTTCACAATCTCGATGCAGCTAAAATGGTAAGAATTTTCATTTGAAAAATTTTTGTTTTTCTTTCCATTTTGTGAAGATTTCTGGAATTCCAACTATTCTAGGAGTCGCCTCTATAAATACTTGTATACTGTATATGTTTTTGCTATAAAATATATCTTAGCTTCCTTGCAGTTTTCCAAATGAAATTATTGAAATCATTGGATGAGAAGCCTTAGATGAAATAGGTTTCAATATTTGTGAATTATCCAGGGTAATAATGAATGGCTCCCTACTTGAATATGTTTGTAGACTCATACTTTTTTTCAAAGCCAGAGAATACATTTCCTTTATGTGTTTTCATTATAATTTTAATTACATATTTTTTCATAAGTGCACAGCTTTTTAAATATATATTTCTTATACAGGAAAAAGAGAAGACATTTTACTTTCAGATGTTCTGATTATAAAAGAAAAACAGAAGAGTTTACCATTATCCTGGCATGAACTCATAGTTGCTAACTGTGGAGGAATTCTGCATTTACATAAAGTTGAAGACTGGAAAAGTCTGAAAATAAAAGTTGTGAAAAGAAGAAATTTCTTTTTATTGAAAGTCGTGGAAATTGGGAATGATGACATGCTCACGTGCCCTCAATATATTGCTTCCCTGTTTGGGCTAAGGAGCCACAGAAGCAAAAAGTAAAATGGATCTATTCAGTATATAACGTCTGGATTTTTGTAATCCTTTTCTGTACTTACAGAGCAATTAAGTGAATGTAGCTTCTTAAAATTGGGCAGTATTTTAGCTCATCATATTGATATTCCAGATATGCTGCTGTTTTGATAATTATGTGTCTGTTGTCAGAGACAGTCTTCACTTGTATAAAGGCTGCAGGTGTTTAGCACTTATTAAAATCAGGCAACATGACTGTGGTCAAAAATACACGTTCAGCCTTTTCACCTCTATGTGATATTGAATAAGGTTTTGCAACAAACTTCACAGATCCAGCCCAGTGCCCCTTCTTTTGACTTATTGAAAGAGAAAGGAATATATCTGGATATTTTTTGTATGCATATGGGTAGCTGTAGGTAGGATTATCTTAGTTCTGCTTGAATGTTTGCTGTAAAAAGTTGTCTTTCTCTGGCAGTTGCTTATGCCAAGCTGGAAAATGGATATCTTTTTACTTAAGGAAGGTGCTCAAGGTAAGTATTCTAGGTGCTCCCTTGTTTGAGGCAATAGATGGGCGTGTCTTTTAAAAATTTTATTTTACTTGCTGTCCCTCATTGAAAGGAAGTGAGTGGGAGGCTGAGACGTTCAGCACACAGCACCCTCATGTGGAGGCTCAAGAACTTGCCATGTAATGTCTTGGAAGGAGGCCTCCGAAGTATAATATAAAAGTATAGAAAAGGCCTTTTCCCCATGATCCTTTGCACCATTATGCAAATTTACCCCAGTTCTTTGTACCCCATTGGCCCATTGGCCTGTCTCACTCCTTTCTCCCTTTTATGGTTACTCTCTGGAAAGTTCTCCCTTCCTCCATGTCCCACTCGCCCTTGCCTCCCTATAACTCCGCCCCAACATCCCATTGACTCCCAGTTGGGAGCCCTGCCCAGGTACTGCCCCTGTGCCTTCAGCCCATTGGTTCCTGATGCTCTTCTCTGCCCTTGTCTGCCCTGTATTTAAGCCTGGACCCTCCATTCCTTGCATTTTGTCCCCGGTTCCCCTGGAGTGGTGGCAAATAAAGCCTTTCTGGACTACCCTATGAAATGCCCCTCTTGTGTTTTCATCTGCTGAGAGCTATCTGTGGCTGAGTGAGTCTGTGTGAGTGGAGTGTCTGCTGCCTGCCCAAATGCCTTCCAAACTGGAGACATCTTTCGGAAGGTAGCATCACTTTACCATCCGGACTGCAATGCTACACCCTGGAGAGAGAACACTGCTTCTCATTTCAAATGCAGACCCCTTTCTGGTCAGCTGAGCTCAGGGAAATTAAATATGTGTCTCATCTGTACCAGTCACAGGATAACATGGGTTGTAGTGTTTAAGCTGTTCACAAAGTGTCAAAAGCACATTTTTCCTGTGCAATACCTCTGATATAAAGCATGGAATGACCTTGGCTTTTCCAATGCTGTGCCAACCATTACTGCAGATTTGCACTACTTCTAATAGGGAACAGTCAAACTTTGGGGTTATTTGGATCATGATTCAGGTGTTTTATATATATATATATATTTAGCTTCTAAGTTTAGCATGTCCAAGTGGAATAACATGGTCAAGTCTGTAGTGCAAATGCACATAATCTGGTGAAAAGATGCTGCAAAGTGGGAGTGAGGTGTTTCAGCTGCACAAAGAATAGCTTTACATCCCCAGCTGGGCCTCTGAGTGAGTCAGGTTTGGGTGCTGTGTTTTTCTGGTAGCTATGAACGTATAGGCAGGGATTTTGATATATTATACATACTTCTGCTGTTGTGTAATAGCCTTTTATTTATCTCGTGCCAACACAACTCCTCAAAATTGCTGGTAATGTATATTATATTTTGTATTTTCTCTCTCTCATGTTGGTACACTCTACAATGGAAGCATTGATAAATATTTTGTGAACAATATGTACCAATTACCTTGACAATAAAAAGCAACTACCAATTTTTGTTGAACTCTGATTTTGACATCAAATGAGGCACAGTCTGAAGTGTTTTTATTAAAGTATAAGTTTCAATTCTACCAGGATCATTAGTGGGTTTTTTTTTCCCCACTTCTGCTAAAGATTGTTGCTAATATGTTTGATCTGTTAATATTCATCACAAAGTTCCAAAGCCTCATCAAGTTAGTATAACATAATATTTAACCACAAATGAAAAACTTCAAAATTTGAGTTTACTTTAATGATTGCAATGAAATTGAAAACATAGAGTGTCAGGGTTTTTTAAAATACTTTCATGCATGATTTTAAAATATAGTCTTCTAAATAAAGAAGGTGCCTAGAATCTTAAGTTTATAGCTCAGTGCAAAAGTTTGCTTTGCATTTAATTGGTAGCCTGGCTGTGATTGAAAAAGAATGCCTTTCATAAATTTGCAGAAAAGAAGTGATAAAATTGCTGCTTGTAAACTGCTTAAAGTCACATGAGTGTTCTTGGAATGTGATTTTGTGCTTATTTTTACCACAGTTTGTAGTGAGCTGTGGTCCATGAGGAAGTGAAACCGTATTTTTTTTTTTTTTCCAATGGTTTAGTAAATAAAATCTGAGTTTCCAATGGCCTCTTCTTTCTTCTGTTATTCTAGAGAGTCTTCAGTTGTTACACTGAAGACATGTGAGTAACTGGAAGAGTAAATTCTTCAAGATTTTTCAACCAGTATATCAGAGCAAATTGAAACTCTTTGCAGCCCTCATTGACCAGTAGCAATGCATTTGCATCTGCTACAATGCAATGTGGGACTTAATTAAAGCTAAACTGAGCATCTTGAACTCTGATGATCAATTATATGCTCATGTATCAACTTGCTGCTTACATACTGTGCCCTGAGAAGGTTTTCAGATGGGCTGGAGTGATGAATTTGATAATCACTCCCTGATGATGATGATGATGATGATGATGATGATGATGATGACGATGATATCAAGGATCACATTCTGAAGACATTAAATATAACCACGGATTTCAGTCAACCTTAAATAGGCTACAGTGCCAGGGAGTGCCCAGATTAGAAGACCAGAGTCCTGGCTTTCCTCCTGTAAGCTTTCTCTGGCTCACTGCTGTACCTGTTAGGTATTTAGGCATCAACAGGTATGAGGTATGAAGAATTCAGGTCTACATAGGAGAGACTAATATGGGTGTGCACTTACTTTTGCTTGTTTTGCTTGCCTGTGCTTAGACTTTTATAGATTAAAAATGTTACTTCATACCTTTAAAAGATATATTGACCCCTCTCTTAAATAATTTGCAATAGTTATGGCCAAGATGATTTTTCTGTGGTTCCATATGTGAATTGGTGGGACAAAAGATGAGGTGTTTCTTTGCTTTTATTATCTTTATTTCATAGAATAGTCATCCTCATGCCTAGATATTTTTTGAAATAAAAATGCCTTCCTGGGCTTAGCAGTGTTTTGAAAAGCTTCTACAACATTGTGGAAATATTCGGATGGAATTGCCTCCAACTAAAACACCTGCATTCTGACTACCTACATACTCCATCCAAGCACCTACCTTTTCTCTTCAAATACACAGATCTTAGTGTCTGAACTGTGCCAGTTACTCAACAATGTAAAGCATGAAAATCCCTCATGATTTTTTATTTTGCAACAACTACCTGTCATTTGTGAAACTTTGCTATCTGTTTAACACTTACGCTGTATAGATGATGGAGGTATTTTTGCTGCATCTCTAAAATCTTTGTCAAGGATTAACACTGAAATAGGCAAGGAGCAACTAAGTGAACAGTATTGCAATACACAACATAGAAAACATTCTGATTTCAGAGATGATTAAATGAACTATTCTACTTTTAAGAGTATTTTTCTGGTTATCATAAAAGAAAGAAAAACCTTAGAAGTGCAATTCAAACTTTTTATAAAGAAATTTTATTGATCATAATTTCAAGACAAAATAATTGAAGAAACTCAGAGAAGAGCTGAAGAAAGGTGGAGTGGGAGCTTGAAAGAGTTTTTTGGGATAAAACATTACCATTTCAATTAAAAAAGTCATGTGTTTCTAGGGTAAACAGAATATTGTGGAGTTTTTAGTAGGAGTTTGTATATGGAAGTGGTTTGAAAAGGAGAAATAAACTTTTGAAAGACTAGAAATTAAACCATCCCAGCATATAAAAGGGAAAATGCAGGATAATACAGAAAACTATCCAATAACATCAAGATACTTGCAAGATACTGCTTTGCCTGTCGAAGTGCTTTTCAAGTAGCTTGCCTCCATAATGGGACAAGATCACTAAGAATAATTTTCTTTTCTCTCTGAAAAGTACTGATTCTGACAGGCATGGAGGCACTTTCTCATGTCCATTTCAAGAGGTTTATTGCTGCTCTCTATAAGAAATGCATTTTAAGAGAAATGACACTCAGAAAAATTCTATGAAGCCTGACTGATGCTGCATGAGTCCTTGCAGGGTTAAGTCTGATAGCATTGTTCTTCTGTCCTCCAGTGTGTGAGACAGACATGAGCAGGGATGATCCCAAGGGCCATCCCTTCACTTGGGGCCTTCACTGGCTCCAGCACAGTCCAGCTCTGCATGCAATGGGGTGCATCAGTAAGAGCTTTGCCAGCCGGTCAGGAGCTGCTCTGATCCTGCCCCTCTTCTCAGCCCCTGAGAGGCCAAACCTGGAGTGCTGTGTCCAGTCCGAGCTCCTGAGTACAAGAGAAACATGGAGCTCCTGGAATGGGTCCAGCGGACGACTACAAAGATGAATAGGGGAGTGGAGATGTCTTTTCCGAGGATAGGCTGAGGGAACTTGGGCTGTTCTGTCTCAAGAAGAGATGACTCCGAGGGGACCTCATAAGTGTCTGTTGGTATCAAAAGGGAGTGCATCAAGAGGGTGGATCCAGGCTCTGCTCAGTGGTTCCAAGCAATAGGATAGGAGGCAACAGGTAGAAACTGATGCACAGGAAGTTTCACCTGAAGATGAGGAAGAACTTTTTTACTGTGCAGATGACTGAGCACTGGAGCAGATTGTCCAGAGAGGTTGTGTAGTCTCCCTCACTGGAGATGTTCAAGAATTGTCTGGACACAGTTCTGTTCCATGTGCTCTGGGATGACCTGGCTTGAGCAGGAGGTTGGACCTCCCACTATGGTCCTTTCCAGTGTGATGAATTCTGTGACTTTGTGTATCTTCCACATTTGAAACAGTTTTGTGGTTACAAAGCAAAGCACTGGAAGAGACAGTTCAGGAAGCACAGGAAAGAGAGTTCCTTTGTGACAGCAATTTCAGACTTGCATGTGTGAATCGAGTTAACAGAGATCAAACCTCAACAAGCTAATGCTTGGAAGCACTGTTCAGGTCTAGTGCTTTATAGCTGTTTTTCTTATAGTAGCTTTATGTGTAATTGATTCGTTGCCTGTCCTATGCAGGGATCTTGCAGAATAGTTATTAAGGGATTGTGTCATGAAATATTTGGAAAGACAGTTCCTACTATAATGAGAGGCTTAACTTGTGATACAATTACTGATTTGTATATATCAGTAAGAAGACTCAATTTGTCAGTAAGAATCACAGCTGCTAGACTCTCTGTAATCCTGTTTGTCAAGGGGGCATCCCTGGTAATGGAAAATGGAAGGTTTGGGAGGGGAAAGCCTTTCATGTGTACATGAGAAAACTTTGAAACATGGCCTATGAAGATGAGACTTGTATGCCTGGCTTCTAAAGAATGTCTAATAAATGTCTTGGTTTTATTTTCACTAGCTTCACTTTATTTTGACATACACTTCCTCCTACCCTGCTTTGTCTTGTTTTTCTGCATCCATATTTCAGGATCTAACTTGTGTTGAGAATGACCTCAGGACATCTCCAGCCCAATCTCCTGATCAAAGCAGTACCAGGTAGGTCAGGCCAGGTTACTTAAGACTGTTTTTGTCAGGACTTGAAAACCTCAAGGGACAGAGTTTGAAAAGCCTCTCTGTACATCTTGTTTTAACATCTGAGTGTTCTCACTGTGAAAAAGCTTTACCTTATATGCAATCTGAGCCTTTCTTATTTAAATTTGTGCCTGATGTGTCTTTTCCTTGCAGTACACACTGCTATCAAGAGCCTGGATTTGTTTCCTGGATGACCTCCCTGTAAATACTGGGATACCCTCATCACTGAAGCCGTGTGGTGGTTTAACACCAGCATGAAATTAAACTCCAAGTAAGACACTTCCGATCTCCCTCCTTCTGGCATGGGAGGGACAAAAGCAGAGACTATGGGCTGAGGTAAAAGTTTACTGAAAACAAAAAACAACGGAAAAAGATATGCACAAAAACAACAAAAAAAATACCAAAAGTATGCAAAGAGAGGTGTTTTACCCAAAAAAAATTATTCACTACTGGGAACAAAAACAAGATGGCATATGGTCTCTGCAGGTCATGTCCAGTGGCTTCCCTAGGCAAAGAAAATACGGTGACTATTACCATGTGCCACCCATGTGGCAGTAGAGAAAAAAGGCAAGGTGGCAAGGGGGATTCCATGGATAGTGCTTACCACCCTGCTAGACAAAAACAATGACATATCGATGACAAGCAAACCCTTCTAAAGCTGCTCATCCAATTGGATCCCATTACCACTCCACTGGGCTCCAGTCTGCACAGGGCCTCAGCTGCTGTTTCTACTGCTCTGCTGTGCTGGAGATCAGTCTTGCTATTGTTGCTGCTTTCCATTCCACTGCACTTTTTTTGGTCAGTTCAGCTGGGTTCAGCTGAGATTCCTTCCACTGGGCTCCACAGTTTTGTCCAGGTTGGTGTCGCCTCCAGCTGCTCCTTTCCCCTTGGCGGTATCTGCAGAAGAGCTGTCAGTTCAGCACTACAGTCAATTCACATTATTGCTGCTTTCCTTTCAGCACCAAATCCCATAGCCACAGCCTGGAGCTGTGTGAGCATGACCAATACCCTGATGTTATTCTGTACCATCTTACATCATTGCCAGGGCCAGGGAAAAAGATTGTTTCCAGAAAGAAAGGGTGTTCCTTTCCTGTTGAGGGGAAAGCATGGAGGGCAGAGAGTCTGTCTACCATTGTTTTTTATTGTTCTGAGATTAGTGAGCATTTTGCATGTAAATCACCCTCTCTTTGTACACTTTTGCTATTAGTATTCTTCCTGTTACTGTTTATTTTCTTATCTCATTGCTGTTCCAAATAAATTCTTCCTGTGATCTTTGACTGTTTTGCTTCTAGCTGTTGGGCAAATGAAGAGAGAGTGCTGGAGCAGTTTCAGTGGCTGCACTAAGTTGGGAAATACTATTCCCACAATATGACAATTTGTTTCTGGCTTTCAGGCTTCATATCATCCATTAACCATGGCACTCTAAGCCTGATCACTTAGACATTTTTTATCGATCCACTAGTTCATCCATACAGACTACAAAGTCCAAATTTGAATAAAAGACACTGTGCAAAAATATTGTGTGTTTTTAGTCTTGCCAAAGTCAGGGTAACTAAAATCCATTGTTCTTTCCTCCTTCACAGCATAGAAGACAACCAGGTCAGGTCCCATTTGCACTTAGTAAATCCATGCTGCTTATTTTGTGTCACCTTCTCAATCATAGGCATGAGAATGTATACCCGTAATGATGAAAATGAACCTGGTCTTTTTGAAACTTGGGTTGGCCTTCCTCCAAGTCAGTGAATATGGATGGCATTTTTGTTACTATGAAGGGCAAGATATTGAATATTTCAAGTAAGTGGGAGTTTTAGCACCTATTTCAGGGGAAATGGCTCCTAGCTGTACACTAGAAATGGGTTTGTTTGTTAATAAAAGGTCTTTCTGTGTTAATCATAGTTTAAGACTGAGGACAGAATTTTTTGTTTCATTGGTTTTTTAGACAGAATCCATAGGCCAAACAATAATAAAGAAGGATGCTTTGCCCTGGGAGCTGCTTTCATCCTGATACTATTTGAATTGAAGTTCATAGGATGTGGAATGCATTATGAACTAACCATAAAGAACACTGCCATTAGTGCCCAGTTAGCAGGATAGCTATGTCTTGAAACTCAGACTAGGGGATTTAAACTCAGTAGGTAGGAGACAGCTTGATGGTCAAACATGACCTAACATTCAAGATGACTTCAGCAGGAGTACAGAAAGAATTGTATACCTTTTCTGTCTTTCTTTTACTGATATTTTCAGTCCTTAAATAATGTATTTGGGACTGCATAGCCTAATGCAAGAACAAAAAGCAGTGTGACACATCAGCAAGGTAAATACCTGCTTTGTCTTGTTGACTAATAAAGTAATCCTTGTTGTCATGTATTTTATTTTTCCCCTGTTGTTTAAATTTGATTCTTATATACTGTAGGAAAACATTTTAACAGAGCAAAAGCATGATATTTTAGTAAAAGCCTGTCTGCACAACCCAGCTTTCAATCCAGGCAACAATTCTAAGGGCAGTGTCCTTGAAACTCTCCTGGAACAGAGAGAATAAAGAAAAACAATGGCATTGTGTACATGGAAAAGAATGTAAAACAATGTGTTAACCAATAGTAGCTTGTTAAGCCCCATGAACCCTGTAGGACCTTATAGAAGTGTGCTAGATAGAAATAAACGATGTTCAATATACCTCTATGAGGACTCAGTGAATAGTTTGAGCTGTTTTCCATTAATATACTATTTCAAATTAGATATAAACTGTGTGCTAACATTTCTAAAAAGACATGTTCTCTTTGCTACATAACCAAGGAGTTTTGTGTAATCTTTAGTGCAAAGAAAAGGGTAAATGCACCCAAAACATGCTTATGTTTTCCACAACTGGTACAGCTTTAAATCACTTAACCAAAAGTTTGCTCATTAACAGGAGTAGACCCTAAGGTCCACATGACTACGCACATCAGAAATATTTGCTATGGATTTCTATCTGCTATTGTATAATGATATATGCTAAGATATCTATTGTGTACTATAGATATCTTAGAGTGTCTTGCAATTAGTGTGAAGAGATAAGCACATCCCAGGAATGATTCAGCCCATCTCTGTTTCTCTGTCTTTTACTAATATATGGAGTTTGGGACAGTTAGGGTTCTATATTAATGTCTCACTAAAGTAAACATATCTGTCCATGTTTTCATCCAATTTTGGGCAAACTTTGTTGCAAACAGAGTGTTACAAATTATTTCCCCCACTTTCAGACCCTTGAAAGATTTAGGATTTTTTTTCCACTTCTTTTACTACATTCTTGAAAGAAGTGTGGTGGGGGAGTTACATTTTGGTAGGCAAAAGTTTCATTGAGGAACTTTAAATTTTCTGTTATTTTAATGAATTTCTGGATGGAAGTCATTCAATACTCAAAAATTTCAAAGATGTGCAAAACCAAGAGCTATTGCTAGAGCTATGATTGGCCAAAAGGCAGTATCAGGAGCCCCAAAGGTACTACTTCAGTTATCTCATCTCGCCGGAGCTTATCTGGTTCTATCACTTCAGCCTGAGACAGGAGTGGGTCAGACCCCAGGAGCAGGATGACCCGAGGCGTGACTAGAGCACTTGCTCTACGACTTTTTGGCTGTCAGTCTGCGCTCTGAGGAGACAAGGACGAGAGGGAGGTCTTTTGCATGGGATAATAGAGGATTTATTGCCCTGGGGAATCTTGGGGGCAAGAGACAGAAAATGTGAGCGTGCAACAGCTGAAATAGGGAGGCGGTTCAAAGGGAAGGTACAAAGCATCAGCTAATCAGAGATATCCTGGGGAGGATAAAAGGCAGAGTTCACAAAATCATCATCCAATGAGGGAGGTAGGGGGGAAAGTTGGGTCACATGGACTAATCAATCATCGAAGTTTAGGGGATTTCCGAAGTGGAATTCCAAGCATGCGGTGTTCCTAAAACAGACTGACAGGAGACTCAGGGTAGATTGACAACATGGGGTGGGAGGGTCTCATTTGGACCAAACTATCAACCTAGGTAATAACCGAACATACCATTAATAAGAAACACACTGCAACATTCAGTACACTAAATTCAACAAATCCACTTGGCTTTGCATTGCTTTACTTTGCTCTTCAGAATTGAGTGGAAACAAAGATAACAACTGCGGATAAGTGCACCAATGGACTTTCAGGTAGAGTTTGGTTCTGCAGACAGCCAGACTTACTCAGACATAGGCCCTTTTTAGAGGTATACCATTTCTAGTTATATGGCCATGTTAATGCAGGAACCAATATCAGCCAGGAATTGCTAAGATATTTATTACAAAGGACTATTGAATATAACTGTAGGGAAATGCTTCAAGAGGTGTCACTCTGAAAATTAAACCTTCTGATCTTGTTTTCATAGTTTCTAGCCACTTTAGAGTGAAAAAGTAACTATAAACATAGATGTGTATACATTCTTTCCAAGAAACATCTTTTGATGGATGTTTTGCATGACCAGTGTGATTGGGAAGGTGGTAACCTAACTATTCAATCCCTGGTCATTGTCGAAAATCTATAAACACTGGAGTCGTAAAACTAAAATCATCCTTTTTCTTATCATACATTGAACCGTGTCCGTGTGAATCATTCCGTGTCCTACAGTGACAAAGAGGGGGCCTGCACAAGAGGAAGTTGCCCCAGGCAAGAAAAAAAGACAGGACTTAAATGCAGAAAAGCTTTACTTGAGAAGGCTTTAGGTGGAGTGCAAACCTCTCTTGAACTGGCAAAGTTATCTATGGTCTGTGTGCTCATATTTTCATATTCAGTGGATTGTAGAAGGGCAAAGCTGATAATAACTGCACCCTCTGAGAGTTACCTGTTCTTTCCAGAGTAATTATAGCCAGAACAGGTCTAGTCACATGTAGGAATAAAGGAAACAGAACATGTAAAAGAATATCCAGGATTCAGCACATTATCATCCAGCATTCAGCTCTCATATCTTTGTGAAGTACAGAAGCGCTGTTATTTTCAGGATATTGATGGTACATGCATTAAAGTCTAGCAGTATTAGTCTGTTTATGATAAATCCCACATGGAATCTGCAGAAAAGCATGAAGAGGATTTATAAGGTCAGCTCTGTACCTCCATTCTCAGATGCTGCATCTCTTTACTCAACTACTAATAGTGAACTTTTCCCAACCTGATGCAAGCTGATTTTTCTCTACTTTCATTCCATTGCTTTTTCCTGTCCAGTCCTAATGCCTTGATAAGCTGAGCTTCTGAATTCAAAAGGAATTCAAAAGAGAATGTTGAATGTCATATACAGTATGCTTTTGTGGAACTGTTAAATGCAGCAAATAGTCCTGTTTCTCCTCTTGCTAGTTTAAGTCACAGCTATAATGTAAGTTGTAATATTTATGTATAGAGTAACTTTTGTTGTTATGTAAAGACTAATAGCTTTACAGAACAAGATCTGGCACTGCCTATAGTTTCATAAAACACAAGTGAATCTAACATCATGCATCCTGTTTCTCTATTTGCTGCTGCACTCTGCAACTCTGAATTACTTGGAGAAAATTAAAAAAAATTCAGTTCCCTGCAGAAACCCTTAATCCTCCTTGCATAAATCCCAAGAATTATCAGGATTTGCAAGAGTGCAAGAATACTTGATGAGTAGTCCTTTCAGCAGTAATATCTTCTTAACAGAATTTCTGTGTTATTCCTTACTGGAAGAACACAAGAGATGCTGCAAACAGCTGTGCCCTTGTGAACATAGAATAGATTTTCACAAAAATATTTGCAATAGTAACATAGAAGTAGCTACCACTGGGTCTTATTATTTTATTTTATATTCGATCTCCAAGATAAGCCTAAAAGATTCTAAATTTTAGCAAATTCCATAGCACCACTAGAAAGCATAATATTTCTCATAAAGTGCACCAGTGGTTTCAGGCTACATACCCTCAACATGACAAAGAAGGTCTTTTGGTTTAAACTGAATGAGTTCAGCTTAGCTTTAGTAGTGGTAATTTTTTCACTCAGCTAATCATCCTCCCTCTGGGCTAATTTTTGAACATTGCTCTTTATTTTGTCTTTACAGCTGTATTTAAGAAAGGAAGAGACACTAAGACATAGCAGTATTTTCCTCATTTATTCCTTTAAATGAAGTTAAAGAAACTCTAATGTTAAGAAGAGAAACATGTTAGGAAATGTTTTCCTTAAAACCGTTCTGGCAGCAACTACTTCACTAGCATTGAGGGTTGCTGTGAGTTCCTCAGTTCTCAGTTGCTCTAATAAATCGGATTATTTCTTCCCTTGAAGTGATCCAGTGTGAGAAAGCAACTTCTTTTTTTTTTTGCTATATTCTAATGTTAAATAAATTATTATTCTCAAATACAATACTTTTAAGGCTTTATCCCAGTATTGCCAATAGTGTATTTAGAAACTATGAGACTACTAAGGCAATGAAAGAGATGTTACAGAGATAAGACTTTATTTATAAATTCATTCTGTACTTGCCTTACATAATTTTCTGCCAGGAGAAATACGTCTACATCTTTGCTATCTCTGACGTGGATGGATGCACCTGTAATGGAAATTGCTGATTCGTTTTTGCCTAAGCATCCGTTTCTGAAAAGGGCACTTGAGAGTTCATCATGGAAGAGAGGGAGGAAATCATGTGACATCAGGTTGGACCACAAAGATATAAGGTAGAATATAGATAAGTGCTAGCTCTTCTGACAAATGCATAAATTGGTAAACCTTCAGCTGGCTTTCTTGTTAGTTTAGGTGCTTTTATAAGATCCTCAAGAAACCTTATAGGCAACAGGAGAATTCTCCTTTATTTCTCTTATAACCTGTTTCTTTCAGTCCAATGAAAAGTCCATCTACAAATAATGAGTCTTTATCTTCTTTTAAACTGTTTCTTCAATATTTTGTCATATGGCATACAATCCTATCCTGTAACTAGCAAGTTTTACTGCATTGGGTTTATTTGGTATCCTTTATTTTGGTAATCCTTAGGTATAGGAACATTTTCTGCGCCAGATTTTGTGTTTGGCAGTGTAGAATACTACTTAAGGTGGTTAATAACAGGTTTCTGTAAGTTTAATTCTTTGCATATGCAAGAGCCAGTGGCAATTAATTCCAGACATTTAAAGAATACTCTGCGGAGCTGTTTGTGTTAGCATTCAGGAACACATAATCATGGAATGATTATATGAAGGAGCTTTTATTAAAGAGCTCTGGGCGTCAGGGGTACACATACCCAAATCTGGCCTGACTTGGTTTTGAGTTGAACATATTTTATACTCTATTGTTATATAACTTACATATTAATTATTAAACTTACATTGTTCTATTGTATACATTGATTTCATCCAAGCATGGATTTCTCGTGATCCCCCTCAAACCCCCTAACATAGTTTCTCATGATTCTTTAAAAAATAATTATATCTAATCACATCTAACAATTACATCATTTATCATATACTGACTACACAGGTGCAGTTTCACATGATCTAGCAAGCACAAGGCCTAACATTTCCCAGGGCCTGCCTTTAACATTTTCCCAGGGCTTGCCAAGCCGAACTTTCTTTCTAACTCCCTGAATTTTCTATGATTTTAAAATCTTTTACTATCATTGGCACATTCAGAGTACCCAATAATTGGCGGATTTAATCAGATCCATAAAATATTATTGTGATACATGACATTGCAAGGGAAACTAACTGCAGAATTTCTGTATGCGGTTGGCTGCTTGTTATGCCTTATGTTTTGTAGTCAGCAGCAGAACAGAAATTCTGTAGTGTGTGCTGCCTTTCTATGGGTTTTTCATCGTGAAAGTGTGTTTTGAGCAGCAACATCACCACTGGGCAGATGGGGAAGTGGAAAGATTTATCCTGCACACAGAGACAAACATCATATTGTCTTGTCTTGTTTGCCAAACAAACAGAGAAGATGTAAAGACTCAGGAAGACAGAACTGATAGTAGGAGGCAAGACCCACGGGAAACCTGTGAAGACACAGCAGTTTGAGACCTCGTTTTGAGTGACCTATGTTGCTATCTTTACTTTGGGAAAGTTTAAAAAAACTAAAGACAGAATATAAAGACTTCTCAGGAACCTAAAAAGGGAGGGGTCTGAGAATGTTGTTTTTCTTTGCTCCGCATTCCTGATGCATTTCATGATCTGCAGAGGTCACTACTCCTCTCTTTCTCTAGGTGGAAGCCTTGTCATGTGGCATGGGGATCTTAGTGTGAGCAGTACTGTAGGCTGGGGGCTTTTCTTTGTGGGAAAGAGGTGTATGTACAAAGCCTTTATGTAAGTTTTGTATACATATATATACATATGCATATTTACATATTATGTATGCAATGAGCATGAGAAAGAGGGGAGATATAATAGGTCCTAAAAATGTGTCAGGGGAAGTTTAGATTGGATATTAGAAAAAGTTTCTTCACCCAGAGGGTGGCTGGGCACTGGAACAGGCTCCCCAGGGAAGTGGTCAGAGCACCAGCCTGACAAAGTTCAAGAAGCATTTGGACAATGCTCTTGGGCACATGATGTGACTCTTGAGGATGGTGCTGTGCAGGAGTTGGGCTTGATGATCCTTGTGGTTCCAACTCAGCTTATTCTGTGATTCTGTAATATATTAAAGCATAGAGATATGCAAAAATCCTTACCTTCTGTATTGTGGGATTTAATAAGAGGGTCCACAATGGCTTAAATTTAAAGGCTGATAAATATGGCATAACCTAAGTCCATCTAATTGTAGCATCATTAGCAATGTTTCTGAATAATAACAAACAGCAAACCTAAAATTTATTTCAAATACTGAGTCTATTGAGTTTTTCAGAGTTAGACCAGAAAAATACTTGTGTAACTGTGCCCACATCTGTGCCCCAGATGGCACATCTGCATACCACTAAAACTCTTCAGTATTTCAGTGATCCCTTGAAAGGCCTGGTATAATGTGCTGATGACAAACACACTTATTGTTTATCAGATATGCATAACTCTATAAAAACTTTGCTGGTATATCTGAAGACTATTTGACAAGCTGGCTAGTGTAATTTATAGCTAAGATGGAAAAGAACAGACTATGTCCCCAGGGGAACAAGGCACTCTTAATATTTTAACTTTCTTATATGCCTTTCAAAGCAAATTTTCACACAGAGCTTTGATTGTACACAAAATCTTAGCTAGTTATAAATACAGGTGACAATGCTTTATTCTTCTAAGTGCAGTTGTAAGTATTTAAAAAATGCAAACAGTTGATCCTGGTACTATTTATATTTCCTGATACACAGATTCATACCCTCTTCTTCAAGTAAAATAGTTCATAGTGTACAATTTTTTATAAATTCATATTGAGACCCAAAGAGTTTGCACAGTAATTTGCTTGTAAAGATTATTTGCCTGTGTAGCACTTTGCCTCCTTTAGTTTTAAAGGTGCGTCATACTGAAGTGTAAAATTGTTCTTTAGTGAATATTCCTGGTATTGAGATGGCAACATAAAATTCCAGAGTGTCCCATGAAAGTACAGTAGTAGGCATGTCAGGGTTCAAAAAGGACAGGAAGATTATGGATTCTGGGAGTCAGCTGAAGAAAAGTCTGTGTAGATTTGCTCAAGTATATACTTGTATTCTGCATGGTTCCCTGAAGGAAAGTATACTTTCCTGTTTTAAAATCCTAAGGCTTCCTTAAGTTTCAGTCTATACCCTAAGTTTCATGTGACAGTTTTTCAAATGGTGTTGAAACATTTGTCCCTGCTCCTTCAGCATTTTCTGAATGAGGTCTGTTTGTTCATTTTTCAAAGAATAATGACATTGTTTCTTCGTGTTCTCTACTTTAGTTAAATTGACAGAGTCCCTTAGTTTCTGTCTCCCATTTGCTCTAATTTTTCCTTTGATTGTAAATTTTATTAAGCAAACATCCTATTAGTGTAAATTAATGAAGTCTTATCGACTTCAATGGGAAAATGATAGTTTATAACAGCTGATGATTTTGCATTATGTGTTAAATGCATATGCAAACAAAAAATTGGGATGTTATTGGCTATGCCATATTCCAGGAATACTCTTGAAGTTATTCATTTTTCCCATGGGTGTTATTGCATTGGGGCTTTTTTGTGTGTTTGTTGTTTCAGCCAGTATAATCTACGGATCTCTCTCTTTTATTTGCCTTATTTTCTGAATATGCAAATTCTTTAAATCATGCTATTTTTCTCAGTAGTAAATTATATCTCTAGATGCCTGCTTCCCATCATAAAATGGGAGGATTAATCAACCTCTGGAAAGGTGTAAAATGTCTCTGTCATCTCTAAAGGAAACATAAATTATTAATTTATACTGGAAAGGGAAATTCTTAAAGCTCAACCAAATTCTGTCTGTAGTGACTATCTACCTTTATTGACTTTGTCAAATGGTTCTTTTTTGAACACACATTGAGATTTCTGAACTCTGAAAAAGGAACTCTGTGGTATCAAATTTCAGTGATATGGGAAAGAAAAAAGAAAAAAAAAAGGCATGCATTCTGAAAGTGTATTTACCATCAATTTATGAAAAATACCATTCAGTATCTACCACTAGTTCCCAATCTTTTGGCTAATGTCTCTTTTTAGATGCTTTAGAACATTAAGCACTGTCAGAGGTGTACTGAACAACTTGCCCACAGTATTTTATTTAGTTAAGATATAGTCCCCTCCTTTCCTTTTGAAATAAGATATTGAAGGGAATGATTTCTGTTGTGGCTTGATATCTAAATCTTCAGACTTGGCAGCTGTATATTTTCTGTTTATGTTTGATAGTCTGTTACAGGGCTGTCCTGTTCTGGGTTTGCTCTTAATCACCAACCTTAGCAGCATGATTATATGTAATTACAGGTAGGGAAGTCTCAAAGTAATCAAATCTGGAAAAGTCAGTAGCAGAGAATAGTTCCCATATGAGATATTTTCAAACAGGAAATGGAAGGCATCAAATAGCAGTTCTGTAAATAAGAACATAATCAAAAGTGCAGATGAAAAAAAATAAAGGAAAGTAGGTCAGGGTTGATTTTACTGAGGCAGCCAGGGAATAACTGATGCATGCGCTAAAGGCTCTGTCATTTCCATGAAGAGCTTTATCCCACAAAGCCAGCAAAAAATAGACTTGAAAGTGGAAGAAGCATTGAGTGGTTCAAAGCCTCTTTGTATTTCAGAGAGATAAACAAGGGCAATATGTGCTGCAGTCAAGACTCTGAAACTGCAACAAGAAGAAATCTTCTTCTCTTCAGAGTGGAGCTTGTTGGACACCATTTGTTCCCCTCTTGTTAATCAGTCACTTTCCTGTAGATATGATGACAAAAGTACAGTTGTGTTGGTGTATGTCCACAAGTAGGTGGTCTGGTCATCTGTAAAATGAGTCTTGTTAGGATGATGTCATTTGTTGCAGTCCGCAACCGCAGGATCATGTCCAGGGAAGCTACAGTTTCTGGGAACCAGCATGTAATACCAATGAGATGGGCCTCTGTTCATGAAGCCATTTATTCAGCATGGGAACAAACTGTCATTCAAAGACAGAAAGCCCCGAAAAAAGGCAGGGTGAGGGGTTTTGAAGGACAGAACTCTTGAGGGTCTCCACCTTTGAGGGTGGAGTTCAGGGTTAGGGACCACTAGAAACACAAGGGAGATTGGGTTTGAATTCAAACCCAATCAGAACTCCTGGACCACTCCTCCCAAGAGGTCTGGGGTGTGGTAACTTCATCCATGGCTCACACTGCCCATCCTCCAAAGCAGGATGTCAAAATTCACTAGCTTGGCTTACAGCCATGCCTCTCACATTAACAATGCTTATCTGAAACTAAATCTTTGCCTCCCTGAGGCATCTCACAACAGTCATTCATATGACATCATACCATGGGGTGGTAGTGCTGCTGCAGATTTTGAAAATATTTTCCTCAAAGCTGCTAGTGGCTTCTGTTTTTAGCTAGGACAGACAGAGATGACCCATGGAGGTTAATGTGGGCTTAAGGCTGTATTTTTAAACTTCATTCTCCAGTTTGCAAGTGTTGTAGTCAGCAACTGCAGGATCAGGTCCAGGGGTGTTATTTTCTGGGAACCAGCATGTAATACAATGAGACGGGCCTCTGTTCATGAAACCATTTATTCAGCACAGGAACAACTCAGATCCAGAACAGAGAGCCCCGAACAAAGGCAGGGTAGGGATTTTGTGGGACAGAACTCTTGAGGGTCTCCACCCTTGAGGGTGGAGTTCAGGGTTAGGGACCACTAGAAACACAACAAGGGCGGAAACCTCCAGGGACTCAAACCCAATCAGAACTCCTGGGCTGCCCTTCACAAGGGGTTTGGGGTGGGGTAACTTCATCCAGGGCTCACGCTGCCCATCCCCCAACACAGGGGGTCAAAATTCACACACATAGTTTAAATATATGCCTCTCCTTTAACAATGCTTATCTGAAACTAACTCTTGGCCTCCCTGAGGCACCTCACAACATGCAAGCACTCAGAATCTGTGCCAGAATCCAGACCTGCTGCTCTTCAGGGATTATTTGTATTCACAGCCTATTTTTTCAAAGGACAGCATCAGTCAGGGCATTGTGTTAAGTGGACATGCATCAGTTTGACAGAAAGTGTCCTAATCTGCACATTCACCACTTGAGCTGTTTCAGTGGTTCTAGTCTAAGTTTCTCTCCATGTGCATTCAAATGCCATTAATTGTCTTATCTCACATAGATGTCTCTCCTAGATGTTTGCTTAACATACTTTTTCCCTGGGTAGTAGAAATTAAGATAATTCCCTCTCTTTGTGCTTGCAGTTGCTTAAAGCTACTTTAATAATGCAAAATGGCACAGATCTGGAACAGATCTTGGGCCCCCAGAGTTCCTTTTGCATGGGGAGATATGGTGGTAGTATGGTGTTTCCCCAGTAGGAGCAGTGAACTACAGATGATCAAAGATATCAAAAAACTTGTGAAGATATCAGTGCAGAGCTCCAAAGGCTCCTGAGTCAAAAAATACCTAGATAATACCTGTATATATGCACTTTTTTTGGATAATTTATGTTCAGCCAGAAACATTTATTAATTCTGAATACATTATTCAGGATGAATAATACCCATTGCTACTCTTTATCATGGTGGGGTTCTGAGATCTCTCTTTTCCAGTTCGGCTGGGTCAAGCATGGCGGAATAAATTGGGACAGGTATGATGGAGTCCCCAAAGATAGATTTTAATGTTCACAGAGACTGCATGGTCCAAGGGGCTGCTTCCAAAGATCCAGGAGCATGGCAAATTTCACAGTGTAAGGGGGTGTCTGAGGGCAGAGGTCCAATCACTAAGGGTGACCAGGGACATGACTTATTATGGAATGACTCCATCAGCATCCCCCCAGCACCCTGCCACCCAAGGCTTTGGGCTTATTCCCTTCGTGTCAGGAAACTGGTCCAGGGTTTGATCTATCCCAGCTAAACTGGTTCCCACAACTCTTCTGTTACAGCAGTCATCTAAACTTAATAGAGCTTTTTTACTAATTAAGCTTTTGTTTATTTTCCACATTTAGGCAGTGGTGAACTTGTGTTTCCATCACCTAAGAATTAATTTTCATTCTGAAATTCATATATTCTGTCTTTTCTTCTCTGCTTCCCCTTCCAGTTTCCAATCAATATCCTGTATTTCTTCCTGAACTCATTATTTTAACATTTTACTAATTTTCAATCCAGATAATTTTATAAGTAGGGTTAAAATTGTCAAAAATAGATCAACACTACAGCTCTGATTAGCACTTTAAAGTCCAATCATTGATTCTAACCTGTGTCTCTTCAATTACATTGACTGTCATTTTATGTTGCCACTGAAGTTTGTATCTATTGTATACAGGGTTATATTAGCTCTGAAAGCTCTTTTATATAGGCATTTTTTCTGTCCAGGCTAATTTTTTTATTTCTCTCTATGTCATGAAGTTGAACTATGATAGGAATCCTATTTTGTTCTTGGACAAAATATGAAGCTTATCTTCTCAGTAAGCATAGAATTATTTGATCTAACTGTCTTTGGGAGAAGAAAGTGTGCTTCTTTTTAAATAATTTTATTTATTAGAGCCTCTAAAAGCTACTGGAGACACCGCTTGTGCCTTCACCATTTCTGCTCACTTTAAGCTTTTTCCTTTTGTCACAAGCTTATTCTATGTTTTCTACAAAGGATTTCTCTTGAATGTCGAGTGAAGAACAGCATTTCTTTTCACTGCTATGAATAGTGTTTTTCAATGAATAGCAACAGCTGCTGAGAGATTTTTTCTGTTTAAGGTTCAGAAGAGTCTTTAAAGTCATTACTTCCCCTTCTGTCCTCCAGTTAGCAATAGAGCTCACAATGGATGCATGCATGTATGTTCATGCTTGTGTGCATTAATCAAAAATGTTTGTATACTGCTAGAGAGAACAAACAACTTTTAGGTTTTTGACTCAGCATGGCTGAAATATAACCTAAAGTTAATGATCAGACTTATTTCTTTAAACAAGGGATAAGTTTGGTCATCTCTGGCCAATTCATGTACTTCCATTTTAAACATAACATGGAAGGTGGAAAATGTTCACTGGATTCTTTTTCTCATCATTCTTAAATGTTAAGTCCTGAAATCTTGATTTAATATTCATAGGTCTCTGAGTTCAAATTGCAGCACAAGTAAGTGCTAGAATAAACTATAGAAGCATGTTTAATAATCAACAAAAGTAATTAATTTATTGTTACTCTTCTTAAGACAAATTCCTAAGGCAACAAAGTAGCAGTGTTTTTATCTAGATCTCAAACTTGTATAAAGCAAAATTATTTACAAAATTAAAATATATAAAACCCCAAACAATGAACCACTGCAGGAAAAAGGAAAATAATTTGTGTGGTTTTCAAAAAATTGCTTATGTACAGTGTATGAAAATTGTTTAGGCATATCTTCTCATTAGTGTTCTATTTCTTCTGTAATTAATGGTGTTCCTCTGAAACTGATCGTCATGGGATTGATATCTGAGAATTTTAAAGTTTTTCACTGTCTCCCCAGTATTTGAAATTGAAGTACTAAATAAATCCTTTACAAAAAAAAACCAGTGTTATATGTTACAAAGATGACCAGCTCTCAATTTCTTCCCCTTCCCTTCATACCAATTTTGGAGAGGAAATATTTAATTTCCTGATGAACACAAAAGAGAAGTGAAAGGTATCATGGAAGCAATGGAAATATATTATGAATAACAGCAAATTTACAAAATATATAGCTCATAAACTCATGGAGTAAGGTATAAACCTTGTATCTCAGATACTCGTTCCCAGCCTCATTACATTTTCCCTATTTCCAAATGCAGGAAAGTTAGGTAAACTGACTTGCTGTTGTTCTCACACTGTATGTTCAACTCCATGGTACTTCTGGCTGAAATAGTGTTAATAACAGCAAAAAAAAACCACCAAACAACCAAAACCCAAAAAAACCCCCATAACACAAACATGTTCTTTGTTTACCTTCTAAGGCTTCACATACTCTGAGCTACATCCTGCTCCCTGCAAGCTCACCTAATCTCCAGGAATGCATTTGGAGTCCTAAGGCAAGGTTCCCAGCTTTGCCTATGAAAGCTGAGATGTTTATCAGCAGAGAATAGAGCACAGTACAATTTCTGACCTTGAAACAGTGATCAAACAATAATCCTTTGTACAGTCCTTTCAAATATTCTTTCTGTTCAGAGGGCAGCTTGGAAATTAGATTTGTTGCCAATACAACTGTATGGCCCCATCTCTTTTGTTTTAAAATTCAGTTTGTGTTTTGTTCAACACAAGGTGAAGACACCTTTTAAGTTTGAAGGCTTTGTTTATTATTACATCATTAAGGCTGTCTTCCTAAACCAGCATTTCAAAACCATGATATAAAAGAAGGGAATATTTTTTTGTCATTTTTTAAAATAGAAATTATGTCCCCATTGTGCATCTTCTTCTTGAAAAGGGCAGCTCTTACTCTTTGAATACAAAAGGTACAAAATCAAAGCAAATCAAACATTTCCTATCTGTATTAAATTAATTCAAAGCTAGCAAAAATGTACAGTATTAGTCAGTGTGTCATTAGTGTTATCTTTTGAAACACAAAGAGGACAACTAATGAAATTCCAGTACAAACACTGAGGAGTTTCTTCTGAGTTTTGGGGATGGGCAGTTGCAAGGATGTGTCTGAAGACTAGCCCTGAATGGGCTGAAAGCTTGTGGGTAAGAATCAGGGATTGATGCAACAAAAGGAGCCTCATGACTAGTGTCCACTGCAGGTTGCCTGATAAAGGGAACGTATTGATGAAGCCATCCTGCTCCAGCTATAGGAGTCATCACACTCGAAGACTCTTGCCCTGCTGGGGGACTTCAACCACCCTGATATCTACTGGAAAAATATCATGGCAAGCTGTACGCAATCCAGGATACTTCTGGTATGTTTGGTGGGCAAGTTCCTAAGAATAATTAAGTTCCCTAGGGGATCAACCAGCAGCCCTGCTGAGAAGGACTTGGGGCTTGTAAGAGATGGTCCAAAGTTTCCCTCATCTGCCTCATGACTGTCTCAAGAACAGAGACTAAGACCCTGAAGACCCCAGGGGACTTTGTACAGGGGTTCTGGCCTGGTTGAGGTGGATGCTTGCCAAGTGATTGTTTGCAGGTGTGCTTGCTGTGCTGCCACAGTACTGCCTTTGTTCCTGCTGGTGAGCAGGGACTTGTGAAGACCAGCCTGTTCTGTACCTTACACCTGCTTCCCAAAGCAATGGGTCTCAGCACAGTGGCCTATGAGTTTCCCCACCTCTTGGCCAAGTGCCCCTTTCTTTGTAACAGACTATAAAAGTGACTTTTCTAACATACTTTCTTCGAGAGAGATCTCCCCATGGAAGAAGACACCGGTGACCCCATCTCGTCCATTGGTAGCTATAACCCCCCCTTTTTCTCTCTTTTCACTTTGCCTCTTTATCCCTCTCTCCCTCTCTCTCTTTCTCTCCCTCTCATCTATCATATAACCCCTAAATAAACTGGCATTAAAATAAAGGTGCACTATTGCTGTTGTGATTTAAGCTGAAATTCCTTGGTGTCCTTTTTGCACTCTGAGATCAAACAAACCTCTCACGACTCCCGCTTGTGTTAGTGGATTGTGACAGGGCTGCTGGTGGATGAGAAGCTGGAAATGAAGCAGCAAAGTGCACTTACAGTCCAGAAGGCTAGTCGTGTCTTTGTCTACATCAATAACAGTGTGTCCTAACCTGATTGCCTAAATATACATGCGGATGGCTTCTCAGGAGGACTTTATAGCATCTGCTGAACCACTGCATATTCCTCACCCAAAGCAGCACATCTCCAGATTCAGATGTGTTATACAAGCCCAGGCTGCAATCCCACCCTGGGAAGCCTAGTAGACAGGTACACTCTTGTAGGCAGGGCAATTGGACTGAACCTGTACAATTTTGGTTCCTAAACATAGAATAAAACAACAGGTCAAAATCAGACTGGTAGGCTACCATTATGCAAATCATTGGTAGGATTTCCCTCCTGCAGATACTGCCTTCTGTAACAGTCTTTCTTAAAAAAGAGGAAAAGACGAAAAGCATAATAAACAAAACTACTAGGAATGCAGGAATTTGAAAACCAGACATTTTTAAAAAAAAACCCACCCCAAAACCAGAGAAAATCCACTGTGTTAAAAAAGGTTGAAAATCCCAGGACTATGCAGTTAGAGAAGAAACATTAATGTCTCTAGTGGTGTTCAAATTAGAAATAATGAGTGATACGTAGAACATAAATCAGATCTTTTGATTAATCATCTCTCAGGATGATGTTTTATGCCATTACCACCTCTGAAATCGTTTCAGGCTTGCATGTCTCTTGCGATAATGTACCAGAGGATGTTATATGACAAATATCTTTTCCAATTTGTAGATATCAACAATTTTTGTATATTTTTATCCCTGTCTAAAGATACCACCTGTTTCAATTTTACAACAATAAACACTGCAGCTAAACCAGCTTTGAACTCAGACATAGCACAGGTCTCACTGTTCATAACAACCTTCTAAATAATCTCAGGTTTATGTTCCTTAACTAATACTTTGTTATTCAATTGAGTCTTTGCTTGTAGACAGATGCCTTAGATACAGATGTTCCAGTGCATTAAGAAGCAAAAAGAAAGATTCAATTTGCATTTTTACAGGAACTTTTCTTTCTTTCAATGAAGCAGTTAAAGGGCATCAGCAAACTGCAACCATTATACATACATCAGCTTACTGCAAGTTTCTCTGGTTTTTATTTTGTATGGTTTATGTTTACTGTGGAGCTGATGGCCTTGAATTGTTTGACCATTGTTGACCATTTGTTGACCATTGTTTTCTGGAGTTTCTCTAAACTCAGTTTTGAGTTTTGAAATTGTGAAAGCAAAGGAGAATCAAACCTCTACATCAAAAGGGAGAGTAGAATAATTTATACGCAAAGAAACAGGTTGAACAGAGTCTTAGTTTTTAATAAAATAAGAGTTGCAGGCTTGAAAGTCAAAAATGCACAGCCCCTGTGCTTTCTTGTTGGTGATTATGATGATTAATAACATAGACTTTATGGGATGTGAGATGAATTGTTGCTCCAGAGAGCTTATTCTGAGCAGGAATAAATGCCACTGTTGGTCTTCCAGAATTTTGATGGGCAGTTTGGACTTTGGAGATCCTCAGTTTAACTCTAATGAATTAACAAAACTTTTAAATCTAAAAGAATGTTGGTGAAGCAGTAGGTTTTTATCAGAGCATTTTCACATACTGTGTTTCTGCATAAGTGAGTTACATAGGAAAGAACAGGTGCTTCAATAGCTATCAGCAACTTTCCAAGGGTGCATAAAGAAAATCCCACTTTTATCACTTAAAAACTGACTGCTAAATATGGTTCATATTTTCAGCTTGCCCCTTTCTTTTTCAATTGGATGGTTTGACATCTCCATGAAGCTATATCTGACTTAGAATGCTGTCGTGGTTTTAAACCAGTAATTAACAAAAAGGGGAAAAAAGGAATTATTTATTTCTTGCTGTGAGATATGGATTAAAATAAGAGCAAACCAGGCATAAAATTTAAAAGGAATAAAGAAGAGTTTATTGACAAACTACAAGAATAAGAACACTAGAATAAACTTTTAGAAAAACCTTTTCATTTCTCACTGCTCACTATTCTTTTGTTTACATGACAACAGAGACAAAAACTGTATAATTTTGATGGTTTAAACAGTTCTAATTCTTTCCATAGTCTTTTCCTCAGTTTTTGTAGAGAAACAGAAGTTCCTTTCTGTTAATTTATGGAGTTTGTCACAAGAAAACTATTTTTGTTATAGTTTCTCGTTTCTCTGATATCAGCTGCTCAGAGCTACTGTTATTAAAGCCCACCCCTCCCATTCTACATCACTGAAAATGTGTTATGGGTCATGAGTTTGAAGATAGCATTTTTAAGGATAAGTTAGTCAAAGGCAAAAAAAGTATTCTTCATCTGCTTCTGTGAGCTTCACTAAGAAACAGTTTTTCTCATTGCCTCTCAAGGCTTCAAATTTCTCAGCACTTCACTATACCACAATTACTTCACTTATTACTTAAATTTACACTTTGAACACCTTATTCCTCTCCATACTCTATTATGAATTAAAGGGGTTTTTCTCAAGACTTCATTGTCCATTTCCATAGTTTTAACAGAAAGATATTTCAGCTTAATTAAAGCATCTCCTTAATTCTCTACCTTTCTTGAAGTCTCTTTTCTTTCTTGCCACTAGTAGTTTATAAAGTCTCTTTTCATGTTGATCACTCTCCTTTTCTCTCTCTGGATGAAAAGATTAATCCGCAAGTCTCATCTGGATAAGAAAGAGTTAAAATCTTGCCCAAGCTTTTGTAGATGGTTCGGTGATCTCTGCTGAACAGGAGCTAGAGCCGTCTGCGCTGGAAAGTTCTTCATAGCTGCTTTTAGAGAGCGTGGTCTCTGTCTTTGCTTGCTGCAGGCTCAGAGTTCCTTTCCTCTTTCACTCAGCAGTTTTCTAGTGAATGTAGTTACAGCAAAACCTCCAGCTGAACCAGAGATCGGGCCGAGCCCGGCCCAGCCCGACCTAGCTCGGGGCAAGCCTCATCTCCCGGCCGGGAGACGAGAGACGCGGCGGGCCCGGCTCGGCCCCGGCCCGGCCCCTGCCCGGCCACATGGCTTGGGCAGGGAACCGGAGGCCAGCCGGAGCTCCGCCACGCTTCACAGTCAAGAAAACAAAAGAGCACCACAGACTTCTGGGTGTACACTTTAAGGTGGGGTTCACGAGTTGATTCTACTTTTCAATGGTTAAAACTGCTGTCAATTCTCAGCAATGACTGATAATTGGTCAAGAGAAAAGACTCCCAGGAGACCCCAGCAACTTTAACTTTCTTAAAGGTAAAGGAACTTTATGACAAATGCTTTGAAAATTTTCAGTAACTATTAATCTTTTTTCCCACCATTGTTTTGTTTTCAGTGAGAGCATGCCACTCCATGCATAACTGAACAGATTCGTATCACTAGTATTTTCTTTTGTATCCTTTGGTGAAATAGTAGTTGTGTGGATTTCTGAATTTACAAGGAAGTTTTTGGGATTTTGGGGTTTTATTGCGTTCTCTGTCCTCTGTGTGATGTCTGATTGTAACTGTCTACAGCTTTAAAAGAGAAGTTTCTTTTATGATTCTTTGGTTTCTCATGGGAGGGAGTGAGCATTTTGTAATGGCTGCCTAACTTTCTTTTCAACAACTTTATGAGCTGCTAATTGAATTAAGGCAGACAGCCTCTGGGGGCTGTCATACAGCATACATAGAGGTTATGGGGAAATACTGGGTTTTCAATACTTACTGCAATTGAAAGCAGCAGAAATGTGTCCAGGTTGTTTTGAAGTCCCTTTTTGCAGGTGTAATGTCAGGTACCACTGGCCTAGAAACTAATACT
Source organism: Poecile atricapillus (assembly GCF_030490865.1). NCBI lineage: Eukaryota > Metazoa > Chordata > Aves > Passeriformes > Paridae > Poecile > Poecile atricapillus. The sequence goes on from NC_081250.1 coordinate 83,572,861, forward strand.
GTACATTGAATTTTTAGCAGCAGCTGTGTGTGAATGGTTCTTCCATATGTGATTTAAGTGGAAATATTAAAGTGGTCATTTGTCCTTGTGATTTGTGTAACAGAGGTTATGAAAAATATTGCATCAAAAGGTATGTAAGGTAATGCAAGGTTCTCTAGGCAAAGTCAAAAAAGTTGAAAAAACATAAGAATGACATGGAACTGCTGGAGGAAGTCCAGAGAAGTGCCGTGAAGTTGACCAGAACACTGGACCACCTCCACTGTGAAAACAGGTTGAGTAAGTGTGGCCTGTTCAGCCTGGAGAAGAGAAGGTTGTGTGGAGACCTCATAGCAACCTTCCGGTATTCAAAGGGAGCTTACAGGGAAGTTAGAGAGAGACACTTCATCAGGAACAGAAGTGATAGGACAAGGAGTAATGGGTACAAACTAAATGAGGAGAAATTTAGTTTAGATAAGGAAGAAATTCTTTATTATGAGGGTGGTGAGACACTGGAACAAGCTACCCAGGGAGGTTGAAAACGATCCAACCCTGGCAGAGTGCAAAACCAGATTGGCTAAGGCCTTGGGCAAACTGGTCTAGTGGGTGTGTCCTGTCCATGGCAGGGAATTTGGCACTTAAATTATTTTTAACCTATTATTATTACCTTCCAACCTATTAACATTCTGTGATTCTGTGAAATTATCCAGGCCAGGACTTTATTTTAATGTGCAAGAAACAGTTCACCTAATAATTGAAAAATGTTTTTTCTAGACAGTTTAAGTGCTTTTTATGCATACAAGATACTTAATCATTTTAGTGGGATATCTTTTAAAAATAATCTTTATAAGATTTTCACAGGAGGCTGTTCAGTCAAAAGAATGTTCTTTTCCACCTGAGACAATATTAATGGAAATCACTACATTTCCCAGTCGGCGATGTCTGCAAGTACTTAGACTAGTTGTTGCACTTCACTAGTTGCTTGTTCAAAAATATGTCATAAAAGTGAACTGGAAAGCTCAAATGAAAATATTATTAATTCTAGATTTATGTACTTGAAGAAGCTGTTGATCAATCTGTCAGGCTATATGTTGCAGAATTTTTAAAAAAACTTTTAAATGAAAGCTCTTTTTCTTATGTCATCTTTAGAAATGATACTGCATTTTTATCTCACTAAAAAATATGTCAGAATATACTATTTTGTGGTGGCACAAATTGCAAAGGTTTTGTTTTTGTATTTTTTTAACTGAGATCTGACAGTGATATTTGACAATAATCTTGAATGAGAAAGTGCCAGCAATACTTTTCAGCAAAGAAAAGGGATTGTAGAGGGAGGAGTGGGTGTATAAGATGGCATATATTTCTGTACTAATCCTATTGTAAGTAGTAGGAGAGGGCACACAGCTCTGAAATAAAACACTTCGAAATCAGATTTGCAAGTACTGAATAAAAGAAATCTGGACACCTACATATTTGAAGGTAAGAAATATTCGACATCAGGTACAAAATGAGGAATGATGGAGATGGTGACTGGTCCCTCTTAAATCTTTGTCTATAAATATCTGAACAGGGAGGGGCCTAAAAGATCATCTAGTTCCACTCTCCCTGCTCTTGGCAGGAACAGCTTCCACTAGACCAGGTTACTTGAAGCCCCATCCAGCTTGTCCTTGAGCACTTCCAGAGACTGATATGATATATTAAAATCCATCTGAAATCTACAGCAGTAGTGTTTTCAGGATAGTGGTGATATTCAGTTGTATTTTTACCTTGCATAGAGGATCAGTCACACAGTAAGCATCTCAGGTTTATTTACAAAGCTTTTCAACAGGGTGAGGTTGAGATAGCTGGGTCTGATTCTTGCTTGTATGAATTGTTGGAGTCTGCTAGAAGAGGTGACTGAATTCAAATGATTAAATGTATCTATCTCTTCAGCCGTCCTGTATGTGTTCCTAAGGTAAGGTGGAACAGAGTGATAACACTGATGTTGGAGATAAGGGAAAGGATGATCTCATCCAATCAGTTAAAAGAATGCAAGAAGTTTTTTGTAGTTGCCTGACTGGATTGATGATATTTCCAGGAACTTATTCACCTAACTCATGTCTAAGAATGAGTTTCTTGTTTACTAAATGTCTTTATTCAGCAGTAGATAGTAAAGAGGGGTTTTCAGAAGAGATAGCATAGTAGTTTAAACTTAAGTGAACTTGTAAAGGAAGGTAACAGGTAAAAGTGCATCCTACTAGCCTGCTGTGTGAGTCTAATAGTCTTTCTGTATTTCTGTAATTCTCCATTTTCTGTAAAAGAAGAAAAAAGACAATAAGTAGATCTTTTTTCCCCTGAAGATAAAGTTAGCCTTTCTCTATACAGCAGTGGATTTTTATTTAAATATGCAAGCATGTTATTTATAATAAAAAGAATACTTTAATAAAAGGTCTTGCATGCATATGCATTATTTACTACTGTCTGATAAATATGAAAAACTGGATGGATTCATCAATGATGACAGTATGAAAAGTCCCAGTTTTATTTGTGACCAAAATTTATGGCTGATTTTGCTACTAGACAAACAACTGTGCTTCAAAGCCATGCATGGTCTTCCTGTCTTCACTTTGATTTAACTTTATTATGATTTGTTACAATTTTCAGTCAGTGCTTTCTTTTGCAAAAAAATTCCCATGTGGCATGTATAAATCCAGGTACAGTTTTAACCTAACATATTCATTATCCAAAAGGAGGCAGCACTTCTGTTCATGGGTATTGGTATTGCATTTTGGTGTAAATATTTGCCATCGCACTATGCCTCCCTATAGCAGCATAGATCAAAGAAGGCTGTATTGGAGACACCACAGAGCATTTTGGCATCAGGGCTGCAGGTGTAATCAGAGCAAACAGTAGGTTGTGACAGTCCTGCAGTTCCTCTAACAGCTGACAGCACATAGCTACAGCACAAAAATGTTTGACTCCTAACCAAATAAACATATTACCATCTATGTCTGGGTTATAGCTTTTTCACTGGAATGAAGTTTCTAAGAGGTTGCTGACAGGAACAAACTGTTAAACAATCAAGATATATCAAAGACATTTTTCTGCTTGTTTTCTTTGTTCCCTATCTAGTAGAACAAATCTGACATCTGGCAATAGCAAGTCAGCAGTATTTCTACATTTGTTCCTCCCTTTTTTTCTCTCTATTAGTCATATATTGATGCTCAGGAAAGCCAGTACTGAAATCTTCCATTGGAAAGAGAGTGGGGGCAGTTGCAAATATTCTTGAGTCTTTTCTTAGGTTTCTGTGGACAGATATATTCAGTGAAGACTGTTTCTGTAATTGAACTGTGGGAGACTTTTATTGTTTTCAAAGATCTGGTTATAGACCATAGAGAGATATCTGATTATTAGCTTCTCTGACCTTTTAAGAAGCTGTTAGGACACCCTGTAATTCTTTTACGTGATAGCACAGAAACATGCAGAATAGCTGCAAAGAAAAATTCTAAGGTAAGTTCTGTTAGTGTGGATATTATATTTTGTCAGTAGTACAGCTGACTATGGGACAACTTAACCACAAAAGCTAACATCCTGGAGCAGTTGAGATGGAATTTTGCAGCTTAGACCAGAATTTGTGTGTGATTAATTTATGTTGAAATGACAGAGAAAATCATCCTTTCAAAAAAATACTCACTGTTAGGGTGGTCAGGCATTGGAATAGGTTTCCCAGGTAGGTGGTGGAGTCACTAGTCCCAGTGTTTAAGAGGTATTTGGATCTGATGCTGGATTATGTGGTTCAGAGGTCACAATGCTGGGGCTGGGTTGGCAGTTGGACTTGATGATCTTAAAGGTCTCTTCCAACCTTCTATGATTATATTCTGTGATTCTGGGAGCCCACATGTTCTACTCTGATACATGGATCCAATATCTGGCATCATTAACAGCCTTAGTGAGTCCTGTTGCAAGTATAATAGAATGATATCCATTCCTATGACTCACAGTGGGGCTGGAACACTGATTTCCTGCTGAATATTCAACACACCTTTCAGTCTTAACTGAAATTTACAGTAAACAGAAATGCTTTCCTCCTCTTTATGTGGTCCTCCTCTTCATGTGGTTCAGCCTTAGGCTCAGCAGGAGACTTCTGTTTGATTTTATACTCTGCTTCTCCTAATCACAAATTTTTCCCAGGTAATGAAAGGTGATAGGGTGAAGCCAACATCCCAAGACCTGTGTTGACAGTGTACACTTGGGATGGGAAAGGGAACAAACTAACCGCAAGAAGGAGACCTCAGTAGGGTACTAGCCTTTTTCAGCCTGAGAAATGCAAAGTCCTTTAGAAGTGGACAATGTGCAGAGGTAAATGAAGGTCCCTGCTTTTCTTGGGGAGCAGAGGAACCTTTACACCAGCTAAGACCGGACACTGATGCACTCATTTCAATCCAATTCAATTTTAAGCACTTTAAATCATCATCCACATACCCTGTGCTTTTGAATACCCTGCATGAGTCAGCAGTGAGTGGCCAGTTCAATTGTTCTTTGTATAGGGTATCCTAAAGACTGTCCTAGTTAGGTATTTAGATTGCAAAACTGTGATAGGTGTACAAATCAAATGGCCGAGGGATGTATTAAACACCAAGAATGGAAGGTCTCATAAAAAAAAGAGGTGCAGTTGTGTTTATATTGCTAAAGAGTAATAAAATTGTCTGAAATTAAAGCTTATTTGGCAAGAGGAAGTTATGAGGCTCATTACCTAGAGATCATTAAAGATCCATCATTTAGGTCTTAGTTCAGGTCATGCAATATTTCAAAAAGGCAGAATACAACAGGAAAACAAAGCCTCGAAATATTCATTAGATGTATATAATTACAAGAGAAAAATAATGGAACTATTATGGCTCACATTACAGCAGAAAAGGACTAATGGTCAACATCAGAGATTAGCCTGTAGGAGTCTAAACTGTTATATTTACAGTTTACATAAAATCTTCCCTCAAGGCGTGATCTATTGTTCATTTAGAAACCTTTTATTCTAGCTGTGAAGAGAATAATTCTGGACATGGAGCATTTTTGTTGGCTCCAAGTTCCCCCATAATCATACCCATGGCACAAAAGGCAGAACAAAAATTTTAATTGTTTCAAATTTCCTGCTTCCTGCATCCCGCACTGGGAATTGAGATTGTGTCAGAGACAGTTATGAAGGCTCCTTGTCCTGCCTGGCTCATCCAAAGTGCTATTTATCACTCTCAGAGATGATGAAACAGTAAATGTTGAATGAATTTTAAATTTGTTTACAACAGAAAGTGAAATGATGAATACTAAGAAAACAGAATTGGGATGGGGGAGATGGGACCTCTAGTAAATTTGCTGGATTCAAGGCATTGTTCTTTACTTCCTTTACATAACAAGCATCTGAAGGTTCTTGTTGGACTGAAGTGAACTTGAGCAAAATATGAAGGACTCAGTAATAAATATCCTAGTTTATATAAATATTTATTCAGCACAAAAACAATTCTGACTAAATATAGCATAAAATCACTAGACCAATTTAGACAAGGATGAAGGAGACCCTTCCTTAGCCCCTCAACGTAATCCAGGCTAGCTCTGTCGATGGAGGGGTTCAGGAGGTCCTTTGAGACCAAGAAAAAGACCCAAAAGGAAGCTGCTTCTCCCCCCGGAGTAACGGAGGATGTTTATTCTGGCTGGATTCCAGGGGAAAAAGAGACCGGGTTTCTCCTTCCCGGGCTTTTTCAAACCTCGGGAGAGGGGCGGGGGGACATATAACACCAACCAATGGGATCATGTTTCAGGGACAGGGAGGGGAGGGGAAAAACACGTCACACCTGCTTAGGAGGTCCACACAGAAACTAGGAAACACTCAGAAATATGCATTACCACATCTGCCCCTACTTTGATATATATAATTAAATGAAAGGTAACGAGTTTATACGTCTTACTGACCTGAAGTGGCCCACCAATCTCCATTTGCAGGCTGGTGGGGGTTACTCCGGTCTGCCAACTCTATATGGTTGACATCTGAGGTAGCTGACACTAGTTTAACTATGCTTCTGTACAGTATTTTGCTTAGCACTCCAAACACTAACACTGTTAGCAAAACAATGACTAGCAGTGACAGAATGGTTTTCACTACTGAAGCCCACCACCCCGAGAGTCCCCAGTTTTTAAACAGTCCATTAAACCAGTCATCTGCTTCTTGCTTGACTTGTCCGATCATGCTTTTCATCTCTCGGAGCGTGGCATGGATGCTAGGAGCTTTCAATGTCAGATCCATGCAGCAGAGACCCTCGAACTCCTGGCACTCGTGCCCATGGAGCAATAGTAGAAAGTCTATTGCAGCACGGTTTTGAAGTGTCGCCTGCCTGGTAATTTCTTCATCTTCTAGGAGGGCACTTACGGCATTAGATGTTAAATTCGCTTGTTTTACTACCCAGCACTCTAGGTGTCCCAATTCACCTAGGGCTTTGGCTGCAGCCACCCAAGGAAGGAAAATGGATGCGGCAATTCTTTTTGATTTTGACCAATGGAAAATCTCTGAGTCACAATTTTCATCTAATTTTGTAGCACTTCTCTTTTGAATTTTTTTGGTCAAATTGTTTTTATGGGTCCACTCGCCAGTTAATGTTTGATTGGGCGCCAACAGTGATAGACGCCCTATGGTACACGGCCCTCCGAGGAGACGGGATGGAATTCCTGCCCATGCACGGTCCCCACAAATGAGGAACAGTCCTTTGGGGAGACTTTTGGGTTGTGTATGAGCTGAGGAGTGCACTTTGATGTAGCTTAGTACACGGCACCACCTTTTTGCTGTGAACTCCTCCCGATGTTGTACTATATGGTGGAATGTTTCTTTATGAGTTGGAGGACTGACCCTAAAGTGCACACAGTAGGATGCTGGGGAGGAACCCAGTAGCTCTAACTCCTGGGGTTCCTGGGTTGCCTTAGGAAAATGGGGTAGCCACTCTTCTACTGGGTTTCTTAACTCTGCTTCTACATGAGTGCTGTGTAGTTTATTATCTGCTTCAGGAGTCAGCGTACCAAAGCTGTGTGTGAATTCATTATCCTGCAAAGGAATTCCTACCAGGCAGGTAGACATAGGATTTTTTGCTGCTGCTGTCGATAGGCATATGTTTTCCTGTTGGAGTGTTTGTGCCAGGGTCACCCAAATGTTCTGGCGTGGCTGTGGGACGATCCAGGCTGCTGTCAGGCTGCTCAGTGCGAGCAGGATGACAGCAGGGTTAAGGCTCATCATGGATTTGAGTAAGAGGTAGGTTATTTCTAAAAAAAAAAAAAAAAAAGGAAACAGACATTTTAAAAACATTTACAGTTATAGTCTGCAGGTCAGAGGCTAGAGAGGTTTCTTCTTGCTCTCTTCAGCGGCGTCTTCTCTTGGAAGCAACAGCCACTTGCTTCTCCTTTTTTCTTGCTGGTGCTGGATTCTTTGGAACAAAAGGTTTTACAAATGTCTGAGGAATCCATCGGGGGCCTGTGGGGGTGGATACACATGCGTAACCATGCCCCCAGGTGACAAGTTCATAGGGACCCTTGGTTTCCCAAGTTTCAGGGTCTCTGATTAACACCGGTGGATGTTGTGACAATTTAAACTGACCACCATTGTTAAAATGCCGAGTTACAGGAGGATTCATGTTTTCAAATGAGCAGTTTAGGAAGTTAATGGTAAACAGAGCTTTACAGAGTTTCTGTTGTGGAGACATCCACACTGCTTCACTGCCTTGCCTGGCTAGGACTTGTTTGAGCGTCTGGTGGGTACGCTCGATTACAGCCTGACCTGTGGGGGAGTGGGGGATGCCAGTTTTATGTTCCACTCCCCACTGCTGGACAAATTCCAGGAACTCCTTGGATTTATACGCTGGGCCATTATCTGTTTTAATTTCTTTAGGGATTCCCAATACAGAAAAGGCCTGTACTAAATGTTGTTTAGCATGCACAGACTTTTCTCCTGCGTGAGCAGAGGCATACACCGCTCCTGAGTATGTATCAATACTCACATGTACATACTTAAGGCGACCAAAACTGGGGATGTGAGTGATATCTGTTTGCCACACCTCACAGCTCTTAAGGCCTCGGGGATTAACTCCGATGCCTAATGATGGCACTGCCTGGAGCTGACAATTGGGACAGGTAGACACGATGGCTTTAGCCTGATCCCGTGTCAGCTGGAACTGACGAATCAGTCCTGGCACATTTTGATGGTATTGCTGGTGACTTATTTTTGCCTGCTGAAACACATCAGGGAGACATACCTTTTCCGCTGGGGCAGCAAGGGAATCAGCCCTCTGGTTCCCCTCAGCGATTTCACCTAGCAACGGGGTGTGCGCCCTTATATGCATTACATAGAAAGGTTGTTCTCTGTTCGAGACCAAGTAAATCAGTTTTGAAAGCAATCTAAAGAGATGTTCGTTCTCAATGTCCTTGAGAACTGCCTGTTCCGCTCTGGACACCACTCCTGCTACGTAGGCTGAGTCAGTAACTAAATTAATTGGTTCTGAAAATTTCTCAAAGGCTCTCACGACCGCAGCTAGTTCAGCTATCTGGGGTGACCCCTCTACAAACTCAACATCAGCTTCCCAAAGCTGAGTCTGTGGATTTCTCCAAGTCATCACCGACTTGTGGGATGTCCCAGATGCATCAGTGAACACTGTGAGCGCCTTGAGTGGCCTTCAGCTCCTTTTCTCACGAGGAATGAGATGGAATTCCTCATGAAACAATTTGTGTGATGGTGCATGAACTGTAATTTGCCCACTATAGCTGTCCAGAGCTAACTGGAGGTTAGCATTGCTCTGCAGCAGATGCTCAAACATCTCTTTGGTCAGTCTCTCAGGGGAGTTTTTGCCTTCTCCAGAGAGCCTGACTGGGAGGTGAATACACATAAAGTCACAACCTGCCAGTTCCCGCAGTCTTATCCTGGCCTTTTGAATCAGCTGAGCCATCAGCTCTTGTGGCTTGGTGATAGTTTTGGGTCTTTGATGGGAGAGGAAGACCCACTCTATGATTAAGAGTGCATCTCTCTGCCCCTCGGCCCATTGGAATATTAACCCATGTAGGTGTGGCAACTTCCCCAGGACAATAAATTTAAAAGGCAGCTCAGGTTTGAAGTGGTGTGCCTGTCTTTCTGTCAAGGCCTTTTGTGCCTTTTCAATTACAGTTTTTGCTTCTGGAGTCAGCTCCCTGGGAGACAGTAACTCTCTCTCCCCTTTCAATAAATTGAGTAGGGGACTCAGGTCCTCATTTGTGAGACCTAGCCATGGTCTTACCCAGTTTAGTGACCCGCATAGAGAATGAAGATCTGCTAGAGTTTTAGGATTACCAATAATTCCCAATTTTTGTGGAACAACAGTACGTGCAGTAATTTCCAGGCCCAGGTATTTCCAAGGTGGCATCCTTTGAACTTTGTCTTCCTGCAACTGAAATCCAGCAGAGGTTAAAACTTTAACCACTAGGTCAAGGGTATCTTTCAGTATGTTGTTATTGGGACAGCATATTAAAATATCATCCATGTAATGCAAAATGATAGCCTCTCTCTTTTCAGCACACACTGAGGACAGCAATGACCCCACATACCACTGGCAGATGAAGGGGCTGGCTTTCATCCCCTGAGGTAATACTGTCCAGTGGTATCATTTCATTGGAGCTTCCCTGTTAATTGTAGGAATGGAAAAGGCAAACCTTGGTGCATCCTCTGGGTGCAGGGGAATTTGAAAAAAACAATCTTTAATATCAAGTACTGCTAGTAGCCAATTCTGTGGTAGCATGGTGGGAGATGGCATTCCTGGTTGGAGAGATCCCATGTCTTGTATTTTTTTGTTTATTTCTCTTAAATCTTGAAGGAGACGCCATTTATCTTTCCCTGGCTTTTTTATTACAAACACAGGGGAATTCCAAGGGCTGGTTGTTTCTACTATGTGTCCTTTAGCCAATTCTTCTTCCACTAATTTTTCTAGCGCCCCAAGTTTTTGTTTGCTGAGAGGCCACTGGTTCACCCAAATTGGATCATTATCTAGCCAAGATAACTTTTGGACCAGACGCTCTACAGTGGCCTCTATCAAAAATCCTGAGGTGTCTCAGGAATTGTTAATTTCACCCCCCACTGGGACATGGTATCTCTCCCCCACAAGGGGCACTTGTAGTCAATTACAAAAGGTCGGACACTAGCTATTCTACCGTCCGGACCTTCGATCTGGACGATATCTTTAGCAACTTTTGCCAGTTTCATCCCTCCAACACCCTGTATTTTTCCTGCCACCGGTTGTAATTCCCAATGTGAGGGCCACACCTTTTCCGGTATGATGGTCACATCTGCTCCAGTATCAATTAACCCTTCTACATGGAGATGTTCTGATTTATGTGTTAAATTACACCCCATAATGGGCTTATCTTCACCCACTACTTCTGCCCAGTAGACTCCTGGTGCTTTGTCATCTACTGGGACTTCTGTTGGAACAGGGATCACCTGGGCTATTACCTGCCCTTTGTCTATATAGAAAGGTGGTTGAGGGCACCTAGCTAAGAGAATGAGATGTGTTAGGTCTCCCATAATTGTCATGGGAGACACCTCAATCTCTATTGGTGTGTGTGCTGTGTCTCCAATAACAAAATACCTACTATCCTGTCCAGCCAGATCTTGTGAATTATCCTGCAGATCTACTCCAATGACAGTCCAGCGGTCAGATCTGAAACAAAAAGCTTTAGAAGTTACAAGTCTGAATCGCTTTTGTGGTTGCCAGACCTTATTAGGCAAATGTTTTTCACAATTATATTTTTGCAGTTTTTCACCCCCCTCCCCCCTTTTTATTAAAGGACAGAGATTTGTTTCCACTTCATTTATGTCTGCGCACTGAATGGATAAGCGCTGTGATGTAAGTTTTTTGGCAAGCTGGTATTTGTGTGTTTCTGTTGTTTTAAAGGACAGTTTTTAGCGAAATGTCCTGGTTTTCTGCAGTGAAAACAAATTCGCTGCTGCTGGTCAGACGTCATCTGTTCACTCTTTGTCTCAGATGAAACCGCAGCAACAGGTCTTGGGGTGGTCCAGGGAGGTCTCTTTTCCTGCGAAAACATCTCTGCTTTCCTTGCACAGGCTGCTGACATCTGTGCAAGGGTTGGAGGGGGATCCATAGGCAAGCCTAGAATAATTCTACGACAGGATTCATTAGCATTTCTCTGAGCAAGTTCCTTGACTAACTTTGCCTGTATCACAGGGTCTTCTACCTGACGAGACACTTGTTCTCTTAATTGGTCTAAGAATTGCAGGAATCCTTCTGAAGGCATTTGTTTTATATTAATATAACTGCCTTTACTGTCAGCTGTAGGGAGCTGAGTGAAAGCCTTTTCTGCAGCTATAGTGATTTTATCTATTACAGCTTTTGGCAATGCCCTAGTTTGGTCCTCAGGTTTTTCCCATATGCCTTCACCACATAAATGCTCTAAAGTAATAGGATTATTTAATAAATCTGCATTTTGGTTATTAGTTTTTAGTAATTCTACTAATATGTTTTTTTAGAAATTGTTTCCATGTGTTTTCCCATAAATCAAATTCAGATGGTGTAAGCAAACACCTAAAAATATCTTTAATATCTGTAGGAACCAAATCATTTGAGGTTAGTGTTGTTTTAACAATGCTTTTAAATATTTCACTATTACGACCAAATTCTCTTTGTACTTTGCAAATTTCTTTTTTGTCTTGGTATGAAAACGGTTTGTAAGTACGATTTTGAGGTCTTGTTCCAGTAAAAGTCACCGTAGCAGCAGTAGGGAAAAAAGCTGAGTCCCAATCATTTTGTTCCCCATTCCCAGGAGTTGTATTGAACCGGCAGGGTGGAGGGGTTTGCCCTGCCCGGGTATTGGGAAGGCTCGCATTCCCCCATCCCCCAGGGGCACCACATGGCTCTACAGGGGTAGCAGGCTGAGGGGATCCACCCTTCCATCCCCCGGGGTGTCCCCCAGGGCCATCAGGGCAGATTGCATTAGCACAACCACACCTGCCTTTGGAATGTGGTGAGGCAACCTCACCTCCCTGCTCGGTCTCGGCTCCGCCCCCCGGACCGTGGGAACTGGGAGGGGCTCCACCCCTCACCCCCCCTCGGCCCAGCCCCCAGCCCCGCCCCCTGGACCGTGGGAACTGGGAGGGGCTCTGCCCCTCACCCCCCACTCGGGTTCCGGGTTTCTGCCCGCCCCCACGTCGGGTTCCGGGGTGCCTGTTCCCCCGCAGGAGCCGGGCATGGAGCGGCCCCCCCTCACGCCGGGTCCCGGGGGTCCGGACCCCTTAATGCCGGGCTCCAGGGTGCTTGTTCCCCCGCAGAAACCAGGCAGGGGGCGGCCTCCCCTCACGCCGGGTCCCGGGGGTCCCATTCTCTCATCGGGCTTGTGGAGGGACTCAGCCCCACCCCTGCTGGAGCCGGGAGAGGGTCCGTGCCCCCCCTCTCCAGGCCCGGTAGGCTGGCATCCCCCCATCGGGGGGCAGGGCCGGGACACCCCTCCCCCTGTCCCTCTGCAGGAGCAAGGGGTGTAACTCTCTCCCTCCCCGCCCCTCCTCCCCAGGGACAGGGGGCGGAGGGATAGGGGATAGGGTTACAGCCTCGGGGGGCAGGGTCATAGGATGGGGCCAAGCAGGGCTGGGAGGTGGAGCAGGGTGGAATGTCAGAGGGAACAAAGGGATTGTGATAAGGGTTATGGGTGGGAACCGGTGGGTGGGAGGGGTCACGGGTAGGCGAAAGGGAATACACAGGGGGATTCACCATGTGGCCAGGTAGCATGTGGCTATCAGCCATGTGTTCTTGAGTAAGTTCAGCTGACCCTTCCCCCCCTTGCAAGGAGGATTTTAAGCTATGTTTTTCGGGGTTTTCTGCGGGGAGGGAAGGGCACGGGGAGTTTTTGCCTGCCTGCAATGCTTCAGACAAACCCTCTGACGGGGGGGCTGAGGGAAGAGGAGGGGGAGAGGGAGCTGGAGGCTTTTGCCTCTGTAGAATGGCTTTCCGAATTAAAAGGAACAGTGGGAGGTATTTGCCAGCTGTTTTCTCCCCCAGTTCAATTTGCACTGTGAGTGTATGCCCAACTTTTTCCCAGTCAGGAAGAGAATCAACATTAAAATCCGGAAAATGCAAAAAAACCCATTTTACTAATTTCCTCAGCTTATATTTTGAGAAATTGATATTTCCAGCCTTTAAAATATTCTTAATAAGGGAATATTTATTCCTTTCCTGTGTAGACAAAAGAGTACCCATGGCCAATCTTAAGGCTTTACTACACAGGCTGGTCTAACCTTTTTTACCTCCGAAAAAGCAGAAAAGATCCAAACTGTGGTCAGGGTTTAAAAAACCACCACGGAGCCCAGGACGTGCCGCCGGTGCACCTCCCCCACACCACGTGTAGTGCCACGTGGACTCCCCCGGTCCTGATACCGGGGAGAGGCACCGGCACCACACAAACCACTGTGCTTCGCAAAACCCTACAACAACCACCGGATCTCCCGCACCCCCCACACTCCCCCCAGTACCTGTATCCTGAAGGATGCGTGGTGTTCGAAGAAAAGAAAAAAAAGGTTCTCGATCCGAGTTGACTCGTGTACTCACCGAGCACCCAACCCGACCCCTGTCAGTAAAATCTGCAGGGTAGGTGACAATACCTGGGCTTGTTAAAAAACCAGTGGGGTGTTTTCCAGCCTTCCTGAGGGGATCTAAAGCCCCACGTTGGGCGCCACCTGAAGGAGACCCTTCCTTAGCCCCTCGACGTAATCCAGGCTAGCTCTGTCGATGGAGGGGTTCAGGAGGTCCTTTGAGACCAAGAAAAAGACCCAAAAGGAAGCTGCTTCTCCCCCCGGAGTAATGAAGGATGTTTATTCTGGCTGGATTCCAGGGGAAAAAGAGACCGGGTTTCTCCTTCCCGGGCTTTTTCAAACCTCGGGAGAGGGGCGGGGGGACATATAACACCAACCAATGGGATCATGTTTCAGGGACAGGGAGGGGAGGGGAAAAACACGTCACACCTGCTTAGGAGGTCCACACAGAAACTAGGAAACACTCAGAAATATGCATTACCACACAAGGATAAAAGTCAACAACTATGTGAAGAGGGTAAGCATCAACAGAAGACATAAATAATGAAAAAATTTAGGCAAAATACTGAACGCTATAAAAAGAAGAATGCATTAGAGGAGAACTAAAATTAGACCTATAGAAACATACAGACAAGACTATTTTTTAGGTAAAAAACCCCCTCAGAATTCATTGAAGAAAGAAATTAAAGCATCAGAAGAGTGAATTAGAAAAGAAGATGGAAGGAATGATAAAGCATGCAATTACATGCATACTTCTCCCAGTGTATTTACGTGAGAGATCAGGAAAAATATGCCATGTGACACTACTTGTGTATGCAGTCCTGTGAATGATTTTGTGACCAGTGAGGTGGAAGCATTTTGTAATTTAGCACAAATGAAAACTATCAGAACTAAGATAGTATTTCTTCTAAGGTTTTATGGAGGAGGCCATGGAAAACAAATAGACAGGGCAGTGAAAAGCAGCATGGAACAATTGTTAGGCTACAGTAAGTTAAGAGAAAAAAATTACAGGGAAAACAGGCCAAATATTGTAGAATTAATTTTTTGTCCTTCTGCAGGTGTTAATAAGGTAGAGCTCTAATCAAACATCATAGTAGAGTTTTGTTTTAGTTAAGATGTCTAGTGGATTTGATAAGGAGACAACGTATGGTTTGCATGTGGGAGTAAGACTCTAATCTGGTAGTTATAGCAAAGCCTCAGGGTGGCTTTTTGGGCTCTCCTACTGAGAGTATTCCATGGATAAAATATAAATATAAATAAATACATTTTCAGAGGCCAAGAAAGGAGGAGAAATAGATTTAGTTAAGACCCTGGCTTCATCCTGTCACAAATAAATAATCTGTTTTCCACATGATTTGGTGAATATAAAAGATTGGTCAGAGCAGGAGTGAAGAGGACAGAAAGACCTGTTCTTGTGATGAAAAGCATGGAGAGAGAAAGTAAAAGGAAAAGAGCTGCATGATTTACTTCAGGGAGCAGAGCTGACTCGTCCAACCTTTCAAGCATTGATCTTGGAAAATGTTTCCTCTTGCCCCCTATGTACAAAACACCTCCTCAAGAGAGAAGATCTCTTTGTGCCCTCTGTTGCTCCTTTTCATCAAGTTGATGGAAAACTGTAGCTGCCATTTACCACACTAGATTTTAAATCCTAAATATACAAAGCATTATCTTTGCTTTACATCTGCTGCTCATTATCCCGTGGCAAATTATACAAAAGGAGAACAAGACCTGATCTGTTTTTATTTCTAGTGACTAATAAACAAATATTCGTGTTTGTCATGTTACTTGACACCTCCAGATGACCCCTTTTAAAACTCCATGATCTTCCTCAATATGCTGGTTTTACATTAATTGACATTTGGTGAGGAGAGAAGAAGCCACCCAAGGAAAGTTTTCAGAATTGTGGCAGGTATGTACATTCTACCTGGAGTTTCAGGACCAAAAAGCTCAGATATAACACTTTCTCTTACCTTTTGACCACCTAATGTTTTTGTTTTCAAGAAAATATTTTCTTGCCAGGTTGAAGCTGACACCTTGGGGTTTGTGACTACACACCCTCACTGGTAAAACAGAAAGAGTTCTTTTACAGAGGAATTTCTTTAGCTCTGTCCAAAGATAATATATCTACATATACTTTTGTTAATTTATTTTTTACATGTGAAAAGTGCAATTAAGAAAATACAAAACTATCCTATACATGCAATTGAGACCAGTCATACATCCATTTTCCTCTCTTACTTACTTTATCTATTCTTACATATGTTTTCATGTTCATTCAGTTGAGTAAATGTATTGTTGAGACAATGTGTTGGAAACTTTCAGTTTTTATCCAATTTTTTAACATATTAACCTGGGAGTGAAACTGGAGCAAAAAAGAATGTAGTCTAAATATCACATCCCAGACTGAATTTGCAGGTCAAACAGCCCCATGGAATCACATTTTTAATTCAAATTAAAGCAGATTTTTTCACTACTTGAGAGATAATGCACAGTTATGTTTTTTATGTGGGCATTCACAGGCAAACTTTACCACCTTCCATAGCAAAAGTGAGAAGGAATAAATGTTAAAGGCAACCTAAGCCTCTAAATTGCTAGATTTTGTATATGAGTTCCTTTTATTAAATAAGGCCTGATCTCTTGCCTTTTATTAGTCTTGTATCCTGGGAGTCAAAGACAACTGTGAGGCAGTGGGATATTGCAAATATTCATACAGTATCTTTTCTTTGGTGACTGTGACATTTCATTATGGGCTGGCAAGAACTGCACTAATACATATTACAGCTCAGGTGGGGTCACCTTAAGTTCATATAAAAGTGGTAAATATTTTCCAGGCCCCATGTCTGAGATTGTCAGAATTTAAAAAATATTTCCTTGAGGAGGCCAAGTGGGATGTTGAACTGTGCCAACAACTTAACTTTATGTACAGCTCTAAACCTCTAGACACAATGGTCATGTAATTTTCTCCTGAGGCAAAGTAGCATTCTTTTATAGGTGTATGTCTTTTATTATTATAAAACTCTGATTTATGAATTTCAGTATTAAGCAAAGCAGTGCTTTCAAGTGAATTGATCTTGAAATAAGCAAATACATTGTCATTTAACCACATGCTTAATGGCATGCTACTTATAATTGTAATGATTTTTTGCCAAGCATAGCTTCAAATAAAGAAAGAAATGCACAGATGGTTTTCTTATTTAAGTGCATTAAAATGCATACAGAATGTTTAGAAATGCAAATTCTTTAAATCAACTGCTTGACAAAATCAGGCATTGTTCCAAGTTGTTGTAATAGTCTTTTGCATATAAATAGAAGATTGTGTTACAGAAAGCACAAGAATAAGTCATCTGTAGAACAGCAGTCAAGAACTGAGTCTGAAAAGAGTGAAAACACAGGGCTTTTATAATACTTCGGAGTTAGAAGAGTTGGAGAAGTAAATTGTCTGCAGTTATTTCTGTGGGTGATTGTACAGTAGGAGCAAGATTATATTGGTGCATTCCATGCCCCATTACAGTGACTTAGAGGGAATTTACTCCTTTTAATACCTCCGTGTCAGAAGCCAGCATTGCATTATTTTGATTTGTAGCATTATTAATACAGTTTATATTTCAGTGCCCCCTCTTAATCCTCCCATTCATAGTGTCCTAGCAGTTTCTCTTGGCTTTCTGGAGTGTTTTTAGAAATAGTTTTCTAAGGGAATAGATGTTAAACCAATGCTAACTATGCTTTATGATGATCAAAGCATACAAAGCCAGGGGTATATGGATAGCTGGCCCTGAGATGGAAAGCTTGTCACTTACTGTGCTGGAGTTACTATTTTTCTTTGGAATTCAGAAGGGCATCACGACTGTATCAAAGTCTCAGTAACTATGAATGGCAGATGAAAGGAAGATTTAAGGAAGCCCAGAAGGAAGGACTCAGGAAAAGTTAGTGAGAATAATAAACGGGATAATTGTTTGCATCCCTTCTTTTCTATGATTGTAGAAATTTTAATTCATCTAGGAAAACTAATGAGCAAGTCAGGAAATATTGATGGAGTCAAACTAAAAAGAGGATGGGGGTTATAGTTTGTTGTTTCAGGTAAATGAGACACTTGGCAGAAAGTATCTGCAGTCATGATGTGGAAGGATGGATTATTTGTTAGTTCACTGGCCTAGCTATACGAGATTGTGTTTTAGAAGATTTTGGTTTAATTTTCCCTTTAATGCTTCAGTTACTGGAATATTGAAGGCAGTTATTCAGGAAACACTAGTACCTCAAGGTGTCTCAGGGAGACTAATGACTATTCTTTGCTAGTACTGCAAACTCAAAGAACAGTATCAGAAATACATGCAGTGAGGAAAGGCATGTTGTTCATGTTACTTGATGCCTCCAGATGACCCTTTCAAAACTCCACAGTCTTTCTCTACCTTTCAGGATTGTGGCAGGTATGGACTTTCCACGTGGAGTTTCAGGACGAAAAAGTTTAGATATATCACTTTCTTTCACCCTTTGATCACCTAATTATTTTTATTTCCATGTACACGTTTTCTTGCCAGGTTGAAGCTGACACCTTGTGGTTTATGACTACACACCCTCTTACATCAAAGACTATTTTGTAATATAAATAAAGGAGATGCAAAAGAAAAGATCTATCTAACCTCAGCTGCCAGTCTTCCAGTTGGATCATTTTGATCCTTGAGATTCTTGCATTTGTGCTAGTTATGGCTGGTGTAGTGTTAATTTTCTTTACAGTGGCAGGGACAGTGCTATTTTTGCTATGGATTTTTGCTGAACACAAGGTCGATAGTAAAGAGATATTTTGTTATTGCTGAGAAGGACTTAGATAGAGACAAGGCCTTTTCTGCTTTTTGTACTGCCACACTGTTGAGGGGGTTGGGGGTGCGTGGGAGGCTGGGAGGAGACACAGCCAAGACTGATGACCCAAACTGACCAAAGGGATTGTTCCCAGGTAAACAATACATGCTTTCTGCTTTTTTTCTTTTATCATAAATGATAGAAAATCATGTAAGCATGTTAATTAAAAGTAACACCATATCTAAATATTCTTTACATCACATGGTGATACTCTTAGAGAAACCAATAAAAATGTGACAGTACAAATGTGAGATACAATATACACTACACACAAATTCTGAAAAAAATATAGGATCTAAAGTGATATATAATAAAAATGTACATTTCTATCCAGTTTGGGTAATTCTTATAACTCCAGCTTTTTATCCTGCTCTTGACAAGACTTGCAAGAAACAATCTTGATTTTTTTTTTTCCCCAGTATTGCAAAATCTGAGATTTAGAAAATCTGCAGCACAGCCCTATTCTTCAGTACTACAAAATAGCAGATCATTTGTCTGAGAATGCAAAATGTGACATATTTTGTTTCTTTCTGATTCTAATTTATTATACTTTGATATCAAATGTTCTTGAGTCAAGCTTCATTTCCCAGTTTGTTATAGAGGTAGACAACTGGTAAAAAATCGAAAAATCTGTGTAGTTTGTATATATCATATTGCTTTTTACATTAGAGATCATAAGAGCATGTTACATTGATGTTGGAGACAGGAGAAACAACAAGCACACACCAGGTTCATGCAGCAACCGCCTGAGTTTATTATGGAGCAGCTCCTTTTATAGGGCTTTACGTTTCCCGCATTTATGGACATGATTGGTCAAGGGTTTCAACTTCACCCAGCCTATTGGCCAGTGATATGGGAGCATCCGTGCTTCAAAGGGATTGACTGCAATCCTCTGTTTGGAACTGAATCTGACCTATTGTTACCATGTCTGGGGGCTTGTTTCTCTTAATGAGTTAGGCTGGTCAAGCTGGTATCTGTTAAGCTAAATTATCTGTGCAACTCATAGACCAGCTATACTTGTCACAAGAGCATAATTGTAATACTCCTTACAATGACTGTTTGGAATAAAAATTGAAAACTATTGTAATTTTGATTAAATATTTTTTTCTCTCTCCTTAGAAAAATAGACTCATTTTCCCCTACCCCAAACTATTCACTCATTTCCCTTCAGATTTCCTTTTGGTTTTGGTATACAGTAAGTATATGAAAGAAGATCATATAGCTCAGTTATAATACTATTTTTATTATAAAATCCATTTGCCATTGTTTCTCATCAGTAATATTTGAAAAAAGATATAATTTTAGGAGGAAAATTAAGATGTTATTAAAGGTAGATTAACACTTTTACAGAGCTCCACTACTTGCTGAAATCATAAAAATAACAACTATATTTACTGTTAAAGTATTCTGTTCGATGAGCTGTATATAAAATAATTGTGTTTATTGCTTCAGGCCCATGAGATCTAAAATACTTACAGTGTTTGCATAAATGATGACATTATAAGAATCATAAAAGATTGCTATTTTTAAAAGAAGAACAGAGATGTGTTTGCTATTACTTGTTCTGCAGTTTTGGTGGGAAAGCATATTTTTAGATTAAAGAAATCTTGACTTCTGACCATAGTAACTTGAAAATGGGAGCACGGCTTTAATAAAAATATTCACATCCCATGGCAAATTACCTAATTTAAAGCATATCTCTTAAGTTAGACTTGTCCATTGGTGACTAACTAGAGTATTTTCTAAGTGGGAGTTGGTGACCTGTGAGTTTACAGCTAGGTGTCATACTATTTGATTTCTGGAAGTAGAGTCAATAATCAAGGTCCTGCTTGATTATTTATTATTTTACAACTGCTTGAGACTTTTTCTTCATGTAATATGAACAGATGTTTCTCCTTTTTCCAGATGAAAGAACCAGACTTCTTCTGAAGAGACTTGAAGGGACTGAAAGGCCAGAGAGAAAAAAAATGTACATGAGAAACTGAAAAGCACAAGACTTTCAATTCACTAGGAGAGCTATTAGACTGGAACTTTTTTTCTGCTCCTGGCAAAAAGATTTACATCAATAGAAAACTGCTAAAAGACCCTGTGTCTTTGGCTTGGAAATGCTCAAGGTACTGCCCCCTAATCTTGTGAAGTTTACACAGTGCAAGGCAGCTCAGGTCCCATTAGCAGGAAAACCCCATTAATGTAGACTGGCTTAAACAATTAGCAGGTTAATAGACTTGCCAGATCACAGATCTCTTTAAAGTACTTTGTCACAGATGGACTGCAATAGTGACATTGATCAGCCTAAAATTAGTGTCTCTGTATCCTGCTGCCATATGATGGTCACAGCCTGTTGTGACAACCTAAGAACAAACATGCATCTCAGATGCTTCACTGTTTGTCTGTTCTTATAGAACAGTTTTAAAATTCAAAAACCTTAAAATGTGTTTTAAATAGCCGCTTCTTCTCAAAAAGGTATGCTTCCCTTATACTGCTTCAACTGAGTCTATATCGTAAGTAATACTCACACATCTTCCTTAAAGAACAGTCTTTCCACCAATATAAGTATGCTGATTTATATGAACTGGCATTTGGTGAGAAGGGAAGAAGCCACCCACAGAAATTATTTTTCTGAGAGAAGCTGCTAAGAGCTTCCTCTGTGCCTGGCAAAAACTCAATAGGTAGCTAGCTCTGAGAATTGACAACCTAGTAAACCATTTAGAACCTGGGTCCACCTCTGTGAAATTCGCATTTTTAAAGACGGGCAAGCCTGGGAAAGCTCTCTCTTGTCTCTGGCTTTGAAGAGATAACTGAGTACCGGTCAGGCTGGCCCTGCTCCGCCGTGGCCTGCACAGATTGGCGGAGCTTGGCCAAACCCCAGTGGTGGCCAGGCAAGGGACGTAAGGTCATGGTGCCCTGGCCAACACTGGGCTGGGCTGCAGCCCCTCTGCTGCAGCCCCCCACCACAGCCCCTGCAGCTGCCAGGTAGAGGGAGGGGAAGCCATCAGGCCACAGGTGAAATTCAAGGAAGCAGGAGGCAGAGATCAGCCATGCAGCCAGAATGGCCACCACCATTCCGGCTGGGCCCCCTGAGATCTTGGCACAGCCCTGAAGAACTTTCATTGTAAGCAGCTTCAGCCACTGCCCTTGACTATCCACAGGCACAAGTGAGATATTAACTCTTTCACTGCACAAATGAGACCTGCAGACCACAATCCTCTCTCGAGGGAGAGAAAGGAACAGAGTGAAGACACATACAAAAACAACAAGAAGACACTAAGGTCAGTAAAGAAGGAATCAAGTCCCAGATGGAAGGAGAATGAAGAGATGCCTTAGTATTGGGGCTAAAAATTGTTTCAGTAAGGCCATGAAGATGGACTATGATACAGTAAAATAGCCCCTTTAATTCATGAGAAAGTATGGGGGTAGGGAGTGTTCAAAATGTAGATGTGAGCAGAGACATCCATAATGAAGCAAAGCAGATGTTGAAGTAGCTGTGATCCCATGAGAAGCTTGAACAGAGAGAGAAATGAGAGTGAGGACAACCCTTTGCCACCAGGGAGAGAAGAGCAAGACCTCTGTTCCCAGAGATGAAGATGACTGCAGAGATAGATGAAGAGAACCTTTGCCTTTAAACAGCTCATCCTTAAAATAATACCCCATAAGTTGACATGGCCCATTAACTCACCTGTGCGAAGGCTGTGAAAATGGGTGGAGCTTCATTATTGCAGACTTTTTCCCTGGGCAGCTGCTATTTGTGGAAATTAAAAGTCACAAGAGAACTGTTTCTTGTGGAGAAGTCTCCATGGCATGGTGAGAAAAACTTCTTTCCCTACAAAAACTTCTGAAAGACTATCGTAGAGGTGGTAACTGATTTAAAATTCCAGGTTTTGTCTCTATGTTGTCAGTTGGGAAGGAAAAGAAGTTGGGCAGTGTGGAGGCACATAAGCTTGCCACAGCTTTCTCCTAGAGGGATGTCCCTTGAATGGGCTGTGATAAGCTTATCTCAACCCTCTCTTGGAGAGATACACCTTTGACGGGACCATCCTCTCTTGTCATGGTGAGGGCTCCAGCTATCCCATGCCTATATTGATCCTTTGTAACCCATTAGTTTTTCCCCCTTGGTACCACCCTTGCTTTCCCCCATAAAAACCCCAGCTTCTGCCCAATTCAGTAGAGAGCTATCGTTCCTGGCTACCTTTCATAGAGCTGCTGGATAATAAAGACTATCTGTGGAATTTGCCACAAAACACTCCCTGTCTCTCTGTCTCTGAGTTGGCCCAGGAAAACCTCGCAAGCTGAGCTGAAATCACTGAGTTGAAAAACACTGAACTGAATGCTGCAGCCACAGGTGGTGCCTTGCTGAGGTTATCCAGTGGCCATGGATTGCCAGAGACCTCCCAAAGGCTGTCTCCTGGGAGACCTCTCTCAGGGAAGGTTGTGGCATCCCAGGTTGGACCAATGGACCTGCCTGGCCAACACAGGGCAGGGGAAGGAAAAGTGTTCTGAAGGTTTTATTCTGATTCTTACTATACTTTTAGCTCTGTTAATAAAGTTTTCTTCATACCTTTTAAGTTTTGAGCCTGTTTTGCCCTCCTCCTAATTAATATCTCACAGGAAATGAGTAAATGATTCTTGTTGGTGCACTGGCAATTTTAGCCAGCACTAAACCCATTACATTATTTGGTGCATTGGCTGGGAAACTTAGATTGGTGAACCTAAACCACTACAATAAGTGATTTTTCCCTGGGGTGTATTTTGACCAAATGTATTTTTTACCTCTGAAAGAAGTGGATATCCATGAGGTTTTTTCTCATTTATCAGAAAAATGCATGTCAGCTACCCCTAGATGATGGATAACCATGTAGATAAAGCACTAGTAAAAAGCTAGCAAAAAAAATATTGGAAGAAACTGAGAGTTAAAATAATTTGCTTGGGCATTTACACTACATTGCTCATCTGTAGTTTTCAGACAGGTGAATCATACCTGTTCAACAGTAGAGAAATGGAGTCAGCATAATGAAATCCCTTGCACAAAAATCGCAGAAGACTGATATAGACTGGCACAGCTATGGAATTGCCCTAGTGACAAGATCCCTGTCCATCACAGGTGGACAGATGTCCCCATGGTCACTTAAGAAGTCTGGCACAGACTTCGTGTCTTGAAACAGAGAACCTCTTGTTTCCTCACCTGATAGTCTATTTTTGAACTGAAGAAGAGCATTGCCAATAGTTATTTATTTGAAAGACATAATATGATATGGAGATCTTTCTTCTGTAGACATATGTGATGAGTTTATTGAAATATACAGAGAAAAGTTTGTACAAAAGATCAGTAAATACTGACAATATGTATAATGAAGATGATGTTGAATCATAAAATCACTGTTTCTAATAGTGAGATGCCAGTGCCACACAGTTGAAACTTCCATTTTGGTTTGATACAAAATGAAAGTGAGGAAATAAAAGAAGCATGGTTGTCTTGGTTTTGGAAGACTGGTGTCTGCTAGGGAGGGCAGGAGCCTCCCTTGGAATGAAAAATGTAGACCCCCTCTCTCCAAATTATTATAATTCTGACATCAAGGGGCCTTTAGGCAGAGATCTGGGGATAGGAATAACAGTTCTTTACTAATATTTATAACAAGGCAAATAAACAACAATAACTACAGCGTTAGCAAGAAAACAGAACCAGGGACCCGGTGACAGCTTTCTCGGCTGAGAAGGGAAGGGATGGAGGAGAGGCTTTGTTTCACAAACCCCCTCGGGCGGGCAGTCCCGGTGCTCCTGCAGGGCTCTGAGGAACACTCAGCTGGAACAGCAGGGATGAGCTGAGATCCCGGGCCGGTGCAGCTCCGTGGCGGTGGCTGGCACTGGCACACATCCCGGCAGGACAGGAGGTGCGAGGCCACCAACCAAGAGGGAAGAAGGAGAAGAGGCATCAGCAGCTCCATCTGGGTGATGGTGAAATTCCCTTCTCCCCACCGCAACAGCTCTGCGCACCCAAAGTGTTCTCTGAAACCGAAAGAAGCCCGCCAAACTGTCCCCACCCTCTCCTTTTCCTGCCCCCTTCCCCCCCTGGGCCCAGCCGAACTCTGTGTTCTTCAAGTATCCACCAAGTACTCGCAGTTAGGTTTTCCCTGCAACTAATGGGTAAAAATTCCACAGGTAACTAAAAGAACGCCTAACCCCCAACAATGGTCTACTGGAAAAAGAAGCAAGATGTTAAGGTAACTGAACAAATATTTACAGGAGAAAATATTTCTTATTTAGTTCTGCCATAGAGAGGATCCTCCTCCCTGGTTATACAATATTTTGTAAAGAGCATATGGCAGAAGCAAGCCAAAGCGGAATTAGTTTTATGTCATGCTGCACTAACATGATTAGCGTATTTGCATTGAGTGGTTTCTCCCCGTTGCCCTGCCCTGAGTTGGTGGTGTGTTGGTTCCTTCCCCTAGCCCCTCCCCTTCAGTCTCACCCCATTGGCTGGGGTCCTGTTCTCCCCTTCCCCTTCCTCCCACTTTAAAAGTCCCCACGATTTCTCCCTCAGTCTCTTTTTTCCCCTGGAGTTCATTCCAGGAATAAAGTGTGGGACATTGTCCTGGAAAAAAGAGCCTCCTTCATCTTTTACCTTTGTCCCTTGTCAGACCTCCTCTCCCTGTCTGGCCAGGTGATCCCCGGGGCTGGGGAATAGAGGATTATGACAGCTGGCGTGCCAGTGTGGGAGCTTTCTACGAGGACAAAAGACACTACTCACGCAGCAGCTGAAAATTAATGTGTGGATTGCACAAGCTTTGGACTGTCAGTTTCCTCGTAGCAGCGAGCTGCTTTTTGTGTAGCTGCAGTTACAGGGGAGGGACCAACAGCCTTCCCAAGCCCAGGGAAGGTTGGTCCCAGGACATTAAGGATTTCCAACCACAGCCCCGAGTCAGCCAAGGTCCCAGGAAGGAATGAGTGTGTTCGGCAGCACGTATCTGGTGGCATGGGTGGGCACATGGTGTATTCGCCACAAGCCCAGTGGCCGCACGCAGTGTGTTCCACAGTGCACGGCACAAGGCAAACACAGCATGGCCGGCAACCTGTGCAGTGTGGGTGGACTCCGGCATGTGTGGGACCCATAGTTTTTTGGGCGGCCATGTGGCATGCTTGGCACCGCAGGGTGGCAAGTGCACACAAGAGGCGCACATGCGGTAAATACACCACAAGCAGTGGCTGCCACAAACTACAGTTTACAGCGCACAGGTGGTGAACTGAGAGAGGCGCAGCTCGCAGTGAACACACCGCGAGCAGTGGCAGCAGTGAGCCGCTGTTTTAAAAAACCGCAACTTCTCTGCCAGGCAGTTTCATCTCTTACCCCAGTGTGTGTGGGGGAGAGGAACTTTAAAAAGTCTCCCAGGGCTGGCTGTGGAGATTTTGCTGTAAAGGAAGGTAGATTGAAGTGTGCAGGTAGTTTTTAACATCAGGATGAGCTTGCAGCTATCAGCACACCAAAGGAGTTTGCTTTCCCAAGTTCAGGAAACTTTAGGTGATAGAAATGTTAAGATTTCTAAGACCCGGTTAAAAAGATTTGTCTGTTGGCTGTCTCTCCATTTCCCCCAGTTCACCCTATGAGATGTCAATTCGGTCTATTCCTGGGAAGAATTGGAAACTTGTTAATTCTTAAAGCAGAACAGGGAGACATAGCTGCTTCAAAGTTTCTCCCGTTGTTCCTTTTAATTCGGAAAGAACTGGTTAACAGGGAAGTGAAAGGATAGTCAGAGCAGATTCCCTCAGTTTCTCCTACCCCTTCTCCCAAACCCTCTGCCCCAGAGCTGAAGGAGATGCATGGGGCAGCCTAAGAAACGCAGGACACCCAGCTCAGCCGCTGCTTTTCTGGCTCCCTGCCTCCCATTCAGCACCCTGTCTCTGGTGGTTGTGTGCAGACTGACAGTGATCCTTCCCTGCACCCCTTTAACCCAGTTGTTACTCCTCAGCTTCCGCATTCTGGTAGTTTTAAAAGTGATGATCTTCCCATCCCCACACGGCTGGGGTCCAAAACGGTGCCGGCCACGTGGTGGCCAGCCACATGGTGGAACCTCCATCTTACCCTTCTCCTTCCCACAATCTCTTTTTCCCACCTGTCCTCTCCCCCAACCCTTACCCCACCCACAACCCCTCCCTTCCCTTGGACATCCCTCACCCCTCCACCATGTTCCCACCCTGCATGATGTCACCCTGCAACAACGCCCCCAGGTGTTGCAACCCTGGTTCCCACAGTGGCCCCACCCCCTTTTCTGCCCCTGCCTCCCACACCCCCCGCCCTGTTCCCACAATGGGGGAACAGGTCCCTGCCCTGTTCCCATGGGGTGGGGGGTGGGTCCACCCCCTGTTCCCATGGTGGGTGGTGGGGGGGAGGCCCTTGTTCCCACAGTGAGGGGTGTGAACCCCCACCTGGCTCCCATGGGGATAGGGCTGGGCCCCTTTCTGGACCTGGTGGGGGGACTGGGCCACGTGACCCCCACATGTGTGAGGGTGGGGGGACCCAGGGGATGGGGACCCTGGGGATCAAGAAGAGGATGCTATAGCCTCAGCCGCTCCTGTCATATATATTGGTAAAAGAAGAACATATAGACACTACCAACCTTCTCTTACCAAAACATAAAATAAATTTGTAAAGCCCAAAGGGAGTTTGGTAGAAATATTGAGATCTACTTTAACATCTAATGAGTTAGTTCCAGCCGATCTCAGAGATCCCTTCTGGTATCTGCTAACCCCCTCAGAGTTCGATCTTTGGGAAAGCACTTGGAAGAGATCTTTAAAATGGCTCCTGGTTGAGCTTAGGCAAAGTGCCCTGGATGCAAAAGACGTGGATGAAAATGATATTACATATGAACATATGAATACATATGAATATGTGGCGAAGGGGTGTGGGCTAAGCCTGAGAACCAAGCTCGGGTGTTAACAAAATCCATTCTAGATAAGATTTGTGGAGTGACAGAAAAGGTTTTTAACCAATTACCAATGGCTGAAACCCAGAGCAGCTACAATAATATTAAACAGTATCCCTCAGAAAGTTTCTTGCTGTTTGTTGACCGACTTTGAGCACAAATAGAGAGGCAAGTGTAAGGACCAGTTGCTCAGGCAGAGCTGATTAAGGCAATGGCTCAGAGGTATGCCAACGAGGCCTGCTGCAGGGTGATCCTGGGACTGCCCATTGATCCTCCACCTACCATAGCACAGATGATAGAGGCATGTTCCAAGAAATCAGAGATGTTCGGTGCACAAGACAGGAGGCCAGGACTGGCAAACCCAAAGACTGCAGCAGTGGTAACACCAGAAATGAAGAAGCCACAGATGTCATCAGAGAAGCTCCAACATGTCATCTGCTTCCAGTGCAAAAGGCCAGGACACTTCGCCAGAGACTGTCCTCAAAGCCAGCACCAAAAGAAGCAATACCAAAAGAAAGCAGCAACCAACAAAAAACCTGGGACTAGAATGCATTCCCATTCAGTGCAATGATATAAATGTAGCAGGCCTCAGAGTGGGAAAAGCCTCTCTCTTAATTGAAAAAGGGGAGGAAGGAAGGAAGGGAGCGGGACTGCAGAAAAACAATTTTCGGAACATGTGCCCAACAAAGTTTGGCAGCCTCACAAGCGGTCCAGACTTGTAACTGCCAAAGCTTTTCTTTTCAGGTCTACTCATTGGACAGTCATTGGAGTGGACCTGCAGGACAATTCACAAGACACGGCAAGACTGGATAGTGAGTATTTTGTTATTGGGAACACAGCAGACACACCCATGGAGATTGAGGTGGCTCTCATGACAATCAAGGGAGACTTAACTCACTCTCCTGGCATGTTGTCCTCAGCCACCCTTCTATTTGGCCAAGGGGCAAATCATCGCCCAGGCCATTCCTGTTCCAGCAGAGGTTCCAGTAGATGACAAAGCACCTGGCATCTACTGGGCAGAAGTGGTTGGTGAGGACAAACCCATTATGGGATGCAACCTAACCCATGGATCAGATATCTCCATGTGGAAAGGTTGATTGACATGGGGGCAGATGTGACAGTCATACCTGAAAGGGTGTGGCCTTCACACTGGGACTTGCAACCTGTGGTGGCAAAATCCAAGGTGTAGGAGGAGTAAAATTGGAAAAAGTCTCTAAGAACATTGTTCAAATTGAGGGGCCAGACAGGAAACTGACCAGTGTTCATCCATTTGTCACTGACTACAAGTGCCCCCTGTTGGGGAGAAACACCGTGTCCCAGTGGGGAGTCAAATTAGTTATCCCTGAGTCTCCCCAGGATTTTTAGACACAGCCACTGTGGAGCACCCTACCCAAAAGTTAACGTAGCTGGATTATAATCCAGTCTGGGTAAATCGGTGGTCACTCAGTAAGGATAAGCTCAAGACGCTTGAAGAGCTCGTGGAGGAACAACTGGACAAAGGCCACACAGAGGAAACAACCAGCCCTTGGAATTCCCTGGTCTTTGTAATAAAGAAGCCAGGGAAGGATAAGTGGCACCTCCTTCAGGATCTTAGGGAGATAAACAATGTAATTGAGGACATGGGGTCACTCCAACCTGGGATGCCTTCCCCAATGATGCTCCCACAAAATTGGCAATCGGCAGTCCTAGACATCAAGGACTGTTTCTTCCAAATTCTCCTATACCTGGCAGATGCTCCTCGGTTTGCTTTCTTGATTAACTGAGATGCCCCAATGAAACAGTACTACTGGAGAGTTTTGCCTCAGGGAATGAAGTGCAGTCCCTCTATCTCCCAGTGGTATGTGGCTTCATTGCTGTTCCCAGTGCACACCGAAAAAAGGGAAGCCATCATCCTACACTACAGGGATAATGTGCTTGTGTGTGCCTCCATGACACTATGCTCCAACACACACTTGACCTAGTGGTTAAAGTTTTAACCTCTGGTGGATTCCAACTGCAAAAAGACAAAGTTGAAAGGATGCCGCCTTTCAAGTACCTGAGCTTTGAGATCACTGCGCAGACCATTGTTTTGCAGAAATTGGAAATAGTTAGTGATTCCAAAACCTTAGCGGGTCTCCATTCCCTGTGCAGGTCTTTGAACTGGGTCAGACCATGGCTGGGTCTCAGCAACAAGGACCTGCATCCCCTTCTCAATTTATTGAAGGGGGAGAGAGAGCTTCTGTCTCCCAGAGAACTGACCACAATGGCAAAAACTGCAATCAGAAAAGCACAAAGGGCTTTGACTGAGAGACAGGCTCATCCCCATAAGCCTGAGCTGCCTTTCAAATTCATTATCTTGGGAAAGTTGCCACACTTACAAGTGCTGATATTCCAATGGATGGAAGGGCTGAGAGATTAACTCTTAATCACAGAGTGTGTCTTCCTCTCCCACCAACGAACTAAAACCATCACTAAGCCACAAAAGCTGATGGCTCAGCTGATCTGAAAGGCCAGGATGAGACTGAGGGAACTGGTAGGTTGTGTGTGTATTCACCTCCCAGTCAAACTTTCTGAGGAGGGAAAGCACTCTCCTGAGAAGTTGACCAAGGAGATGTTCGAGCACCTGCTCCAGAGCAATACTAACCTCCAGTTATCTCTGGACAGCTACAGTGGACAAATATCAGTCTATGCCCTGTCGCATAAATTGTTTCATGAGAAATTCCGCCTCATTCCTTGTGAGAAAAGGAGCCGAAGGCCACTCAAAGCTCTTACAGTGTTCACTGATGCATCTGGGGCATCCCACAAGTTGGTGATGACTTGGAGAGATCCCCAGACTCAACATTGGGAAGCTGATATTGAGTTTGTGGAGGGGTCATACCAGGTAGCCAAACTAGCTGCAGCCATGAGAGCCTTTGAGAAGTTTTCGGAGCAAATCAATTTGGTTACCAACTCGGCCTACATAGCAGGGGTCGTGTCCAGAGCAGAGCAGGGAGTTCTCAAAGATATCGAGAACAAGCATCTCTTTACGTTGCTCTCAAAACTAATTTATTTAGTTTCACCTCGAGAGTATCCTTTCTATGTGATGCATGTGAGGTCACATACTGATTTGCCAGGCGAAATCGCAGAAGAGAACTGCAAAGCAGACTCCCTTGCTGCCCCAGCTGAAAGGGTTCATCTTCCAGACGTATTCCAGCAGGCTAAGCTGAGCCACCAGCAATATCATCAGAATGTGCCAGGTCTGATCCGTCAGTTCCAGCTAACACTGGGTCAGGCTAAGACCATTGTGTCCACCTGTCCCAGTTGCCAGCTCCACGCGGTGCCATCGTTGGGTATTGGGGGTTAACCCCTGAGGCCTTGGGAGCTGCAAAGTGTGGCAGACAGACATCACACATATTCCCAGTTTTGGTCGCCTTAAGTATGTACATGTAAGCATTGACACATACTCAGGTGCAGTTTATGCCTCTGCCCATGCAGGCGAAAAGGCTGTGCATGCCAAACAACACATCGTGCAGGCCTTTTCAGTGCTGGGGATCCCTAGGGAAATTAAAACTGATAATAGCCCAGCGTATAAATCCAAGGAGTTCCTAGAATTTGTCCAGCAGTGCGGGGTGGAACATAAGACTGCATTCCCCACTCTCCCATAGATCAAGCTGTGATTGAGCGTACCCACCAGACACTCAAGTCCTAGCCAGGCAGGGCAGTGAGACAATGTGGATGTCTCCACAATAAAAGCTTTCCAAAGCCATGTTTACCATAAATTTCCTGAACTGTTCATTTGAAAACATGAATCCCCCGGTGGTTCAGCATTTTAACAGCAGTGATCAATTTAAGTTGTCACAGCATCCACCGGTCTTAATCAGGGACCCAGAAACCTGGCAGACCAAGGGCCCCTATGAACTTGCCACCTGGGGGCACAGCTACGCTTGTGTGTCCACCCACACAGGCCCATGTTGGATATCCCAAAAGTGGGTAAAACCTTTTGTTTCCAAAAACCCAGCTCCAGCAGAAGGGGATGAAGAACAAGTGGCAATTGCTTCCAAAAGAAGACACTGCCAGAAAAAGGGAGAGGAAATCTTAGCATCTGGTTACTTTCTGGCAGACACACACTGACTGTTAATATGCTTTAAAAATATTTGTTATTCATTTTTAGAGAAAACCTACCTCCCACTCAACCTCATGATGAGCCCTATCCCAGTTGTCATCCTGTTCATGTGGACTGGATTAGTGAATTGTTCAAAGGCTGGGGACTTGCAGGGTGGTGGATGAATTCATGTTCTGAATCAGAATAAGCCCAATGCCCTTCTTTTAACTTTATATAATTAAAAAACAGGAGATGTCGTGTTGCACTAACATGACTATTGTATTTGCATTGAGTGGTTTCTCCGTGTTGCCCTGCCCTGGGTTGGTGGTGTGTTGGTTTCTTCCCCTTGCCCCTCCCCTTCGGTCTCACCCCATTGGCTGGGGTCCTGTTCTCCCCTTCCCCTTCCCCCCACTTTAAAAGTCCCTGCGATTTCTCCCTCAGTCTCTTTTTTCCCCTGGAGTTCGTTCCAAGAATAAAGTGTGGGACATTGTCCTGGAAAAAAGCTCCTTCATCTTTCACCTTTGTCCCTTGTCGAACATCCCCCTCCAGTGGACTGGAAGCTAGCCAGGTGATCCCCCGGGTCTGGGGAACAGAGGATTCTGACAGTTTTATACATAAGTATTTATTGGAGCAATAAGGAAACCTATTAAGCAGAATACTGGGGTGGGAGGAATATATGTGGAAAGAAAAATTTCACTGAGCCTTGTATTTTATGTTACTACTTCCTTTAAGTCACTAAGGTCTCTGTCATTATTACCACTGATGATTACTTGGAATGCAAATGAGTTGAAGACATGAACATTTTCAGCTTTCCTAAGCAGGATACAGGTCTGCTCTCCCCAGATTTTGCTCCCTTGTAATTATTATGTGTTTATGGTTATCATGTCTCTTGGACTAACAATTGATTTCCAAACCTACTTCAAAGTGTTTGTCTTTTCCCTGATAGCAGTGAGTAATGACAATGAGCAAGAGACACAGATACAGGATGTTATTTTCCACACCTGAAAAGTATTGCCTTTTTCTACTTTTCTGTGATTGCATGGGTAGAAAAAGCACTCTGTTATGACTGGTTCACAATATTTTTGATGTTAAACCTTTAATATTTTGATGTTCTAGCAATGCCATTTATTCTCAAATGCCTAATGAACTTCATTAAAGTTGTATTTCACTTCTGTTTTCCAGCACACTCTTTATCTCAAATTCATCTTGTCTTTAGGCATTGGAGGTCCTGTCACATTTCTGAAGGAAGCACCAATGATATATGATGGGAATGCTATTCAGCAAGTATTTGCATTTTTCATCTCTCATTAAATAAGAAGAAAAGTCTCATAGAGAGATTTGAGTGTAGCTGCAACTGCCACATGTGATATCTGTCTAAATATGATAAATTGAAAGTTTTACCCTAGCCTTTTAACTCTTTGGACTGTAGAACTTGAGGAAGTGTCGCAGTGAGGGTGTCTGCGACAAACCTTTAGGTCATCTGATTTCAGGGCGGAGGCTGTCAAGAAAATAAATAGGAGCAGGAGAAATGGTTGGCACCAGGAAAATAACACTTTAATAAGGAATAAAAGAAAATAAGGATAATGCCCAAAAGCCGAACAATAATAACCAGGGAGAGCTCCATGGGGGTGACCAACCAAAGATGAGACCAAAGGAAGGCACAATGATATATAACCTTAGGGGGATGAACATTCTAGTAGTCTAACCATATAGGAAGCAACATGACCCAGTCTGTAACTGACACGTAACTTATTTAACATAACAACAGAAGGATATCTTGGGAGACTTTTAACTCAAATGAAACATTCCCACAGCTTCGGATAGATAGGTGGCTCTTCAGAGGCAATAGTTGGCTGTCTAGTGTCCCCAGCCAAGTTGAATTCCACAAGGAAGATCTTGTTTTCTTTATGAATTACCTTCACATTCATAAAATAAAGTGCTAACCATAATCCCTTTCATTGAGGTTTAAGGTAAGGGCAGTGTCAGAAGATACTAAGCGTTTTAGCTTAAGTTTTCTGACATATTTGCTTGACATTGCACTGGACTGAAATGAATTTTTGTTCTATAAGCAGTGTAGCCATTCAATGTATAGTGGGATATTCCTAGGCATCTCTGTCTCTTCTGTGTTTTACCCTATAAAGCTTTGCTGACTCCAAATTCTACTGATTTCTCAGGTCTTACTCAGGATGCATTAATAAGGAAAATGTATCCCTGTATGCTTGTGTTTTTCCCCATCCATATTAACATTTTGAATTCTTTCCTAAACTGGAGAAAACTGTACTTGATGAATAATTAAATATTTTCAGGTGAAATCTGTTTACCCATGAGGTGTTCACTCCTTAGAAATGTGTAAATTACCTGTATCCCAAATATTGGTTGAAAGTGTTTAGGAGAAGAAGTGAAGATAAATATCAGACGTTTGAAACTGCATGGGGAATTGTAGGCAGAGAAAATAAAACAGATTACATAGTTGATTGAGATGCTGGAGGCCTTTTTAAAGTCATTATGCTGTTTCATTCTTCCATTTAGTGTAATTCATATTTTCTGTATTGAACTTTTGCAGATAGAAATCTGTCTGTATCAAGACACTGTACCTATTCTGAAACAGGTACACATTTACCTACAGTAAAATTGCATTTGCCATATAGTAGTCCAGGTACTTAATATAGATGATACAGTCCTTCTGGTTTTTATTTAGATGACCCAAGTAATTTGCAGCATTGCTGTGGTAATTATAAATGTAAAGTTTTTGTGGTTTGTTTTGTTTTTTTTTTCTTTTGTGTTAAAACTTTTCTTTTTTTTTAATGTTTAAAATAAGCTAATTCTTTAAAATTCCCCCATACAAGATTTTCTGTAAAACAGAAGTGGAAAGGAGTTAGAAACTTCATATACGACTAATTGCAGTTAGTAGTATAAATTTTAGGAGAGGTTAGTTACTGATAAACATAGAGCCTCATGTTAATTGTTTAAATATCCTGTGCAAAGCTGGTAATCAATACCCTGTTTTAATCTTAATTTAATCTTAATCAAAAATTGCAAAATGAAATCTCTGGCTAGTAGTCTTGGCTTCAAAGGGACAGAGACCTCATCCAAACACATACAGTATCCAGAATGTAAAAAAGTAATACTCTACCCTAACTCAATCTATGGTGAAAATACCTTCTAGGAAACATAGAGTCAGTAGACACTCATGATCAATAGTAAAGTAGCTAATGATGTTGGTATTTTACTTTTTCTTAAGGGGTTTTTAATAAAATATATGTAAAATACTTTAGGGAGTCTGATACATCAGTGAGTTACATATTCACTGCCTGATACAGTAGGAAATGTGCTATTCATTGAGTCATTAGGCCAATTTTTCTAAATGTATTGGAATTTCTGCACTGGAAAAGGATAGCATGAATTCATCAACTGCCTCCTCCCTTTACTTGCAAGGTCACTCAAAATTCACACTGATTTCAATAATCCTTGATAAGCTTTTAGATTTTAATTGAAATTCACATCAAAAAGATGTTACTCTTTGTGATAGATTGGCATTTAAGAAAACAAAGAGAAACACCTAAGGAAGTTAAAACTGCTGAAGGCTGATGGGAGTTTTTCTCCTAGCCAACAGCTGGCCATTTCTAAGAACTGATAGCAGTTTTAACTATTGAAAAGTGAGATCAACCTGTGAACACCACCTTAAGACCTAAGCCTGGGAATTTCTTTGTCTCTTTGTTTCCTGGCTGTGAAAGGTAGCTGAGCTTTAGCTGGCTTCCCCTCCCCTGCCCAGGCCATGCGGCCCAGGCAGGGGCTGGGCTGAGCCTGCCGCGGCTCCCGGCCAGGAGATGGGGCCTGCAGGGCTTGCTCCGGGCTCTGGCTGGGCCAGGCCGGTCCCTGGCTTGGCTGCAGTTTTTGCTGTGACTGAATTCACCAGAGACTGCCAAGTAAAGAAGGAAAAAAGCTCTTGACCTGCAGCAGGCTGAGACAGTGACCACACTCTCCAGAGCAGCCATGAAAATTCTCCCATCGTAGGCAACTCCAGCTGCTGCTCCGGCAGAGATCACAGAACCATCTACAAAGCCTGGGCAAGATTTTAACTCTTTCATTACTCAGATGAGACTTGCAGATTAATCCTTCTTTTCCAGAGAAAGAAAAACAGAGTAATCAACATGTAAAAAGACTTTATAAACTAGTAGTAAAGAAAAGAAATAAGCTTCAGAAGAGGTAGATAATAAGGAGATGCTTTAATTAAGCTGAAATATTTTTCTGTTGAAGTTATGGAGATGGACAATAGTGTTTTGAAAAAACTCCTTTAATTCATAACAGAGTATATTGGGAGGAATAGAGTGTTCAAAGTGTGGATTTTGAGCAAAAGGTGGGAGTAATTGTGATACAGTGAGGTGCTGGAACAGAGTGAGGCAAAGTAGTAGTTGACGATTTGAGGCCTTGAGAGGCAATGAGAAAACTTCTGTTTCCAGGGAAGCTCACAGGGACAGAAAAAGAGAACTTTTGCCTTTGAATAACTCATCCTTAAAAAATGACATCCCTAGACTCATTGCCCCATACACACCTCAGAGTGATGTGAAATGGGAGGAGTGAACTGATGGCAGATTTTTTTTCCGGGCAGCTGGCATCAGAGAAATAGAAAGCTATAACAGAAATAGTTTTCTTGTGAAAAACTCCATAGATTAGCAGAAGAAGACTTCTGTTTCTCTACAAAGACTGATGAAAAGACTCTAACAGGAATTGGGACTGATTTAAACACCAAAGTTCCAAGTTTTTTGTCTCTATGTTGTCATGTGAACAAGAGAATGGTTGAGTAGTGGGGGAGGAAGAGGTTTTCTGGAAGTTATTCTGGTTTTCTTATTCTTGTAGTTCTGTTAATAAACTATCTTTATTCCTTTTAAGTTTTAAGCCTGTTTTGCTCTTGTTCTAATCCATATCTCACAGCAAGAAATAAGTAAGTTTTCCAGTAATTTTTTAGTTACTGCTTTAAAACCATGACACTCTTGCAATGTATAAAACTATTTTATACATTTTCTTATAACTAAGTATCCTGAATGTATCCTTCTTCATTTTGCCATATACAAATGGGTTATAGCACTAACAAATTCTGCCTTTACAGTGGTTATAGATGCTGGTAACTGTTAAGGTTGGCTGGAAACATACCAGAGGCTCTAAACTAGCATCATATTTCTCTGTGTCCCCAGTTCTCTTCAATATACCAAGATAATCTGCATAAATGTTTCTACTATCTCAACTGAGTGAACCTTTGACAATGAACTGAAGATGGTGTTCAAATTCAGGCTCTATATCCTGATTTCTCTGTAATCTTCAATGTCAAATATAGTTTAAAATAAAACTATAATTCTGTTCATAATGACTGCAAGCTTGTGATTGAAGCCAATGCTAATTTTGCAGCAGCAGGTATCTGAACAGGAAAACAATGGAAGATCCAAGGATCCTAGCATTATAAAGAACAACCAGATCCTGAACTGGTAAAGTATTTGCTAAACTGACTGGTAAGCAGCATAAATTGTCACCTTGGGCACCTGCTTGGTGAAATACAACCTAAGATATTTCTGGATCTGCACCCAAGATTTGAAACACACCTTGAGAGATCATATCATTTTAAAGGAGAGTTAACTGTACATCTTTTATTTTATTAATGTAATTTTCTTACCTAATTATCAAAAGTGTGTGCTCTAATTACAGATTTTACTTCAAGAACATGTAATTGGAAGGCGTGGACACTTAATAAGTTTCTCTTGTCCCACATACCCTGAAAAGGTAAGAAATAGCTCACTTCATGTCAGAAAATGCTTTCTTAATGAGAAAAATTCTGCTTAGGGAGACCACATCAGCATCAATACTTTCTGTGCCCTTGCTCTTCACTAGCATTCAGGCCTCTTAGAGTTTACATGCCTAATTCTGCAGTCCCTTAAAGAGTTTGGTCCTTTTGTTATCTGCTTGTTGATCCATATATTTCTCTCATCCTCCTTTCAAAGTGCAACTGACAGATCCTCCTCAGTATTCTGTGGCATAAGTTCCAGAAGGTCACTGCCTGTTGTATAAAGTACTTATTCATATAGAATTTTTCATACTAGTTTAACCTTTTTTCCCCTTTTTCTGCACAATTGTATTGAAAAGTGTAGTGCATTTGCTTTATAATGAATTGTTATATTTGTGATAGATATAATTTTTAAAAGTTTTCTCCCTTTTTTTCCTGTAGTTTGAATGCTTCAGGATGCCTTGTACATTATTTTTTCTTTCAAAAATACTTGTGGCAATACTTTCCCTTCTTCTGATTTATTTTTCATTTCTGTTTTGGTTGTGCAAACATAAAGCTTTGTTATCTGGCCTGAAACAAAGCCTCCATGCTTGAAATCATTCTGATGCTGAGTGAAGCAGAAGGCTCCATCCATGCCTGTCCCTCTGTACTTCTGCCTCAGCCCATTTGCCTGGCCTGTCTTCAGCTGCTTTGTGAAGTTTGAGTCCCATAATCTAGAAATTTCATCAACCAAATTATTTTGTCAGAAAGCCACCTTGAGGCAGTTTCAAAAGCTTGAGATTTATGGTTTCTCCACCATCTACAAAATTAATTTTTGACATTAATTCTTTATTGTTGTTTTACATATCACACATTTCTTGCTTTTTTTCCCAAATCCTCACACATTGCTTCAAATCAAATTGGATACTTTTTATTCAATCAAATAATGACATACTTATGGTTTTGGTTAATTGCCCCAGAATTATAGATGAAAACACATGTACATTTCTTATAATTGCCAAGAAATGGTCTGGTTATTCTTTTATTTGCCTACTGGTCTCAACACATCCACATACAGAAAAAGTTTAAGCACATGCAAAACTGTAGACTTAATACTGCTTTCCTGGTAGAAATATAGCATCACTCTTCAGCAGAACTTGTTTTAAATGTACTGCATTTAAATCTGGGTAGCTCAGACTAGTTGAGTGTCATCACAGAGACAAGGACAGAAAGCAAAGACCTCAAATTCACTGATAGTAATTAGCAAATTCCCACTTTCTCCAGTCCTCAAGAGCAATGAGGTGCCTATTCAAAAGCATCCCTGTGCCCCTGTTCTCAGTTGCCACTCCACTCCACATCTGATGGTTTGGCAATAACTTTACCATAACTGGTAAGACAATGCTTAAGGACATGACTATCCTGTGTTTTAAACAGAGCAAGAAAGTCACTGTCTGAATACCAGACTGACACTGTTCTTCCTACTTAAACAGTTTGTTTTCCATATAAAGCGGAACAGTTCCAAACAAACAACCGAATAAAAAAAGGGGTGAAAAATGATTTCACAAATGCTGAGCTGAAATATCTTAAGATGGAAAGTTCCATCCTATAAAGTGGAAATATACACGTAAAATTTTTATAGTTACATCACTTCTGTTCTAGTTCTCAGAATAAAGCAAATCAGTTCTCGCAAAAATAAGCATAAGAGAAAAGTGGAAATATTCATGCTGATCATCATTTGTAAGTCTTATATAAAAGACTGTAATATTACTGAGATTTTCTTCTAGACTAGAGACTAAAGAAAGAAATCAAGACTCAGATGCCATGATCCTCTTCGATCTTTTATCATTGTTCAGTTACAAGTAATTTTTAGAAAATGCTTTGAAAACAGCAATGGTCATGTTTCAAATATTCAAATGTATTCAAATAAAATCCTGATTATTTTTGTAATGCTGAAACAATATTGTTCATGCCATATTTTTCTGGAAAAATTCACGTGGTAAAAATTTACTGAAGACAAACCACCAGGTCAGCATAAGAAACTTCAAACATCCCAGAACTTGAAAAAGAAAATGAAAAAATAAATTTTAATAAAAATCAACTGAGATCAAGCTGTGAATGCTTAAATTTACAGTAGCTTACTTGTGGTTGTCTGAAAAGTACTGTCTGGGGCTCAGTGCAGAAAAGTGAACAGAAGTGCTGTCTCAAAAATTTTGTCTTGTTTTGAGTGTATGCTTGGGAGGAGGGACACATCTCTCTGGTTAGGCCAAAAAAGAGTGTTCTAACATTGTACAGTGGCTATTTGAGCTTCTCAGATAAAGATCTACTATTGTTGCCAGTTAAATAAAAAAATACAAAATATTTTCTAAATACAAAAAAATGTACCTTATCATTTCTCTAGGAGTCTTGTGTTTGTTTTCAAATAAGAATTTGTCTGAAATATCTGAAAATCAACATCATTTCCAAAACCATTTCTACAAAACTGAACATTAGTTTTCAAATATATGTCTTTCTCTGATATCTCCTTTCCTTTTGCTAAAGGGTATATTACATTGGAATTGATCCAGTACAATGTCTTAGATTTGCCCATCAGCTTCACTATTATTATTCTTGCAACTCTTTCTGATATAAGTTGTGCCAAGATTTCAGTACAGAGC
Source organism: Poecile atricapillus (assembly GCF_030490865.1). Taxonomy (NCBI): domain Eukaryota; kingdom Metazoa; phylum Chordata; class Aves; order Passeriformes; family Paridae; genus Poecile; species Poecile atricapillus. The sequence goes on from NC_081250.1 coordinate 83,612,636, forward strand.
AACTGTGTGGCCACAGGTTTCTCTCCTGGTGATTTTAACTGGCACAAGTTGTATTATGGTGTGATTTTTAGTTCTGTGAAGATCAAATGTGAGTCTGATGGAATAACCGCTTCTCTCTCTTGTATATTCAGTTTGTAATTTTTGATTCCACACCTTGTGGATTTTTAAATGAAGTTCTGTCTGGTGTTTTATGTGATGGCACCTTTCTCCACAGAACTATAGAAAAACTCTTAATATAACTTGTTCAAAGCAGGGCTGTTGTGAGATCAGACCAAGTTGCTCAGGGTTTTACTCTCTCTTCCCTCATTGACAAAATTGTTTTAATGGATTTCAGTAATTTATTTTCTTTTTTATTTTCCAGGCAATCTTAAAGGCCCACAGTCTCCCATCCCCTGCCCAGCCACTGCTGGGGTCCAGCCCAGCCCTGCCAGGCCATGCAGGCCGCAGCGAAGTGGGGCTGGCCCAACCAGTACCCAGCTCTTCAAAGCCAGAAGCAAGAGAGAACTTTCTCAGGCTTGCCCGTCTTTAAAATGTGGATTTCACAGAGGTGGACCCAGCTTCTAAATGGTTTACTAGGTTGTCAATTCTCAGAGCCAGCCAGCTATTGTTTTTTTTCCAAGCATGGAGGAAACTCTCAGCAGCTTCTCTCAGAAAAATAATTTCTGTGGGTGGCTTCTTCCCTTCTCACCAAATGTTGATTAATGCAAAACCAGCACATCATGTAAGGTATTTCTAAGTGTGAGTAATTCTATCACTTGGATTACTTTTTCTGTGCATAACAGGAAAACTGAAAGGTACCATAGAAAAGTGATTGCAATTTGCAGTGCATGTGTGCTGGAATGAGTCTGGTCAGGATGGGCAATGGAGTGACCCCACTGGCTCACTCAGAAAGCATCAATCTTAGGCCATGGGAAACATCTTGTTAGGTTAGAGTGAGAAGCATTGGTGCATGGGAGTTATGTAGATAAGATAGTTACATATAAGGTTTCATTCCAAGTTCTTGTTAATGATTGCTTAGTTACATTTTACATATATGGTTATGTTTGTCCCCTACACTCAGATCTTCCCTTACATATTGTGTTTGCCCTGCCTTTGGGTCTTTTGAGACTACCTCATGCATGACTTCTCTCCTTTGTTATTTTGCTCCATTATGAAAAGTTCTTTTTTGGGTGTCTGAATTGTTCCCATCCCTATTTCATTTTGCCACTCAACCCCCAGCTAATCTGGTCCCGTCATGGTGCAGACGCCAGCACAACACATGTCTGTTCAAAAGCACAAAATGGAACATATAAATCAAAAGTAGACACATGAATGGGCACAAAAATGTGCTGTCTTATAGTATTATAGTATAGTATAGCATGTTCAACAAAAGATCATTCCAACCATGATTTAAATTGGTTATTATGCTTCCCCATAAATTATAGATGAAAGAGGTACTGTTCTCAGAAAGAAGGAGAAAGGAGGAAGAAACCTTGCTTCTAACCCAGCTGTTGAGTTACTTGCTACTGATAAGGGTCACATTTTTATACAAAAGAATGTTTAGCCTATAACAAGTACAGGAATGCATGAGCTCAAGAGAAAATCACTGGTGGGATGTTTCTTTCTGTTCAGACAGCTTTGATTTCATGACAGTACAGGAAACAAAGACATGTTTTGAAATATTTCAGAGAAAGTTGCCATCCACTCTGTTCTATCCCATGTATTTCTGAAAGATTGGAGAAAAACCAATTTGCCTTCTTTTGTGTTTGGGTTTTTTCCTCCCAGTTTGAGATGGACTCCATTAAACAGAAAAGCTTTTATTTCCAGGCTATGTTATAAGCCCCTTGGAATGGGTCTTAAGTGATGAAGGTGCTGAGCCACATTTGCAGCTTTCCAAAATGACACATCTGTCACTATAAAAGCTGTACTGTGAAGTGGCAAAAGAAAAGCAATATATGATGTGATTCTTTTATAATGGTAAATATCATACAAAGCAAAGACAGAGAATTTTCAAATTAAACCTGGCATGATCTAATCGTGTTCTTGCAGTGTTCAATTTTCAGGTGTCTGAGTTATGTAACACACAAGTTAGGAAGTCCTCTGCTAATACAAATTACAGTAACTGAAGGAGACGTTAGCTCCTGCCCCTTTTAAATTGTGATTTTTTTCTATTTATGCAGGCCCTGCCTGCATCACTTAGAATGCATTATAATTACTTTTTAGTGACATCACAGGGAGTAAAGCTGTTAGAACTGAAATATGTTTATTCAATCTCTCTCCTTAAGTGGTGCCTCTTGATAGCTCATTTCAAAATGGGAACTGACACCTCATCTCTTTGTCTCTCATAATCAAATTCTCTTCTTTTTTCACATAGGCTGCTTTTAAGAGGAAATTGCATTTTTCTATGGTTTTGATGTTTTGTGAATCTGTGTTACAGGTAAAGGAGTAGTCGAAGACACAGAGTCTGATTTGTGCCCTCATAAAAAAGGCAGTGTCAATTTTATTTGTATTAAATTGAGCTGAGTAGCAGTTCCATGAGGGCAAATAAACTGAAGCTTAGATGATTTTAATTTTAGCTAGTCAGCTGTTGAGGTGTTGATAAGACTAATGATATTTTGTACAAAAAGGAAATTTTCACTGCATATTTGGATAAAACTAAAGTTTATGTTAATGAGGTTATGAGACCTCCTCTGGTGGCATTTTCTCCTTTGCATCTTGATTTTATATAGCCCTGCTTATTTTCCTAGCCAAAATTAGCACTCCTTCCAAGGCTGGTTGTTTATCTTCAGTATGGCCCACAGATATGTGTGGTTTTGATCTTCAATAGAGAGCAATATTTTTTCTCACTGCCAGCAAAGATGTAGAATGACTTGTCAGTTCTCCTTTGTACACAAAGGGACAAATTGCTGCAGACTGTGGACACTGAACATTATCTGAAGAAAAAGGCTCCCTTTTTATTGACTTTTTTTCCCCATATATTTTAGCCAATTTCCCTGATCAGTTGCCAGCTTGCTTTCTTTCAAGAATGTTGCTTCCAAAGATGCATAAAGTGTCCTCTGCTTCCAGGTTCCCTCCAGCTCAGTAAGAGAAGCTCTTAAGTTATTTTGGACAATTTATAGAGCATGTGGTAGGATACGGACCACATATTATGCTCTTTTTTTTTTTTAATACAGTGGAACTACTCTTAAAAGATATATTTTTTCCCAATTATAATTTTCTGCACTCTTTTGTAGTTTAATGAAAGAATAATTTTTTACCAGAGAAGAGAACAATATATGGCTGATGTGAAAAATAGGTGGAGCTCAGATGCTGTGGAAATGGAGTCACATTAATATCTGCAGATACAAGACAATATGTCATTATAGCTCTGTCTTTTAATTTTCCTTTAAGCCAGATGTTGATAATTTGTTAAATTTTTTACTGTGTAACAGAGGATTTAGGTTTGATTTTTCATTCTACATCTACCAAGAAAAATAAACCTATTTCAGTTGCAGAAGTATAAATTATGGTTCTTCACAAAATCCTGCTAAATTCAAAGACAGAATACGTTCAGGACAATGATCTGTGGAATTGGACACTGAATTGTTAAGTAGCAGTGGTCAAATAACATGGGGAGAAAATACAGGAAACCAATTGTGAAATTTCTCATTTGTTGCAGGGATAATACATATGGATGCAACAATTTCCTGGAAAGTCAAAAGTTCTGTATTTTTTCTGTAAGAGGTTGATCACTTGGATTCAGAATTGGCTTGTTGGGATTTAGTTCAATTTAGGCTTTCAATGATTAGTTATTAACTTTGTGTTGCTTTTTTGACTTATCTCTGATGACTTTTGTTTATGTACTGTGAAAAGTTTCTTCTTCCTACAGTTCATGTCTGCAATGGTTTTTTCTGCTGTAGCTCATACATTTTAGGCTTATCTTCATTCTTGGTTTTCTTTAATTTATTTCTCTGTTACTTTCTATTTTGCAACATATTGTGTTTGATTTTGATTTCTTCCAAACTCTTTCTTACTGTTTTCTGCAAACGAGACAACAAACTTTATATTCAACAAGTAGTTTACCCAAAAAGTAATGGAATGTCATAGATTCAGCAGTCCTTACACAGATCAAGTACAGATTGCTTATACTTTCTTTCTAGTTTATATAGTTCCATCAAAACATAGCAAAATGAATTCTGTCTAATTTTCCATTTTTCCTTTCAGAAGATAGTAACTGAGCCATACAACAATGCAGGTCAGAAAACTTCCTTTATTATACTTTATTTTTAACTCTAGAGGAGAGAACAGGAACAGAAGGGACTTTCCCAGCTAAAATGGTAGCTTTTTCTTTCATTTTCCCCTGCTAGTCATAGTATCCCTGTGGAATGGAGAGCAAAAGTGGGAGTGGAGAACCTCCTTACCTACTCACAGGTTTTCTGCTGTACTTAGAAAATTCAAACATAAAATAACTCTTTAGAAAATAACAGACTTAGCACCTCAGCAAGGCAAGTAGATGAACTTTTAATACAGTTACGCCCCAGAATACAGTTGCAATTCAACATTAAATAAGGAAATCTACAATTAATAGAGCAATAATTCATAACAAAGAGTATATAACTTCTTTTAAATAAGAAGTTCTGGTAGAAATAATTTCCAGGTCATCTAAGATTACATATTCAGATTTTTAACGTAGAAAACAAGGTCTGATGAAGACCATTGCATGTATTCGGGCTTTAATTTTTACACTAAAGAAATGTTTCAAATATGTTAGAAGCTGCTTAGACTCAATGTTTTAGTTTTGCTTTGAGTTAGAATAGCCTAATTGAAAGTGAAATTAAAGCTAGTAAAAAAATTAGAGAAAATTACTGGAGGAATTGTGAAACATTTAAGAAGGTTAAAAAAGCTCAGAAAATATCCTTCTGGCTCAACAGGCTTTTGAAATATTCATTGCATGCACTCTGGCCCAATCACTTCTAAAACCATAATCATTATTTATTTTGACACATCTCACAATCATAATCATTGGTTAATTGTGCCATGTGTATGCAGAAAAGGATGACATCTCCCCAAATTACAGTTTATTAATTGTCAATACCTTTTGTTTCTTTGAGATCTTCAGTGTGTGTGCCTTATTTTTTCTTAGCTTTAATTCTAAAATTTCAGCTCAATGAAAACCTTTCTAGCTTTGGAACATTTCAGTATGGGAACACTATAATGCTAATATATATGCCTTTGGGGTTTCAGGTATTCCTGCAGCAAAGTCTTCTGGTTTTCAGAAACTGCCAGAAGCAGAGGGAATAAAGGTAGTATATAGTTTTGATGACCCTCATCATCATCCTTTTATGGCTACAAAGATATTTTTATTTATATGTGCTTCACTTTTTTCTCTGCTCTATGCCAAGTTTTACTCCTCAAAAGAGCCATTTAATTTTCAAAGAGAGATCTCAGGAAATTAAAACTTTTTATATAGCTGACCTACAGTGCTTAAAAAATCAAAATCATCTGGGCAATGGAGAAGAAAGAGAAATGTATACATTAAAAATAAACTCCATAAAAATAGAGCTAAGAACATACGTCAGTACAAGAAGTCCTTCAAATATGGGATCGTGAATAATGTAGTTCTCTTCTGGACTCAATATGCCCCAAACAGAGGGCAGGCACATTCTGCCAGCACCATGGGCCATGAAGCTAAGGATGAACATAAAAGAGATTACTTCTTCCTTTTCACTCAGCAGCGCAGTACTTCACAGAACTTGCTCAATTTTGAGTTCTTCAGACATATGATTTGAGATAGAGTTGACTGTAAGACAATAAAGTTCAATGGAGGAATTGGTATAATGGAGAATATTCAAGTCCAGCAAGTCCTGTTTTGTATGCTGGTCTTGCTGATGATCAACACCCCACTATGCTTGGAACATTATACCCTGTTGCTTGTACTGGTTCTCTACTTGTTCACTGTGCGGCATTATTTTTTCCCTGCTTCGCAGACAATTGCACCTACCTTTGCATACCATGACACAGCAATGTGATTTTGTGCTTGAAATCTGTCAATAAACGTAACTTAGTTTGAAGGAATTCATCCTATTCCTATAAGCCTACCACCCTCTATGACACCTTTTCCCCTTTCCTCACTCCCTGGACACTGCAGCAGGTGATTTTGGCCCTCTGCAGCTGTCTTCATTGGGAGCATTGCTGTGCCATGAAGGTGACCATGCTTATGTCTGCTGAGGTTAGGTGTGTTTCACTTCTACAAGATGGACTTCTGTCTTGGTCAAGCCAGGCTAGAGTTTGTTCACCTTGCAGATTAGGCTTTAATTGTCCTGGGCTCAGGACTGGTGCAACCACTGTAGCAAAGGATGCAGTCTCTCCTTAGGGTCTAGTGCCCTTTTTTCTGAAACTGCTGCAACTAAGCCATGCTGTCAGTACAATATGCAACTGGACCGAGTGTTGCTAATTCTCCTTCTGCAGCTGCCTGGGAGTGAGTGAGAATTATTCTCTTAACTGGCTTGTCTGTGTCAAACTGGAGAGGTGTGCCAGGGTTAACCAAGACCTGACATTCCAAATCACTGGATGCTTGGATGCTGCTTCTGAACTCAGAATCATACATTTGTCTTTGGACTCCGTCCCCGTTTAGCCTTCCACTACTAGAAGAATAACATCAAGAGTGAGGTCCAAATTCTTTGCATGGATTTGGTAAGACCTTTAGTGGAATGAACTGCCTCCAGCTGCAGGAAGACTGCCCTTCCATTTCTATTTACATGTCAATGCCCATTTTATCACACACTGACTCCAGAGCCGGTATGTGCATAGCAAGTAATATAGTTGTGAGAGAGTATTATGTCTGCAACAGGTATGTGGTGGGAGGACAAAAGGTCAAATATATAAGTATTGCATAGTTGGCAACAGAAAATGAACCAAACTTCAAGGCTCTCATTTAACAGAATCTCTAGAAATTAACTTTGGCAGTAAGTAATTTTATTAGAGTAATCAGTGGGAGACTGGATGGCAGCAATAACAATGTTAGCTGTGTGAATTTAAAATCAAGTAGTCATGACTTATTTGCAGGAAGACTTAATGCCTACTTCAATTCATTCTCATCCAAAAATGAGATAATTATCCCTAATTCTCTCCTCTGGTGCCATGATTTTTTTATTGTGTAGAGACTATATATTCTTAAAGCAAGTACTAATCAGACCACATACGACAATCTCCATGACAGTCTAATCAAACATTAGCTTTTAAGTCAGAAATATTAAATAATTTAGACTATTAATTTTAATTACTTGTATGTTAATTAATCACTTTTCCCAAAATAGTGATTATTTTACTCGATATTCATCTTTCCTGGACACACAGACATCCATACAGATTCACTTTTTAATAAACTACTACCATGAATATCATCAGAGTAAAAAAAAACCCAGCTGTGTTAAGAAATATTATTTTAGCCTGAGCACTTAGTTTCCCATTTCCACAAAATAGGAATTATTTCTTAAATTATTACTGCATTCAAGTTATTATATTTTATAATGTATAACCTTTAACATTTAAATAATTTTAAAATTTAATAATTAAATACAAGAACTTTTTATTTCTTAATAATCCTAATTAGTTATTATTCATAATTTTTGGTTCTGAAGTTGACTACTGTAATAATATTGCATCCTGCAATGATAAGCACATAGCATAAAATTGGGGAAAAATCCGTTAGTTAAAGAACATTACATATTCTGCTGTTAAGTGATTAATGCTTGGTCAGATTCTGAATTTACTGTTGCAGTATACATCTTTTTAAGGAAGGACTGAATTATCACTATAAACACATGATGCAAATAAAAAATTTAAAGAATTTAAAGTCCTTTATTGCTTATAAAGGTGGGGAAAAGGGTTTATGTGAAAAATTTTAAATTCTGTTGACTACATAAGGCAAACTTTCTCATCTAGAGTCCTGATCTTACATAATTTCTTTTTCATAGCCAGTTCACCTGTGTTGGGGGTTAGGTGTCCTTTTTTGTTGTTGTTCTGGCTTGCCCGTGGAATTTTTACCCATTAGTTGCGGGGGGACAACCTAACTGTGGGTACTTAGTGGGTGCTCGACAAAGAACAAAGAGTGGCCGGGCCCAGGAGGGGGAAGGGGGCAGGAAAGGAGGGTGGGGACAGTTTTTGGCTGGCTTTCTTCGGCTTCGGGGAGAGACATTCTTTTTTTGGGGGGCGCGGAGCTGCTGCAGTAGAGAGAAGGGAATTTCGCCGTCACCCAGACGGAGCTGCTGCTTCTTCTCCTTCTTCCCTCTTCGTTGGTGGCCTCGCACCCCCTGTCCTGCCGGGACGTGTGGCAGTGCCGGCCACCGCCGCGGAGCTGCTGATCCACCTCAGCCACCGGGCCAGGATCTCAGCTCATCCCTGCTGTTCCAGCCGACTGTTCCTCAGAGCCCTGCAGGAGCACCGGGACTGCGTTCCCGAGGGGGTGTGTGAAAAAAGCCTCTCCTCCATTCCTTCCCATCTCAGCCGAGAAAGCTGTCACGGGGTCCCTGGTTCTGTTTTCTCGTTAATGCTGTAGTTATTGTTGTTTGTTTGCCTGGTTATACTAGTAAAGAACTGTTATTCCTGTCCCCAGATCTCTGCCTAAAGGCCCCTTGATTTCAAAATTATAATAATTCGGGGGGAGGGAGTATACATTCTTTCATCCCGAGGGAGGTTCCTGCCCTCCCTAGCAAACACCTGTCTTCTAGAACCAAGACAACCTGGCACAGCTGAACTTGCATCATCATGGGGTCTGGCATTGGATAAATTGAAATGATACAGGAAAAAACAGCCTTCTTTTGCTAACAGTTGCAAGGATATCCTTCATAAGTGAGAACATTTAGAGACAACATAATCCTCTTCGAAGGAAAATTCAGTGTGTTTTGGAAAATTCTTTATTTCACCATTTCACAATACCCAGAAAGGAAAAAATCCCTTCAAACCTGATGAAGCACTTCAGTAGGGAGTTTGATGTTGTAAACTAATTCTTAAAGTTTGCATATGGACACACCAGGACTCCAAATCCTTTGATATGTGCATTGGCTTTTTTTGCTGTCACAGTTTTATGTTTGACTCATGGGTGTGATAGGCTGCAGCCAAAATGCTGCTAGTTATTCCTGGTTTCTCTTGAAAGAACATGGAGTCTAGCTGCATGAAACAAGATCTAATGACATTCTTCTTTGGCTAGTGGTGACAGACTGGTACAAGTAGACTTTATTGGATTGTTTCTGCAGCAGTTGTTGCTGAAATAGAAAATAGATTCATAGACTTAAAGAATCACGGGGGTTGGAAAGTAAGTCTGGAAGTCATCTGGTCCAGATTGCCTTCTCTATTTAGGCAGTGTCAGCTACAGCAGATTGCTCAGGACTCTGTCTGGTCAGGTTTCGGCTCTTAGATTAAACAGTTATTTTAATTTTGGAAGTATTGGATTGTCACAGGAAGCTGCATTTTTTTTTCCTCTGGGAATAAACAAAACAAACCACAAAAAAGAAACAACACCATGGTGCAGAAAGATTTTGACGTCCTTGGTGATTTTTCTTTTCATATTTGACTGAATACTGAGTAGTGTCAATCATTTCCACCTTCATAGGTCTCATTGTTTCACCTAAAAATCAAAATTTAATAGGCCAAAAGCTGTGTAGTAGTATTTTCATTTCAATTTTATGCTTTCATGGTAGTTTGACCCTGGCTGGATGCCAGGTGCCCACCGAAGCTGCTCTGTATCCCCTCCTCAACTAGAGAGGGGGAGGAAAATATAAAAAAAGGCTTGTGGATTGAAATACAACAGGGAGAGATCACTCACCAGTTACTATCACAGGCAAAAAGACTTCAGAAAAACACTAGGGGTCCTTTAAGAAAAACACTGCGGAAATATTCAGTGCCTTGGTTACAGAAGTATACTTCTCCATTGAAGTATTTTTCTACTCTGAGCACCACAAAAAATTCTGGTCACTCTCCTGCTGCATGTGGTTCAATACTTGCAAAGTAACCCAAATTTTGTAGTGTAAGTTCTGAGAGGCAGAGTGAAGCATTAGAGTGAATGAGTTTAGCAAAGCACAGAATTCCATATTCAGCTCTGGTGTGGGTAATGCATTACCTCTGACAGCAGACAGGCTTTTTTTAATAGCTCAATAAGTAACATCTTCAGAGCAGATCACCTCTAATTTATACACGTTATATGGCATATACAATGTTATGCACTCATAACAATAGGTATTCTGTTCCAACCATCTCTGCATCTGTAGACAGTGAAATTACTACTTTTTTCCAAAAATAATTTTAAACACAACACAAACAACCTAATTCAGAACTAAGTGTCCTCTTTGTACATGTGTAAGCGTCTTAATATGCAATAAGGCTTACTCCAGAAACCACTGATGGTTAGCTCGTTCATTATATTGACTGCCAGTAAAACAAAGAAAAGCATCTATCTGTGACCATTTTGTAAAGAGAAGTACTGTCTGAATGCTGCTGGCTCTGTGTGTTGGCATTTTACTGCCTCGTCTAAATCAGTAACAAAATGCCATTCTAATGAGCACAGTAATATTGGTTCTGACAAAGCAATTAAAAACAAGCAGAAGATCAGAGAACCCTAGCTCAAGGAGAGCATTGGATCAAGTTTTAGCTGCAGAACTTTTCTTCTTTTGTCTTTCTCTTCCCACCCATAGTCTCCATTCTGTGTCTGTCCCTTCCTCTCCCCCCTCTCCCCACCTTCTCTTTGATATTTCTTTTTATTTCAAAACTTTTAGAGAATCAATGGCAGAATTAACTTTTTTTTCTTTTTAAATTTGTTGAATATTTATGAATCTAGAAGACTTTCAGTGCATCATTTTTGTTAAGATTTTTGTTTTGATTTGTTTTTCCAGCAGGAACTATAATTAGCCAAGAATTGTAGGATTTCAAGTGGGGTGAAGCAGATGATGTTATATAGGATGAGTAGCACTGCAGTGAAACCAGTTTAAAAAGCAAACTTGTCAACATGATGGCTTACAAAATCATTTGTGAAGGTATTCAGTTAATAAGATAGAAAAATCAGTTTCTTCACTGGCTTTAGAAAATGAGGCAAAGCAGCTTCCAGAAGATAATTTCCATTTCACTGAAATGTAGAATTGCTCATTTTAACCATTCGCTAGGAAAAAAAGCCAACATGGCATTATCTACAAAAACTCTAACAGCCAGATGAAGACAGTCTGTTACATTAGGTAATGAAACAAAATTATAATTGACAATTTAAGTCAAAGCTACATAAATTTGCAAACAGTAAGTGGATTGTATGGAACTGTAGAATCATAGAAATTACCTCTATTGATTGAGTGATCTGGACTACGGCGATCTCTTTATTAAATCTATGGCACATATGGGTGCACAGTCAATTTAAGTTATACTTACGTTCCCATTCATGTTGAGAATGATACTTGCCATGAATATCACAGGTCTCATAAGACTGCATGCCAGTCTGGTTTTGGACCATTTTTCAATATAAGTAAGTCTTTCTCATATAGTTTGATGTGGTAATTTTGTTACAGTTCAAGAAAGAAATAGCAGCTAACAACCCTGAGAAGTACTGGGTTGATGTAGATTGATATATGTTACTTGCCTATACTTGTGAGGCAAATTTTAGAAGGCTATGTGTACAGGTTCTGGATTTATCTGCATACAGTATTGTTTCATGCTCATAAAAACAAACAAACAAACAAAAAAAAGAAAAGTAGAATTTAGATGAAAAGCAGGTTTGATTTGTACTCAGCTTTGGTGATGGGAATCTTCAAAAATAAAAAAACAAGTCTTCTGCAAATGCAATTTTGTACACGGGATTGTAATTTAAAAAGTTGCCAATGAGAGTAATCAAGCCCTCCAGATGAAAGTCAAATTTAATAATAGGCCATAGTTTAAATGATTCTTAATGTACTCATTTCCTAAATGGGAAGATAATCTTTTTTTGGAGGCACTTGGAGGTTATTTTTGGAGCCACTTTTTTCTGACTTTGCAATTCTTTTGCACATTTAAAATTCTGCCATACATATATGCTGACAGAAAAAAGTCTGAAAAGAACATCTTAGATGAGGACTTCAAAAAACAGGAGATAAAAACTGAAGCCTTGCTACAGTGATATAATTTCTTCTTTGCATCCTTGTTTTCTGTCTTCCAAAGCTTTTCTTATCCATGTGTAGCTTTTTTTCTATGTACATATATGTATGTATATTTATATCTCAAAATAAATTCTCTCTCTCCCTCCTCTCTCTCAGCATTGTTCATAAGCAGTATATGAACTGAATCCAAGTTAATGTCAAATTGAAATCTGGGGTACTGTAAGGCTCTTGTAACTATTTCCATTTAGAATGTTGTCACTCACATCCAGATCAGCTAGACTCCCAAAGTCCTTAGTGGAGGTACTCTCCACTTTATTTGTAGTTTCTGCTACATAGTGGTGGAAACAGAAAATTACTTGTTGGCTTGGTATCATGCAGAGCTAGCCTAACTCAGAACAGGCATGAGTCTGGCTCAGTGTGATGCATTCATCCACAGGAAGTCCGAAAACAAGTGCCCATCCTGGAAAACAGTGCAAAGTTGACAACACGGCATTGAATTGGTGACCTCCACTACCAATGAATACACTAGGAAGGGTGAGCATATAATTTTAAATTGCCAGCTAATATGGTGTGCAACAGTTTGGTGGGTTCTGTCAACCAAGAAACACACAAGATATGTAACCCTCTTAATCTGCTGCTTCATTGCTGATGTCAGTTGAGGAAAAAAGATATTTAATTTTTCTTCTGTTATTTCATATAAAGAAACAAGAAGTTTGAGTCACAAACAAGATGAAACAAGAAAATTATTCAGGAGCCATTATTTTAGAAGCTTCTGTTGGCAATTAAAATTGTAAATATAATATCTGTTTATTATGACATCATCAGCTCTTTGAAAGTTGCAACAAAAGGTTTGAATGAATAAAAGATCACAGTTAAAGCTCTTGATGTGGAATAAAGAGCTGGGTAACTCTCCATGAAATATCAAGGAGTAGCCATAACACTTCATACAAACTGAAAGGTTACCTGAACATGTTTTGTGCAGAAGAACATACAATTAAACACTTACTGGACTATATGCTGTTTAGAACACTATTCATCTGTATCCAGATGTTAGTTAAGGACAACATGGTTAAAAAAGAGGAGAGAGGTAAACCATTTAACATGAACCAAATATTCCTTCTGTTCACTGAGGTGTGTTTCAAGTACCAGCTCAATTGCTTCTCCAGACAGTAGGTAGCTATAAAGCAAAGGACAGTCAAATTTGGTAGTGGAACTCCAGTAGCCCTGATTCTATGCCTCCAACAATGAATTCAGTCTGTATCTTCAGTTAAAGTGATTTTACATTATTGTACTGCTTAATTCTGTTTAAATCTCATGATGCATTATTTGCAACTAACATTTTTCATAAGTATAAGGCTTGTCAGTGAACAGTATAAGGTTTCCATAGAACCTGACAAGCCTGTCCTTGCAAAAAATTAATTCAAGTGGAGTCAAAGTCCTATGATATGTATTATACCCTGAGGAAGTGCTATTGGGATGCAAACTCTTGGATGACAGACTTTTACTTCCCAACTATGGGCAAGGCACAAGTTTAAAGCTTATTTCTCTAAGCTTGGGACTCAAAGACTATCCAAGAATTTATTGAAGCTACAGAATGTAATTTAGAAAAACCCTTGAAATATCTAAGACAGGGACCAAAAGTTGATTTTAGACAGAGACCACATAATAAACATACAGCTAAACTGATCTTGTATTAGAGATATGCCAACTCTTTTTCTTTTAACTAAAATTGAAGACACAGTATTGTCAGAACTGTCAGGAGAATTTCATTACAAGATATTAAAGTTTTATAAGTTACATCACTCCAAGAACTACTTTGGAGTAAATACAAAAGTTACCACTGAATTTTTTCATAAATAATTGCTTCCATTTTGGTAACCTCTTACCAGAATTTCAGTAGCAGTAAAATAGAAACTTGACAATTAAATCATGCACCAGTCAACCATCAATCACATAAAAACAAAACTTCAACTTCAGAGCTGTCTGTAAGTAGCAAATACAATTGACACTGACTTCCTATCCCCTGCGTATTCCTTAGGTTTCATTAATTTTAGTTATCTTTATCTTGCTCTATGAGCAGTTTTAATAAATGCTGAGCAATGAATATAACAAATTATTGTCACCATCATAATTCAAAGACAGCTGGAAATGTGCATACATTTGTTCCTTTAATTTTTATGGTCTATTGTCAAAATGTGCATTTTGCTAAGTGTTCTTTTGGGAATTATTAATTAGCCCAAATTACATCAGTAATAATGAAGTTAAAAGTCTCTAATTGTATGAGTACTTTGGGATAATGACATTATACTAAAAATGCAGTGGACTGTAGAGAGTGTTAATGGGGACTGCTAGTTAAGAGCAAAACACTGAAGAACAGAATACCTAGATTCTAATCATGCATCTTGATGTTTTATTTATGTACCATATTTTCTAAGGATGACCTTTGTTATTCTACCTTTGCATCTGTCAAATAAGTAAATATTTAGATTAGAAGGATATCAAGGTTCTTTAATATTTTCCATTTTACTATCAACAGCACTTTTATACATGTAGAAGACAAAACGGTTTGTTTTGAGAGTTTGCATGAAAGCACGAATGTCTGGGACCATTTTATAGCATTATTTGAAGCATGCCTTAAAAAGAAATTAATATTCTACAATATTCACATTAGACAGAATTGTGACAGGTAAAAGGCATAAGTCCTGAACTTCACAGTCTCAGTTGTGTATGTTAACATATTCAGTAGCTGAAGTCATGGCCCCTGTGTTCTTACACAGACAACAGACTTCCGAATGCAATTTGCTCAGCTTCCCAAATAAGCCAAAGGAGGCTTTTACACCAAACAGTTTATATCTTGAAATTCAGTTACAAGTCTGAGAAAGGTTGTAGGCAAGTCCCCCAAGTTAGTTGTGTTTTCTACCCCTGCTGATTGAGAACTTCACTGAAGAAAATGAAAAAACCCGTAGGAGCTACTTGCATCCAAAGGAGATGGTGTGACATGTTCCTCAAATGAGGATACCAGACAAAGATAGGGCGGGACTTAAGTAATTCTTGAAACTTTGGATGCTTTTTTCCTGGAACAAATAATGTGTTTCTGTTTTTCGTTGTTTGGGGGTGGGTGGGGATGGTTGGGTTTGCTTATAAGTTTGGTTTTGGGGGTATTTGGGTTTTTTGTCTTTTTTTAACAAGAGAAAATATTAAGAGCTGTGTAATATTGAGCATAACATACATAACCAAGATGTAGTCATAGTAACTGATGTAGTGAATTCCGCTCACCAATTCTACTTTCTGTTTCTACTTAACCTTGAGAAAGCAGGCCAGTTCCCCATCTTGTCTCACATTGGATTTGCTGGAGGTATACATGTTATTCAATCTGAATATCTGGCCATATATATTTTTCCTTAGTCCTTATTTTTATTTTCCGAGACTATGAGAAAATCACATATGTATGTATACTTCAGCACATGTTCATTATCTATTGAAACATAGCTTGTTATATGACAGCCTGACCTGCTTTTGATTTAAATTCTAATTGGACCATGCAGAAGCAAAAGAGTAGAAAGCAAAAGCATAGGAAGAGGGGTTTATTTTCCAGAAAGTATATTCAACCTGAAAAGGGGGGGAAATGGCTAAAAACCAAAAAAAATCTGTGTTTCACTGTGTAGATCTATTTTATGTTGAAACTGTTAGTCCTTTGGTGCAATGCCAGATTTAGCTCCAGAAATTTATATATGTTCCTCTCTTTATTTTATTTTATTTTCTATTTGTTTACCTTTTTTTTTGCAGTACCCTCTGGATTTCAAGATGAGATTGCTTTTTGTCCATGGAGATAGTCTCCACAGATTAATCCAAACACAAGAACATTCTATGAATCTTCTGAACAATTGAAAACTCAAAATATTGACGGTATGAATGAATGCACATCTTCACTGCCCCTGTTGCTGCAGCTGTTACAGGAGCACATAAAAAGATTTTTTTCCATCAGTGTTTAAGTAAGGAAAGGCTTCCTTTGAATTTACACTGAAAAGTCTGTCTATTGAGAGATGAAATAATACATTTGCTAGTTGATAACAAGTTGTGCCAAGATTTGAATTTGAATGGACGCTTGGCTTTGTTAATACAGAGAAACAAAACAACTTTTCCAAATGAAATACAAAAGAATAGGTAATGCAACAGGTATAGAAATTACTATACATATTGTTGTTAAGAAAATAATTTTAAAAAAAGAAAGCATTAAAGAGGAAATTAAAAAAAAGACCTAAAAATGAGCAATGTGTTTTGGTAATTTTTTTTTTCTCACTGTTACAGCTGTGGGGTTTTTTAATGGGGAATTTCTCTGGGTGACTTTTCTTTTCTATTTTCCCTAATACAACTTTTTAGCAATGTCATTTTTTTCTTTTTCATATGGAAACATATATGGGGAATTAACAGTGTGTTAATGATACATTTCCAGGCAGCTCTGGTTACTGTAAGCTAAATAACAATCCTAATTGGCAAGTTGAGCTACCTTAAACATTCTAGCTACTTGAAGCAGGGCAGAGAAGGGTGATCCCAGTGATGTTACAGGGAATTTGTGCACGAATCAGGTCAAGAAAGTTCATACTGATTTTTTTTTTTAAATTTAAATTTGATTTTGGATAGAATCTTGCATAAACTTCTGTGGGAAAGTAGTAAGTTTTATGTACTGCTACTGTAATTATTTCCCACCTTCTGAGTAGTTCAATCCAAGTATTTGCCATCTCTTTAATCTGCTCTGTAATTTCTTTTAGATTCTTCTTTGGAGAAATATGGGATTTGAAATGACTGTTTGAATGACCTGTTTTGCCTAAGTATATATGTCATGAGATCTCATCATCTGTTGTTGAATTTCTTATGATTTTTAATTTACTGCTAGAATTGTAGAACCATAAAATGGCCTACTGTCAAGGTTTGATGTTGACCAAATGTCTAGCACCCACAACAGCCTCTCACTCACTCCTCTACACAACTAGACAAAAGAGAGAAAATTTAATGAAGGGTTCATAAGTTCATTAAGTGCCTTTATTACTAACAAACTCAGAGAAGGATAATGAGAAGTAAAATAAACCATTAAAAACACTTCTTTTCCCTCAACCCCTCCCCTCCTTCCCACAGACAGCACAGGCAAAGAGGCAGTGGGGGTTTTGGTCAGTATTTAATCACAATTACTGTTATAATATTGTTTTCTAGATAGTTTCCTGAAATGCTAATGACATTGGGGAATTGTGGTGTGTTCTTAAATATTGAAGGATATTTGTTGAAAAAGTTCTGTCTGATGAGCTGAGATAGTGATAGAATCATAAAATGATTCAGCTCAGGTTGCAAAGACTTTAAGAGGTTATCTAGTTCAACTTCTGTAGGAAAGGGAGTCAAGACAAGCTTGTCTGGCACCCTGTCCAACTGCATCTTGAAAGCCTCCTAGTGGGTGCTCCACCATGTCCCTGGGGATGTAGTCTTAGTGGGTGATTGTTCTTATAAAAATTTTCTTTCTTAAACCAAGGTGAAACCTCTCCTCATGTAACTTGTACCTGTTGCCCCCTGTCAGCTCCCTGTGACTGACTTCCTGTGAAGGGAGTGTTCTGTCCTCTTAGTAGCTGCCCTTTAAGTACTGACATACAGCAATGAGTTTACTTAGGGGTTTTTCTGCCTATTTATTGCTTGATGCATTTTGGTCTGTCAGGTTATAACGCCAAACTTTAATTTTTTGTTAATAATCCCAGCAAGGAGTCATTATGTGTCTAACCTCGGTCCTGTAGAAACTGGGGGGTAGTTTGCTCTTTTCAGTGAAGAGCAGTCATCTGGGCCCACAGCTGCTAAGCCAAGGTGTTTAGTGTGCAGTAGCTTCTCTTCACCACTGCATGGCTGAGTATTGTCTCTAGCAACGATTTTTGGAATGGTTTCATCCAAACAAGTTCTCATTTCAGTTGAGCCCTTCTTTGCACAGCTACCAGCATGAAAGTGAAGTGCTTTCCCCACATTATCTGGCTTAAGTTCATTTGAAAAGCCTTTTGGTAAGCTTTTCTCAATTGCAAGTTTCCTAATAAAGCCTCAGAGAGTCTGAGTTTTGCCTGACACAGGATTTTGTGACTTGAAGTCTGTGCAGGATACTATGACCCATTTAAATCTGTAGTTTCAGTTGAAAAGTATTCCAAGATGTGTTTGAGTTCCACCAGGGCATTTGTATTAGAGGAACATCTTCAGAAAAAAGATCTGCACAATGCCTCAGTGTGCAAGCCAGACTTTCAACAGGCTGGACATTAAAGCCTTATATACTATCCAGATGTGTCTAAATTATTATTATTATTATTATTATTATTATTATTGTTATTATTATTATTATTATTATTATTATTATTATTATTATTACTACTATTATTACTATTATTACTATTATCACTATTATTAATCAATAACATTTTAAGAAAGATTTCATCAAAATACAGTTCAGTTCAAAGCTTTTCCTTAGGGAGACTCTTAGTAAAATATACTTAAAATACTTTTACTTAGTAAGTGGATTTGTTTTGGATGCTCCATAAACACTTTTAGTCAGAATTATGCTTCAATATATTTCTGTAAGCTGTAGTAATTCTTGCCTAGAATCTTCATATTTGTGCAAACTGATTGGAATAGTCTAATTCTGCATGCTTAGCATGCCTTATTATGCCTTAGTATGTCTTAAGTAATCTAAATTAAGCTTTAACAGTCTTTTTATTTGCGGGGGATTCAACTTGCTTCCATAATGATAATTAATTGCATTAATTTTGAATGTTTATTTCTATCTGTCTGTATACCTATTTATTGAATCAGCTGAGCTTTTTTTAAATTTTTTAATAACTTCTCTGAATAAATACAGGCAAATCCTCATCTGTAGTTGAGTTGGTTTTCAAGGACAAAAGTTTCTTCCATTATGAATTCATCATTAATACCAGAGCAGTTTTTTTTCCTAATACACAAGAGATACACACATACTTCTTAACAGGAAGTTAATTTACTGCTGTGGTGCACTGTGAAAGTATTTAAGTTAGTCTATTGTCAAATAGACTAACAGTTTGACAGAATTGTCAAATTCTGTAATAATATTAATTCTTCAATAGTGTTTCCTACGGAAATTAAGAATAAAAGCATCTTTTCATAAACTTGTTTCAAAAAGCTGTTTCCAAATACATGGATTGCTCTAAATTCAGAGAAACTGTCCTTATTGAAAATTCAATGACACAGTTTCTATTAACATAAATACAACTTGCTGTAGGCATAATCTGTCCCTTCCCAGAAAGGCCCAACAATACTCTGATATCTCAGGGTTCTGTAAAAAAGGACATTTTTAGATGTCCTGTTGATGTATTTTCATCTTCCATTGCTCAAGGCAGTATACTTGAATTTTAAAAAATACTGAATTACAAAAATCATAAATATTGAAACAGCATGGTTGTACTACACAAGATTTGCAATCAGGCACTTGTAGATGCAGAATTAATTTCTGCCCTTGATTGATTACCTCACAACAATAATTCATAGCTGTGCTATGTTCTGTCACTCACAAGTTATACATAAGGTCATCAGTAACTAATAGAAATTAATAATGCATTTGCAATCACTTCATTCAATATCCTTTATCCACACACATCTCCTTGAAAACAGGTTTCCAATGAGGTCAAGACCTTAAGAAAGAGAAAATGCTCATAAGCAATAAAGTAAATATTTAGGCAACTGTCCTTTTAGGAATATTTATTGCATCTAGTTTTTAATACTTATTTAGTTATGTCAAGTTTGGGCAGATGTGGAGAGTTCTGACTCAGTAGAAAGTCCTACACTGAATATATCAGGCTTTGAGCTTAGTTTAGTATCCAGATTTTGACATTTGATTGCTTTACTGAATAGGGAATGTGTAGGACTGAAAGTGGCTAAGGAATCGATTTAGTTTTCTGTCATTGGATCAAAAATCAACAGAAATCTTATCACAAAGATAACATCTACTGAATCAAAAAGCAAAAAACAAACAAACAAAACCCACAAAACCAAACCAAACCAACAAAACACAAAAAAAAAGAAAAAAAAAAAGGCAAACCTTCAAGATTTTGCTCTTGTCCATCAATCCCTTCTTCCTCAAGCCTAAGCCTTCTCTCAGAAAAGTGAGGCATGGGGGGAAAAAAAAAAGGCTCCTCAAAATCTAAATGTCCTTGCTGACTGCTGCAAAGTCAGGCCAGATGGATTCTCCAAGAATGACATAGGACAGGAAGTCAGATTTAGATTGTCTAAGATTCAAAAGATTGCTCATCACAAATTTGTTAGAATTTCTTTTTGTTTCATCTCTGACCTTCTCTGTTCCCAAGGGCTGTATTATAACAACATTCTCCTTCTTTCAGTATGAGTTACATCCAGTGAGTTGACACAGCACCAATTTTTCTTCCATAGTACTATTGCAAAAAATTCAACTGAAGAGTTCAGTCTGACTTACAGCCTTTCAGCTGCTTCACTGTACACCACCTCAAAATGATCTCTCTAGCCTAACTACAAGTACCATCAGTGAGCATAAAGGACAAAAGAATAATCTGTAATCTCTGCATAGCTGCTTTTAATGAGTATTCTTTATACACAGAATAATTCTAGATTTCTGAGTAGGGCTGTAGGGAAGTGTGTGGTGAGGAAGGGGAGAATTGGCATACACCTATTTCTAAGCAATACAATCAATATGAAAAATACCAACTTATTTTCTTTCAGAAAGTTTGTCTCTATCTTAAAAAGAATTTGTACAGAGCCAACACACTTACTAAGATTCATAAGGTCTTAATTTACCTGGCTATGCCATTAACTGACAGGCTGTTTTTCTATCTGTCTCCATTTCTAATCTCATTCTCATATGAAATTGGGTTATTTTTAAACGTGGTAAATAGAAAAATGATGTCAATTTGATTTCTCTAACCTTTGTTTGTCTTTGTCAATCACATTATCCATGTTATGTGTCTGAAGCCCTTCGATTCCCTCCTTTTGTTCCTCTTATCATTTCTATTGTGTATATACAAATGTCTCACCCCCACAGCTGTAAGCACACACATATAAAGTCTTGACATGCAGTACTGATGGGCCTCTTAGATTACCACATGCAGATGAACAGATGCGACACTAAATATGTCATCACCCCTCTATTCAAGTAGTTCTTTAGCTTCAATGTCAAGATAAAATAAATTTTGTCTTTTTATTTTCTCCAATCTCATTATATGTGCAAGGGACTTGATGTATAAAATCTTTTCATTTCTCATTTTTTACTCCATAATGAGATGCTTTGTTGTTGCTTTAAAACTGTTTTTCTGTACTCATTTGAAAGGTATGAAAGTAGAAAATATTCAGAAGTTGAAAACAGTGTTAATTTAACCCCTCTTGATATTATAAAAGTGTACTACTTTTATAGGAATTTATTCTCAGCTGTGGCCTAATCAGTAACAGCAAAGCCAGCCTTCTTAAATGTAGGCCTTCTCCAGAGCTTAGTGACTTTAAATTTGGTCTTAGAACACTGATTTCTTCACCAAAGTCAGTTCAAACTTTGGCATTATCAAGAACACAATTTGAAAAAAAACATATTTAGATGATGCTATTTCTGCATGTGCATCTTTATTTGAAGCTGTGGATTGCATTGGTGAGTGTCCTAAAGGATTGTGTGTTGATGAAAACAAACATGGGGAAGATTGTCCTTCAAAAGTAGCTGTATACCACTGGAGACAAAGCTGTAAAACAATGTGGTGAAGTAAGTTTTATACCTTTTTACCTCTAAGTAAAGTTAGTAGGGATTTATTTCTAAAATGTTTGCTCAGTTCTGGAATATTCTGTTTTATTGTCTTATTATTACAGGGAAGTCTCTGACATTGTCATCAGACTCATTCCCTGCTGGCCAGCTTTTTCTATAATTTACCTCTGCATAGATGTTTTGTTGCCTAGGCAACATATTCCATTCGATTCTACTTTTGTTCTAGAACAACCACAAGCCCGTCTTTAGTATATATCTGTGTCCCTGGAGGTAGACTAAGGTTGTTTGTTTGTTTGAAAGGTCCAGGAGTCAGCTCTATTCCTGACATGAAACTAATGCTTTTCTCAAGTGAGCAAACCAAAACCACCAAAATGTTTCAAATTATTCAAGGCTGGTTTATTAGTATATAAACATATTACTGAAACAAAATACTTTTCAAAACAGAGAACCTAAATGAAGCTGTGAAATCTCAATTAACTGTTTCAGCATAGGTCTCCTGCAGGGTCTCACACCCTGCTGAAAACTTTGTTCAGAATGGGCTCCTCTCTCCATGGGTCCACAGGTCCTTCCAGGAGTATGCTCCATTATGGGCTTCCCACAGGATCACAGCCTACCCTTTGGACATGAATCTACTCTGGCACGGGGTTCTCCAAGGGCTGCAGGTGGATCTCTACTCCCCTGTGGACCCCTATGGGCTGCAGGAACACAGCTGCCTCCCCCTGGCCTGCCCCACCTGCAGCAGGGGAACCTCAGCTCCAGGGCTCCCATTACCAAAACCTTGCCACACAAACCCAATACCATCAACAGGAAAAAACGTTCCCTTTCTACTTCAGCTTTACTGTTAAAATTCTGTTTATGCTCATGACCCTGTCCTGCAAAACCTGCTCAGTGGACACCTGCCTGCTACTTGTATTTCCTTTGCTAGACTCTGAATTCTGAGGCCTTCACAATGTAATCTGAATTCTCTATAGTTTAAATAGATACCCTTGAGCTACCAGACAAAAATTACATTTGTCCTATCATGTAAGAGGCAGTGTTTTCCTCAGCCATAAGTTACAAAATGGTGAGAAAATGGTTAAAAAAATCTGGTCTAAGCACAGATACACCTCTTACACTACACTATTTTAGGATTTAGTAAGAAAATATAGACAAATGCCTTTTTTGTAAGAGGTTTATTTCCCACTTTCTGTATACCTTGAAAGAACAAGTGAAATAAATATTTTCAATACCAAACAGAGTAAACTTGAGAAGCTTTTTTTCTAACCTGGGTGAATGTTTGAGAGATAACAGTAAAGTCTTACTCAGAAGAGAGGGAAAGAGAACAAAAAGAAACTACAAAAACACAACTAAAATAAAGCTGAAACAAAAATAGGTAATGAAGTGACTGTACCATTGTGTTGAAAAGTTATTGACCTTTTATGAAGAATTAATTTACTTAGAGGCCTTAAAAAATTAAAAGAGAAAAAAAAATCTTAGTGAAAGATCTTTTTGCCCCTCCAAGTTCATATTAGTAATATTCAAAACAGGCAATTTGACAATAACAGGAAATTTTTCTGAAAAAAGTTTCAAAATGAGAAACATAATGTAACCTGCCTTTTTCTTTCAATACAGTCCCTTTTCTGTTGCTGATGTCAGAAACATTTGCTTCCAAATCCCGCACTGCATGTGGTAGAAGGAACATGTATCTGCTTCTAAAGTTTATCTTCTGTTCCTGCTTTGTATCCCGGCTACAGAAAACACAGTTACATCTAAGATTTTGGGAAAAAAGGTCAAATATTTGATAGAAATATTCTTAAGGGTTTGGCTATTCCTTTGTAAAGCAGGTGAGCACTTTTTTTCTTTGTTCCTTTCTTTTTCTGTCAGACACACAAAGATGAGATCATTATTTTACTCTTTGTCTTATTACACTGTAGCTGTATCATTCATTGAAGATTTAGCTAAAGTGATATTATGGTTACAGAAAATTTTGTAAGTTTTTTGAATTTAAAACATTGTTTCTGTCTTAGACTCTGTATCCAGAGCCTACATCTTGTCATTGCATTTAAATAATTATTTGGATGTTTAAGACACTTGAAGAAAATATTCCCATCTTCCTTTATTGGAAGCAAATATTCAGTGTTACAAATTCACCAAGAATTCAGCAATAATGAATTAATGTGATTGCAGAAACAAGAACAGTATAACTGTAGTCACATTCATTCGTTTGCCTGTCTCTGAAGATTTTAACTTCTGAAGAAAAAGCTACAACAAGTCTTTTAGAACAATGAAAAATACTGTGACATATTGTATGATATACATATACATATATATATACATATACATAATACATATACATATACATATGGTATTGCTCTTACCCTTTAAATAAGCCTCTTTAATTACATCACATATTTTATCGGAACATAGTAGCTCCATATTAATTGGAGTATAATCTGTGGTTTGAAAAGCCTGTTCTTTTTGTAACAGAAAGCCTTTGGATTTTTATATGAGAATAGTAAAAAATTAGTATTACTTTATGACACTAATAAAGCAAAGGAGAAAGTAAGCAAAGAAGAAAGCAAAGCAAAAATACTGCTGTATTTTAAATTCCTTTTCTTGTCTCTTAGTGTATGTACTGCAAGTGGTAGTTGTATGAATTAAATAGGAGCTAGGTTAAAAATGTGAAATTTTGACATGAATTGTAGTTAGGTTGACTTTAGGGCCCTCTGATTATTACTGCCCATCTTGAAGTACCATGAAGGAACTTGATTTTCAGACATGCTCATCATGAAATCAAATCTCTTATCATAGCTTGACTGCCTGATAGTAAGGCACACAAAACGTGCTTTGATTTTGAAACTGTTGGCCACTATGCCAATTTTCCCAGTTTCTGAGATGCAGGGATCTGCCTTTAAACTCACTACCAGGAACTGGAGCAGTTCAGCTAAGCTGCTTGTCAGATGTCCACAGGAAGCTTTCGCTATTTCTGTAATATTACCAGTAGATATTACCAGTAGATTTCAGCTGGCTAGAGTGCATGCTATTTTTTGTCAGAAAATTACGTTTGGTTTCTGTCAAAAGTATGAAAATTATTTTTGATTTAGTGGCCCCACACCCTTGTTATTCCCTGCTCCAGCATGCTATGGAGCAGGGAGGGCAACAGTGCTGTCCCGACTACAGAAGCACAGGACATCTGTCTCCAGCCTTAGCTGTTCCCTGCAGTGGGGGCAAGGCCACAAGGTGGAGAGCATTATTCTCTCCAAAAATAAGTAAAGAGAGATGTAGACATCACCTCCCTTGCCGTTTGGCCTGTTAAATATTGATGTATGCCCATATAAACACCAGGACCTGTTCCCACCTGAGCCCTTTGGGCACTTCAGTCAGCAGCAGTAGAAAAAAGGGTGTTATTTACTGACATTTCTAGTGGTGTTCATGGCAGGTGGTGCCAAGCCTGCCAGCACTGCATGGTGAAGTGCTGTGGCAAGCATTGCACAGCTCAGCCCAGAACTATTGTTTAGAGGAATTAGTCTGTCAGCATGGTTCAGCTCATACAAATTGCTAATGGATTTTGTGTATGTGTTATCTCGAGCTCCAGTCCTGCTGGTTTTGTGTGAATGTACTTCTGGAAAACTATGTTGTTATAACTAACAGCTCTACGTCGTGCACAATTGGGAGGAAAATTAATTTTTGATTTCTGTCAGGTTTGTTTTCCTTTTATTCCAGGTGGCACAAGGTTCTAGATCCTCATTTTTCAAGTCCTTTTTGTTCTTCAGTTCTTTCCTTGTATGTAAAGGCAATATTTAATTTATGTTTTTCAGCCTTTCAGCTTTGCACTAAAATCATAGAACCATAGAATTTTTGAGTTCAAAGTGATCTTAAATATTGTCTAATTCTAACTCCCCTGAATTGCACAGGGACAACTTTCACTAGACCAGATTGCTCAAAGCCCCATCCAGCTGGGCCTTGAACACTGCCAGGAACAGAGCATCCATGACTTCTCTGGGCAACCTGTTTCAGTGCCTCACCACCTTCAAGGAAAAAAATTATTCCTAATATCTAATCTAAATATACTGCTTTTCAGTTTAAAGTTGTTTTTGTTTGAAAAGACACATGTCTGCTAAGGAAAGCAGGAGCTTTCCTTAAAAAGGAAAATGTAAACCCTCTCCCTCCAAATTATTATAATTATGAAATTAAGGGGCTCTCAGACAAAGATATGGGAGTAGAAATAACAATTCTTTACTGGTATGTATAAAACGTCCTGAAACTACAACTTAATAGGAAAATTAAAATAAAATGCAGTAGTACAAACAAACACTGACAGAGTCAGACTGCAACCTGACACCCTGTTGGTCAGGGTATTGATAGCAGTCCAATTAAGGGATGGCTGCAGTCCTCCTAGAGTGACAGATGTGGTTCTGTTGAAGCAGTTATCAGGAAGGAATGCTTGGCTCTTCCCCGTGGGTGGAGCATCTCACAATGGGATGATATGATTTTATCAGTCATGCAGTGAGACTCAATTGCCCATTAATAGAAGAGATCCCCCGGGTGAAGGATGGGTCGTGGAAGAGATAGACAACACTGCCATGCCTGGTTTTAACAGGTGTTAACAGAATACATACTTTTGGTTATATCCTGCATTGCAACCTAAGACAGAAGTCAAGCTAGGTAGACCAAAGGTATACAGAATCCTGCACCTTATGATAACAGACAGAAGAGGATGATGAGGGAAGAGTATGAGAGCAGGACACATCTAGATCCATCCTCCATTACCTTCTCATCTTTCATTTTTATATTCTAAATAGTAAAGGCAGGTGATGACTGAAAGAAAAATTAATCGTCGGTTTTTCACAGGCAATTACAAGATGAGGAATAAATGGATGGAAAATTTCACCCAGGCATCCAAACCAATAACAGAATTCATTTGTCTTCGGCCTTTCCCAATAAGCAGTAAGATACCAGTGTCAGACAATATCTGATGTTCATGTAAAGAATTCTTTTCTTATGCATGAAGTCACTCATACTGTTAGACTTGGACTAGATTCAGGATTGAAATCTGTATTCTGACTTGAAGCTGTAGCACTTACTTAAAGACAAGGAATCTACTCTGGAGTCAGTTCCTAAAGTGGGAACTCCTCAATGTTTGTGTAATTCCCAGGTGCAGGGCTATGACAGGAAAAACTGGTCACATTCATTAGTCCTAAATTAGTGTAACCGGAGCTTTCAATGTGCAAAACAAGGACAACACAAACCTTGGGCTACTGTGCATGGAAATTTCTGGTAAATCCAAATGGTTTAAAATAGAAATAGAAATAGAAATAGAAATAGAAATAGAAATAGAAATAGAAATAGAAATAGAAATAGAAATAGATACAAAGATTTTATGAAAAATGACAATTCATTTATAGGTGTCAAATTATTAATCCCTGTATTATTTATGATAATATTTTTATAATAATTAACCTGTTTAATATTAAAGATGTACTGTGAGATGAAATTTCAATTAATTTGGTAACTACAAAGCCATTCAATTTTTATGCTACAGCATCAAGGTATGGACATTATAGCATCACAAAACCAGACAGACATAGTGCGAATACTACTTCAGCAGTCCACAATACTGGAAAAAATCTCTACTTCAGACAACTTCAATCCTCAGCTGATGTCAGGCCCAATATCACAAGCACAATTTTGTGAATTTATACCAGTCAAATGCCTTCTAAATTTTAAGTGAAAATTATAAAAGGCTGATGTTTCTTTTTCATTTTTTACCCCTCTGCCCTTTATATAACTTCTCCTCTCAGGGATCTGCAACCTGTAAAACAATAGCTACATTTTCTTAATAATTATGTCTCAGGTTATAGTACCCAGCACTAGTTATTCAGTAGGATTTTGAGCTATTGTCAAGAATTGATTTTTTTTTTTTTCTATAGGAACCCACAGAGCTGTGCATGGGGATTTTTAGTGTAACATAGATTGCTTGACCTGCACTTGGTTTGGCTCAGAGCTACACACAGTACAAAGGAATGCTGCTACTTTTTTAGTTTTCTGTCTGTTTGGTTGTTTTCAGTTTGTTTTTTTTTTTAAAAAAAAAGACAGAACTGCCTAACTGTTGCATACACATACAGATATTATAAAAGAAAGGCCTTATAAAATTGTGGTCTAGGCCTGTTAGTTCTGCTAAGTGCAGTTAGCCTGTTAATTCCCATAAAAAAGAATCAGAGAAATGAGAATCAGTTTTCATAACAATCTATTCTTGTAAAGAAAAATAAGTTGCACCTCTAATGACAAAAAATCTGTCCCATGAAAATCAGTGAATAAAATATGTAAGCTATCCAAGAATAGAAGGGTTTGATGGACATACACATGGGCCATTTACCGAGTAAACTGAGTTTCAGTGTATTGTTAGTCAATTGGATTTAACACAGTGACTTCTGATATCCCCTGTAAGTATGAGCTATGTGAATAAAGAACTGGCTTTTCTGCGTGAAGAAACTGAATCCTGTCTGCTTCTATTGCAACACCTCATTGCATAGTAAGTCGAGCATTAGGAGTAAGAGAGTCATGTGTTATGTATTTCTAACCTAGCACAATGTGGAAGTGACGGCAATGCCGGTCTAGAGGAGCAAAGGCCCAAGGTCCTTTCAGTCTGATGCCCATTCACGATCGCTTTGAAAGTACTACATGTTTTGCTTAGTAGGCATCCTCTTTGTTCTTGTTCTGTAGGGAAGTTTTCTACCACATTGATTTACTTTCTGGTTTCCAGCTTAAAGTAACAACAATGTCCAGAGATACGAAACTTCTATTAATTGCTTCATAAATTTGAAAACATCTGTGATTTACCTCCCTCCTCTGATGTTTCCCAAGACTAGTTATTGCTCTAAAGGCCATAGAAGAGATAGGAAAGACTTATACATTGCGCTTTTGGTAAATTATGTCTTTCTGAAAATTTTTCACTTTTTTTACCAAAAATTAAACATTTTGTTTTGAAACTTATATTTGTTAAAGCCCCAGCTCAGGCAAGCTCTGTTTGAGATCAGTGCAGATGCATAAATGCTTTTCTTATTGCTTAGGTTAATCAAAAAGGAGGGGAGAATTTTGTATTGGTTTTGTATAAAACTACTTATTGTTGGTAGGCAATGCTGCAGAGGTAATTTATTCATATCTGTTATAAAATATGCCTGCAATAACTTTTAGAATATTATTTCTTCCATCTCTAATGCTAAATGAAAAATACATTTCAGGCTCTCAATTTAGTGTCTCATCGCTAATATAGTTCTATGTCTATTTTAGTAGCACCATTATAAATAATCTTTTTTTAAAAGACACACAGTTTCATGTATACTTACATTAATATGAGTTGACTTATTAGTGAATGCTAAAAAAATTTGAAGGTGTTTTTTTAAACAAGCGCAGGCTGCAACAATACTTATCTGCATTTTATACAAAGAGCTTGTATACATACAGATATTTATGTTCCAAGTTTATGACTGGCTTTACATGCTGAGAGCTGAAAGAGCTTAAGATAAAAGGCTGTCAGGAATTGCTCCTTAAAAAGCACTAAAATGCCATGGGTTTGTTGAGGCTTTTAATAAATATTTTGATAGTTTCCTCTGCTTCTGTCCTGGGTTGATTATGATGTTAAATTGTATCCCCATTCGTCCACCTAACCCAGAGACAGGTTTTATATTCTTAAAATTCCATCTGAGACTAAAAGTGAGTGGAAAAGAAGCACCGAGTCTGTTATCAGAGACTGTACTCGCTCCCCCCACATCGGGAGTTTTGACTACAGCACAGACAGACAACAAGACACAGATCGCCTTGGCTTTCCAACTAGCCAGAGCAGAGAGGTCTTCCTGGACTGTTTTCTTTCCCTTTTTCTGAAACAAATAGAACCTGCTTTGGACTGGGGACTCGGGGGAGCACCGGGAGCTTGCACCCGTGGACTACTGGGAGCCCAGCCTGGGCAGCGGCATTTTCCAGTGCCAGAGGGACTGATAACAGAGCGAACACCCACAGGAAAGAGACCCTCTGAAGTTTGTCATCTTTTCTGAAGGGCGAGAGGTTTTGTAACTTGATATCATTCATTTTTGTGCTGGGTGGTGCTGTGCCTGTGAAATAAACAGGTTTTTTCCACTTCTCTCAGAGAAATCTCTTCCCGAACCAGTTGGGGGGTGGGGGAAAAGGGCCACGCGGGTTTGCTTCCTGGGGGGGGGGGAAGCCCCACTGGAGGTTTTCTCCTAAATTTGCCTTAAACCAGGACAAATACATTCATTGGCGCCCAACGTGGGGCACGAGAGAGTGGAAAAACCCTGTACTGATTGTATTGAAGTGGCAATTACTTTGTATTGGGATAAGATAAAGCAGTCCCTAGCCATCCAGCCATGCTGCTTGAATTAATAATGTCTTTTGGGGTGCAGGCCTTCATGTGTTTCTGGTCGCTAGGCTTTTTTGAGGTTTTAATACCTTTATGGTCCCTTGGTTTATTTTCTTATCCACAACTAGCCCCGGTGTTGTCCCTAACACATAGCTTTTACAGTAGAGGGGCACGGATTAGAATAGCTATTGGGCTGGGCCTAGTGATTATGATTTCTAAGAAGTTTATTCAGGTGCTGGAGTCTGTTCCAAATATAAAGGATTCATGGGTATGGTTATGCACCCAGTTTGTTAGAGGAGGAGCAGGGAACGAGGCTTTTCAACCTTTCCTTTCCTTCTTCTCCTCTGAATCGGTTACATCACTATTGACAAGTGTTCAGTTTCCCCTGAATGTTAAAGAGACCATCTTCCTGGCATTTAATCTGGTAAGTTTCCTCTATACAGTCTTCAGCCTCTCTAGAATGAGGGCTGAGATTTCTAGAGGGACTGATGAGACTCCTGAACCGAGCATGGAAAATCCTGAGTGGGGTGGAGAATGGGAGGATATGGGCCAAATCCTGAAGGAATTCTCTGACCCTGTAGTTTGGGACTTCCCACATGAACAAATTCTGAATCCAGCTGAGATGGGGAAATACCTGAAAGAGAAGTGTCAGGTTAATTTCAAAGAAAAAAAGATCATTGCAGTAAGCTGGGCCCTGGCATATGCGTACCGTGCATTACTGGATACTGTAGGGCAGCAAACAGGAGGAAGGGGACAGGGAGATAAATCAACAGCTACCCCAATTACTCAGGCTGCAGCCAACCTCCCAGTTACAAAGCTGGTAGCTAAACCAGACAGCAAGCCTCAAACAATGGCTGTTGCTACTAGCACAAGAAGTGGAAAGTGCACAAACAAAACCGATCGACCAGTGGATGATGATGATGAGGATGCAGGAGAAGGACCCTCAACGCCTCCTGACGTAAAACCAAGAGTCAAAGCAACTGGAACAAGATCAGAAGCTAATATTGAGTCCTTTTCCCTGAAAGATCTTCGTGGCCTGAGGAAGGACTACACTCGATGACCTGATGAATCTATCATTAGTTGGTTAGTCCGTCTGTGGGATGCTGCAGGTGAGGCTACAGTTCTGGATGGCACTGAAGCGAGGCATCTGGGATCCCTGTCACATGAGCCAGTTATCGACCAGGGGATGACGAGCGGGGCTAACCTTCGCAGTCTCTGGGCACGGGTCCTTGAAAGTGTAGCCCAAAGATATCTGTGTGTAGATGACCTCTACATGCAACAAACACAGTGGAAAACCATCGAACAAGGGATCCAACGCCTGAGAGAAATGGCAGTGGCAGAGATAGTTTTTTCAGATGACATGCCAACTAAGAATCCTGACTTGGTGCCATGTACATCTGTGATGTGGCGAAAATTGATACGACTTGGGCCGCAAGAATATGCATCTGCTTTAGCAATGATGAAACGGGATGAAAGGGAGGAGACCGTGCTGGATATGGTGAAGAAGCTTCGAGCATACGCAGATGCCGTGCATGGCCCCACACATGCAAGAATCGCAGCTGTGGAAACACGTCTGCTGAAATTAGAAGATAAGATAGAGGAGAATCACAAAAAACTTAGAGATGAGATTAAAGAAGACCTTCTCCAAATCTCAGCAGTACAGATCAGAGGTCCTGGCACTCAACGCAGGCGTTCCCCAGATCGGGAGAGAAGGTATACCCCATGAGCTGAGCTGTGGTTCTTCCTGCATGATTGCGGAGAAAACATGAGGAGATGGGATGGGAAATCTACTGCAGCTCTGGCACAACGGGTGCGTGAATTGAAGGAGGAGAAGAGTCACAAAGGAAGTTCCACCAAAAGGGAAGCAGCTCCAGTTGCCCGTAGCCAAACTGCCAGGTATGATGATGATGACATGTCCGATCCCCTTGAAGGAACCTCCAAGACATATACCAAAGGAAAGAAGGATAACCAGGCTTAGAGGGGCCCTGCCTCTAGCCAGGTAGAGGCTAGGGAAAATTGTGTTTTTTGGATTGTGTGGATTCGTTGGCCTGGCACATCAGAACCACAACGATATGAGGCCTTGGTTGACACTGGTGCAGTGCACAATAATCCCATCAAGACATGTAGGGGCAGAATCTGTTTCTATTGCTGGCGTGACAGGGGGATCACAGGATTTTACCTTGGTGGAAGCAGATGTGAGCCTGACTGGAAAGGAATGGAAGAAACACCCTATTGTGACAGGCCCAGAGGCCCCATGCATTTTGGGCATAGACTACCTCCGAAGTGGGTATTTCAAAGACCCAAAAGGATTCAAGTGGGCATTTGGAATAGCAGCTGTGGAGACAGAGGGTGTCCAGCAACTGAACACCTTGCCTGGACTGTCCCTGAACCCATCTACAGTAGGACTTCTGAAGGTGAAAGAACAGCAAATACCAATTGCCACCTCAACGGTGCACCGCCGACAATATAGAACAACTCGAGATGCTGTGATCCCCATCCACAAGATGATCCGAGAACTGGAGAGCCAAGGGGTGGTCAGCAAAACCCACTCACCCTTCAACAGCCCTATCTGGCCTGTGCGTAAATCTGAAGGAGAATGGAGATTGACTGTGGACTATCGTGCATTGAATGAAGTGACTCCACCGCTGAGCGCTGCTGTGCCGGACATGCTGGAGCTCCAGTACAAGCTGGAGTCCAAAGCAGCGAAGTGGTATGCCACTATCGACATTGCCAATGCATTTTTCTCCATTCCCCTGGCAGCAGAATGCAGGCCTCAGTTTGCTTTCACGTGGAGGGGAGTGCAGTACACCTGGAACCGACTGCCCCAGGGGTGGAAGCACAGCCCCACCATCTGCCATGGACTGATCCAGGCTGCCCTGGAAAAGGGTGAGGCTCCAGAACATCTACAGTACACAGATGACATCATTGTCTGGGGGAACACAGCAGCAGAAGTGTTTGAGAAAGGAGAGAAAATCATCCAGATCCTCCTGAAAGCTGGTTTTGCCATCAAGAAGAGCAAAGTTAAGGGACCAGCTCGTGAGATTCAGTTCCTGGGGGTAAAGTGGCAAGATGGACGGCGTCAGATTCCTACTGATGTCATCAACAAAATCACAGCAATGTCTCCACCAACTAATAAGAAGGAAACACCTAAGCTTTCTTAGGTGCCATAGGGTTCTGGAAAATGCATATTCCTGAATACAGTCAGATTGTGAGCCCTCTTTACCTGGTCACTCGGAAGAAGAATAATTTCCATTGGGGCCCTGAGCAGCAACAAGCCTTTGCTCAGATCAAGCAGGAGATCGCCCATGCAGTAGCCCTTGGCCCAGTCAGAACAGGACCAGATGTGAAGAACATGCTCTACTCTGCAGCTGGGAGCCATGGTCTGTCCTGGAGCCTCTGGCAGAAGGTGTCTGGTGAGACTCGAGGTCGACCATTAGGATTTTGGAGTAGAAGCTATAGAGGGTCCGAAGCCCATTACACCCCAACAGAAAAAGAAATTTTGGCAGCCTATGAAGGAGTCCAAGCTGCCTCAGAAGTGATTGGCACTGAAGCACACCTCCTCCTGGCACCCCGACTACCGGTGCTAGGATGGATGTTCAAGGGAAAGGTTCCTTCCACCCATCATGCAACCAGTGCCACATGGAGCAAGTGGATTGCTCTTATCACGCAGCGCGCCCGTATTGGTAAACTGAACCGCCCTGGGATTTTGGAAATAATTACAAACTGGCCTGAAGGTGAAAATTTTGGTCTCACAGATGAAGAACAAGAGGAAGTGACAAGGGCTGAAGAAGCTCCACCATATAACCAGCTTCCAGCAGAAGAAACACGCTATGCTCTTTTCACTGATGGTTCCTGTCGCATCGTAGGGATGAACCGGAAGTGGAAAGCAGCCATATGGAGCCTCACACGACAGATCGCAGAGGCCACTGAAGGAGAAGGTGGATCAAGTCAACTTGCTGAACTCAAAGCTGTCCAACTGGCCCTGGACATTGCTGAAAGAGAGAGGTGGCCAAAGCTGTACCTCTACACTGATTCATGGATGGTGGCCAATGCCCTGTGGGGATGGCTGGAGAGGTGGAAAGAGGCTAATTGGCAGCGTAGAGGAAAACCAATTTGGGCTGCTAAAGAGTGGAAAGATATTGCTACCAGAGTAGGGAGACTACCAGTGAAAGTCCGCCACGTAGATGCCCATGTCCCCAAGAGTAGAGCTAATGAGGAACACCAAAATAATAAGCAGGTAGATCAGGCTGCGAAGATACAAGTGTCAAAAATAGATTTGGATTGGGAACATAAGGGAGAGTTGTTCCTAGCCCGATGGGCTCATGATGCCTCAGGTCATCAGGGTAGAGATGCCACCTATAAGTGGGCACGAGACCGAGGGGTGGATTTAACCATGGACAGCATTTCTCAGGTCATCCATGACCGTGAGACATGTGCTGCGATCAAGCAGGCCAAGCGGTTGAAGCCCCTCTGGTATGGTGGGTGGTGGTCCAGATACAAGTATGGGGAGGCCTGGCAGATTGACTACATCACACTGCCCCAAACCCGCCAAGGAAAGTGCTACGTGCTCACGATGGTAGAAGCCATCACAGGATGGTTGGAAACCTACCCTGTGCCTCACGCCACTGCCCGGAACACCATCCTGGGACTTGAAAAGCAAGTCCTTTGGAGGCATGGCACCCCTGAGAAATTGAGTCAGACGATAGGACTCATTTCAAGAACAGCCTTATAAACAGCTGGGCTAGGGAACATGGCATTGAGTGGGTGTACCATATCCCCTACCATGCACCTGCTGCTGGGAAAGTGGAGAGGTACAATGGACTATTAAAAATCACCTAAAAGGCACTGGGTGGAGGATCTTTTAAAAACTGGGAGCAACATCTAGCAAAGGCCACCTGGTTAGTCAACACCAGAGGTTCCACCAACCGAGCAGGTCCTGCCCAGTCTGAGTCTTTACATGTAGTAGATGGAGACAAAGTCCCAGACGTACATGTCAGAGGTCTGCTAGGGAAGACAGTTTGGGTCAATTCTACCTTGAGCACAGACAAACCCATTCGTGGAGTTGTCTTTGCTCAAGGACCAGGTTGTACATGGTGGATAATGCAGAAAGATGGAACAACACGATGTGTACCTCAGGGAGACCTGATCATTGGGTAAAAGGTTACTGCCATTGTCTGTACATTAAACCACGCAGACATGAAATAGAAGGAAATGTGCAAGTGTTGAAGGTATGAGCAAGTGAAAGATGGTGTTTTGAGTGAGTAAAATGAGAGAGTGGGGAATCCTGCAGCTCTCCAGTGTGGGGGTCTGGATTCAGTAGCTTGGTGTGGGGCGTGACAGGGGCATGATGGATATATTGCTTGTATTTTTTGGGTGGAACGGAGGGGAAGTTTTTATGTATGTAAAGGTGTGCAGAGTTAGAATGTTAGTTTTGGCAGTAAGTCGACGATATGGGGATAAGGGGTGGAATGTCCTGGGTTGATTATGATGTTAAATTGTATCCCCATTCATCCACCTAACCCAGAGACAGGTTTTATATTCTTAAAATTCCATCTGAGACTAAAAGTGAGTGGAAAAGAAGCACCGAGTCTGTTATCAGAGACTGTACTCGCTCCCCCCACATCGGGAGTTTTGACTACAGCACAGACAGACAACAAGACACAGATCGCCTTGGCTTTCCAACTAGCCGGAGCAGAGAGGTCTTCCTGGACTGTTTTCTTTCCCTTTTTCTGAAACAAATAGAACCTGCTTTGGACTGGGGACTCGGGGGAGCACCGGGAGCTTGCACCCGTGGACTACTGGGAGCCCAGCCTGGGCAGCGGCATTTTCCAGTGCCAGAGGGACTGATAACAGAGCGAACACCCACAGGAAAGAGACCCTCTGAAGTTTGTCATCTTTTCTGAAGGGCGAGAGGTTTTGTAACTTGATATCATTCATTTTTGTGCTGGGTGGTGCTGTGCCTGTGAAATAAACAGGTTTTTTCCACTTCTCTCAGAGAAATCTCTTCCCGAACCGGTTGGGGGGTGGGGGAAAAGGGCCACGCGGGTTTGCTTCCTGGGGGGGGGGGAAGCCCCACTGGAGGTTTTCTCCTAAATTTGCCTTAAACCAGGACAGCTTCTAAGGAAAACCTAAGAAAAAACATGGTGCCTTATCTAGAATTTTCTGATATATAATATATAATGTATTTCTGATAAAATTTTCTGAAAAACATTTTGTCTTATACTGAAGGTTCTACACATGTTTTTGTTTTACTCTGATTTTCTGTATGCCCTACAGGCTTACCTTTGCTAATTCAGAAAATAAAGATAAAGTGGACTTACGAGGAAAAGGTACACATGGAGTGTGTTAAATCAAAGAAATCCACACTCCCTGAGTGAGAATGTCATAGTAGCACAAGGAAGCAGTGGTGTCAGATATGCCCACATGCTAAGCTCTTCTTTGTCTTCTCTGTCCTTGCCTCCCCCACTTTTTATAAATGATTTATTGTTACAATGCTAAACAGGACTTTGAGATACTTATTCTAGCCCTTTCCTACTCCATATAGTCACTTCAAGGATCACCAGGCTCTCTGTGAGCATTGGCTGGTTTTCTTGCCTGTGTTGCTCCTGCAGTAAGGGCTTCAGCAACACCCCCTCAGGGTGCCCCACATGCCTATCAATGTGTTGAGTGGAGATTCAGCAAGCCCCAGAGGGCTGCCTAGAATCTTTGGATGTGATACTCTTATCCGAGTGAAATTTCCACAAAGCACTGAGCTTCCTCTGCCCCCTATACTCTAAAAGCAGTGTTTCTAAACAATAATCACCTGCTTGGCTCCAAAAGTCTATGGCCTAGTTTTACAGAATGTGGGCAGGCAAGTACATTTATAGCTATTTGTTGATGTGTGTAAGACTGCCCTGAGTCAGCTGACAGGACACAGCAATTTTTGCCTCTCAAACTATGACTCATGTGTAACAATTGCTTTCTTATGTTTATAAGACAAAGGGAATTAATTGAACTAAAAGCTTGATCAGAATAATTTAACACAATAACTACCATTTTTCTACTTATCCATGAAAGAATTCACATTATTTCAGCAGCATAAAGAATTATCGTTGGTAAAACTTGACTGTCAAGATTTTGAATCCTCAGAAAGTAATTCTGAGTAATTCTCCTCTTCTGAGAGATAAATGCTGAGGAAAAACATGGCTTTTTCCTTATTTAATTTTGCTGGGTTTGGTCATACAGCAGTTGCAGTTAAAGGTACTAATTTTATATCCTGCATGTCTTAGAAGGTGTAAAGTTACTAAGTGTATCCATGTGGTATATTTCTGCAGCAAAAATATTTATATGGGGCATGCTGCTGATGCCCCAAGCTGCTATGAACAGATTATTGAGAGCTGTCTGCCTGAATTAAGGTGCAAAGGAATATGCTGAAATCAATAGTACGGATTTTATTGAACAGTAAATGTAAGGTAGAGAGAGATAGAAAGAAATAGGAAATAAAAAGGGGGAAGGGGAGAGACAGTTGGAGAGAAACAAATTAAATACAAAGATGTCACCATCTGTAGATGCAGATGGCATCCCATTGGATGCCATCTTCTTGGTGGTGGCTCTTCTCGGTGGTGGGTGTCTCAAGAGGCATTCCTCTGGAGGTACCACCTTTATACCTAGTTACCAAGTTCCAGGTATCCACGAGGTTGTTGCTATATTTTATATATTAGTAAAGGCCTGTATGCACAAACCAGCCTTTGAACTAAGTCGTAATATTAAGGGCTAAAGTCCTTGAAACCTTCATGCAGAAGAGAGAGTAAAGCAAAACAATATCCCTGTGTGTAAGAGAAAAAATGTAAACTGTGTGTGTTAGCCAATAGTAGCTTGTTCTGCCTGCAGACCCTGTAGAACCCTATAAAAGTGTGCTAAAGATAGAAATAAACTGGCATTCACGATTACTTCTCTGAAGACTGGTGAAGAGCTGGCGGTCTCTCAACATTTGGCGCTCTGAACGGGACACCCTGCAGGCAGGGGGGCTTCAGTGGATCCACACACGGTGGGACGGAGCCTTGGACCGAGGTTGGTGGAGCGGATCTGAGTGCAGATAGATGCTGCCTTGGATCGGTACCAGATAGGCGGCTTGCGAATCAACGGGGGTGAGTCGCTGGGGGAGTCCGAAGGCAGGGGCGTGGTAGAAGGGTCGCACCCTTCCCCCCTGCTGCCGAGCCGCTAACATGGATGTGGAATTTGTAGCGGCAGATAAACTGCTTCTCTGCATCCTCGTTAAACGAGGCAGAGCAGCCAGGGAAAAGGACCTGAATATGCTCATTATATGGGCTAATTGTCTTGAGCATTTGCAGTGCTCACTGCTTCTTGCGGGGCAAGAACGGACTGATAAATCGGCTCTGATATGGGAAACGGCAATTACGGAAAAGAGCAAGGACACTGTGTTTCTCGGTCGAACTTGGCAGATTGTAATTAATACCTTAAAAAACAGAAAAGTGAGATATGCTGAGGATGTGAGCCCTGTAATTCTACCTGCGTCACAGCGGCAGATGCCTTTACCTCCCACTGCTGGGCAAGCTCTCCTATCTATATTGGCCATGGAGAGAGGGAGGGAGAGTTAGGGAGAAAAAAAAAAAATAATGAGAAAAAAGTTCCACAGGGAACACTGAAACAACGAACAGAATCTGTTCAGTTATGGCAGGATGTGATACATCCAGAACTATTTGCTTCATTTTTGAAGTCACTTTTAGCACTACAATCTTATTTAAGTTCCATCTTTACCACCCTGGAAGAAAAGAAGCCAGATTTAGACTGGTTTCCACCCGAACCAGGAAGATATGAGGGAGCGAGGTGAGCGCAGAGAACAAAGGCATCCTGGGGGTAGAAGCAGCGCAAGAAAAGTTCCAAGGCCACTCTGAGCAATTACAGAAACAACTGAGCAGAAACAGGTGGCTCAGACAGCTTCAAAGAGAGACAAACTAGTCAAAAAATCTCAAACTATATGGTATCTAGTTCAAAATTCATCCTTGTAATTAGAAGCTGATAAACTGCAATGATCACCGTTGTTAGCACCTGGCCGTGAGAGACTTTTCGTGTAAAATCGCCTGCTTTTGCAAAATCATGCCTTTTTTCCTCTATCGGCAAACGACAAGAGAGATTGAGAGAAAAAAAAAAAAAAAAACTGCATTTGTTAAAGTTAACTTTGTGAGGTTTTTTTTTCTTTCTCTCCGTTTTTCCTCACTGCGAGAGTATGTAGAGAATGTGAAGAAAGATAAGAGCAGAGCTGCAGCAGCGGTGGGGCGGGCAGTCCACCCCCCCCCGCTCCCTCTCTCGGGGGGGGCACTGGGATGGTGCCTGGTTTGTTGCAGGGTCGTGATTTATTGGGTTTTCAAAATGTTTTTATATACCATTGTAGAGTTAATTTTGTGTTTTAAGTAATTATGAGTTTATGCAATTGCAGTTTTTAGAGTTTTACTAGAGAAATTATTGTGGTTCTTTGAAGGTTAAAAAAAAAAAAAATAAAAGGGTGTGATTTACACCCTTTTAAAATAAAATATGGTGTGATTTACAGCTTCTAGGAAAACCTTCTTCCAATTAATGTTATCTACAGAAGAGATTTGTGGTTTAAAAAATAATTAGTCAAGAGAATTTTACTGTATAAGACAAAGTTAAGGTATATATTATCTATTTGCTTGTTTTTTCCACAATTTTAATAAGGGAATTTTAATGTAAGTTTTTTTGCTATATAAAACGCATATAACTGCATATATACCAATTTGGATTTTAGATTTTAGTTTAAAAATTGGACTTAATGTTTTTGAAAAGTGCTACAAAAGCTGGATGGCAACTTGCCAAATCCTGTGTTGTTGTGGTGGTTTTTCTTCAGAAAAACTACACTTTAAAATCCTAACCAATTTAAGCATATACTAGGCAAATTTCTATTATGAATAAGTATTTTTAGTAACATTTGCAGTTATTGTGGGTTATTCTCAAAGCTAGATGACACAGAATTGTGATGTGTTTGCTACATCTTTATAATTTCTATAGTGAATCCATGCTATTGTTATATTGTGTTTAAAAGGTATATATCAAACTTTTAGTTGCTTTTTTGTAGTAACAGAATAAGATTAAGTTATGTTTTCATTTAATATAGATTAAGTGCTAATAGAATTAAGGATAGTCAAGTTTTATAATGTTTAGGCTTGAATGTTTTTAAGTTAAGTTTTCTAACTTAGATATTCTTTTAAGGTTAAGTTTGTTATTTCCTTTTGTCATATATAATTATTGTTGAGTTTAGATATTGTTTGATTGAAATTGTTTTATGTTTTCTTGGAGACACTTGTTTAAACTGCAAAGTATAGTTGTTTTCCTAGAGAGAGGAGGACGGCCACAGCTGAGACAGCTGTGATGGAACACTGGTGAACACCTGCTTGTGGATAGAAGTGAATGCAGTCTGTGACACCCTTGACTTCATCAGGAGTTCAGTTGGTTGTTGCAATCTCTGCAGTTTTGTTTGTCATAGCTTTCTTATTTTTCAGTGTTTCCAGAATTTTAAGAAGATGTACCATTGCTGAGGATCAGCTGCCATGGGAGAGGCTCCAGATTAAACCAACTGCTGCATGGTTTAATTGGTCTGGTACCTAAGGCTCCTGATCATTCGCTTTGTACAAATGCATTTTAACAGTTTGCTGTGCTGTAAGCATCTCATAGCTGCTACTATTGAGAACCTTGTTTTAGAAATGAGTTAAGAGGCATCTTTCCAGTTTAAAGTAAGGCCCTGGCCAAGCCTTGACTTTACCTGGATAGAATGTTTGCCAACAGATCCAGATATTTTCTGTCCCAAATCAGTATTTGAGTCACCTTTTGACTCAGCAATTTGACCCTATTAATATGACAGCTGGATCAATTTTGAAGTGGGCTTGGAGAATCATTTCCGGAGGTGATTACCCAATCCTTCACTGATTTTTTGTTTCTGTTTGTTTGCTAACTATGGGATGCTAGTGCAGTGTTTTAGTAATTAATAGCAGTTTTATATTATATATGTTATTAATAATGTTTAAGATTTAATTGAATTTTAACTAGTATAAGTTCTTATTAATTGTGTATATGGTTTTGTGTTGATGTTATTGCTTATAACAGAAGTACATCTCATTTTTTTTTTTTTTTAAGAAAAACGGGGGAAAATGGATGCCCCACAAGCATTTAATTAGTGTAATTCATTAACTTCAAGGAGAGAAGTGTCTGTGTTTTGTTGGCAGGTTCAGAAAGGTCACCTGTTCATCTGACCAGACTGTGTGCCTCTGAACACACGAGATCCAGTGAACAGAGATGTCATCACACAGCCTTGGTACTCCAGACATGGATCAGAAGTGGACCTGTCAGGACACAGTTGTGTCTGAACACTATACAGACAGTTGCCAACAGAACTTTTATGTTGTTATTATGATGTTGTGTCTCTACCAATTTTCAGGTATCCTTTGTTTTAAGATTTAGAAGGATCTGAAGAACAACTTGAACATCAAAGCCCTCAGTCACCGATCAACTGCCAGCTGACATCATGGGAGCAGTGAACGTTCCAGGACTGAATCGTGCTGGAGAAATTCTGTAGAAGATCTAAGAAGTGTAGAGACTCCATTTAATTGTATATAAGGCAAATTGTAGTTGTGTGTTTACCCTTTCAGCAAATTGCTTTCACGCTTAGACTACATATATACCAGAGCATGTGTGTTAAAAGTAGTTAGACAATAGTTTAAGTGTTTAGCTTGTGTAGTAATTGTTATGTTAGTATAAAGTATAAGTATTCCCTCTTCAAGAGGTAGTGTAAGCATCTTTGAAAGTTCATTTAACGATTGAAGTTCTAGCTGTGAGTTTGCAAATATGGTGTTATTTACATGGTAAAATGCTTATGGTAATTGTGTTGTGTATAGTCATGACCAACTGTCTGCTAACTAACATCCAAAAGTGACAGAACATATGGGTCACTCTGGCACATTGAACTGGCCAAAGGTCAATGTGTCTGAGCCTAGCCACCCCTGGAGATCCTTTCGCACCTGTCTCGTAGGAGTCCCTGAATGGGATCCTCCAGCATTTAAAGGTTTAATTAGTAACGAGACTCGACTGAATCGATTGGCAATGTTGCAAGAGTGCAATCGCACTGTTGGCTTCACATTAAGACAACCTGAAGCCTGTTAGCAAGCAAAAATTACCAAAGTTCTTAATGTTACAACCCTCAGAAGAATTGGATTTGTTATGTTCCACCAATACCTCAGGTGGATGGATAATGTTTGAACCCCCGACAAAAAGTCATTCTAACAAAGTAATGCAGCACTGGGTTGCAGTCAACCCTATAGCTGATCTCGTTACTACCACTGTAAGTAAAGCCTTTATTCGTGGTGCAATCTCACAAGACAATTACCAAAACGATCACCTAGTTCCATATTCCTAATCTGTGGAGATAGAGCATGGAATTAGATTCCTGCTAATCCACATAGAAGACCCTGTTATCTTGGGAAACTCACTTT
The DNA here is from genome assembly GCF_030490865.1 of Poecile atricapillus. Lineage (NCBI taxonomy): Eukaryota > Metazoa > Chordata > Aves > Passeriformes > Paridae > Poecile > Poecile atricapillus. The sequence goes on from NC_081250.1 coordinate 83,655,311, forward strand.
GTTCCACCCAAGCTTACATCAATTGTTGAATATAGCTAGCAAAATGAAGAACATCAAACAGTCAAAGCGAAGCCTGAATGAATTAAAGTTTAGCAACTCTAAAAAGGCTCGCTTGTTAGACTAAGGAAGAATTGAACTTAACATCCACAATGTTAAGTGAGCTTTCAGCCGATGTGAGTAGTGTGTATCATGCAGTATTATGAAATCAAGTTGCAATTGACCTTTTGCTCGTAGCACAAGGACATGGTTGTGGAGAGTTTGAAGGCATGTGCTGCTTGGATCTTGCTGATCATTCAGCTTCCATCCATGAGCAACTACAACAGCTACAGGATGGGTTACATGCCCTGAAAGAAGATAGTGATCCCATTGGAAGTTGGTTCGCCAGCTGGGGCATCACTAGATGGTTGAGGTCTCTTATGCTAGAAGGGGGACGGACTTTACTTATAATGTTAATTGGGATGACAGTCTAAGTTGTATGTTATCTTATCCAAAGCCTGGTTTGTGCAAAAAGAGAAAGGGGGATTTGTTGCTATATTTTATATATTAGTAAAGGCCTGTATGCACAAACCAGCCTTTGAACTAAGTCGTAATATTAAGGGCTAAAGTCCTTGAAACCTTCATGCAGAAGAGAGAGTAAAGCAAAACAATATCCCTGTGTGTAAGAGAAAAAATGTAAACTGTGTGTGTTAGCCAATAGTAGCTTGTTCTGCCTGCAGACCCTGTAGAACCCTATAAAAGTGTGCTAAAGATAGAAATAAACTGGCATTCACGATTACTTCTGTGAAGACTGGTGAAGAGCTGGCGGTCTCTCAACACGGGGTGGTCACAGATGTTGCTTTGGGGTGCCATGGGTATAAGTAGTTGCTTCATTTCTCAGAGTTTGCCACAGTGGGACTGCTGTCAGGATGCATTAACTAGGATGTGCTAACCAAATCTCAGCTCCACTTGGTCTGGAATTAACACCTTCTTGTTGCAAATTCCTCTTTTCTTTATTTATCTCAGGTTCCTGCTGTTCTGTGGCCTTGACAGTGTTAGAGGCAATTGTGATGTCTGAATCTCCTACACAAGCTCAAAAATCAGCACAGATGGGCCAGGATGGCTAAATCAACCCTTTCATATCCTCTTTCTGTGGATGTGGTTAGTTTTTGAACTGTCGCATGTGCATGGGAGTCAGACTGGAGAAGGTCAGCTACCTCCCTTGATCTGAGGGGGTACCTGTGGTTTGGACCTCAGTCACAGTGCACAGCAGTGTCTGTGGTGAAAGGCAAGCCATGTCTTACTGTTTCTAAGGGCAGGAGGCAAGCACAGAGTTTTCCAAGCTTTCTGTGTCAGTTTTTTAGGTATCTAACTTTGGTGTTGTTAGTTACCTATACAGCAAGTGATGAGAACAGGTGCCTCTTAGATATGTCTCAGATGCCTGTGTTAGGTGGCAACATGCAGGCAGTATATACCCTGCTCAGAGACCTGCTCTGAGCTGTAGGGGCTCCTGGGATTGGTCCAGAAGCAACGCAAACCTTGGTTGCTACCAAATGACTTTATGGTAAAGCACTTGATTCTCCTGAGAAATCTGTATTACTCCCAAAGCAATTGAAACACAGCCAGACAAAACAATTTCCCATTAAATAGTGTGTAACAACAATTAAAAAATGTAGCTCAGTGCAAGCCTCTTTTTCAGATCTTCTGCATTTCTATTCCAAGGGCTCTTCCTGTTAACTGAATTAATTTTCCATTTAGGAGTGAGGAAGGAGAGTCAGTCTCAAAGCATCACATTTTCTAAGAAGTTATATCTGCAATTGATTTTTTCCAACCTACAGCAAAAAGTACACAGTCTAGGGATAACAAAAAGTCATTTCCATAATAAATAATAGAATTCTTTTCTTTTGTTGCAAGGGAAACAAAGTAAAATTACAATCCCTAGTGTGTCTGTATGCTGGTGTTAATATAAGAACCAGCAGAACTAGATTTTTTACCGTTTATTCATGGTAGGCTGATTCCCTCACTTATGCTGGGCTTTATTCCCAGATCTTGAATTTCCTTCTCCACAGGTATGAGTGAAGGTCAGCCCAGAAAGGATGGGCAGAAAGTCATACCATGTCTTGCTCTGCCACTGTTCAGGTCACCAGTTCTGGGTGTTACTGGGCAAGGTCATGGGTGCTCAATTGACAGTCAATTGTATCCTCCCCTATGCTGCCCTGGCTAGCTATTTGTGCACGCCGGCACTGTGCCAGGTGTGGAGAACAGCCTTGGAGAACCAACTCCAGAGGCTGAACTTTTAGAGACACTTGCTCAGTGGGAACTGGTGTCAGGGGTTACGGCATAAGAGTAAGGAGAAGAGTCTCTGTGTGAGTTCCAGCACTCTGGCTTTATTAAACTTGAAGAGTTCAGAGACAAAGAGCCCCGACTACCGCTGTGCTCAGGATTAAATACAGAGATGTTTCGGGGCGGGGGGGGGGGGGGGGAAACGACAAAATTTTAACCAATTAAGGATAAACAGGGGAGGACCATGAGGCGGGGTTTACAATACATGAACCAATAAGAATAAGGGGGAGAAGAGGACAAATCACATGGGCCAATGGGGAGTTGAGGGTTAGGGGATTTCCAGAGGGGTGGTACAATCAGGGATTGGCCCGACTGGGGATTGACTGGAAAGACCTGGAAGAAGGGGCAGGGTCACAGTGACAGGCAAGGAAGGTTTGGGAATAAGGGGTTGGGTCACAGTGATGGGTAGCATAGGGGAGGAGGCAATTTAGGCATATACTAACTTGGGGAGAGCCTATGGGAACATTGGAAGGCAGACACTGAACCTACTTTTAGAAAAGTGATAATGGCACCATTTTCTTTCCAAAATGTATACATGCCATTCTCACTCATAAACTGAAAGAACAAAAGCATACTTGTAAAAGTTGGTAAGGAAGAACAAATTTATGCATTTTCAACTGATTTCCTTAGTTCTTTGCCTTTGTGACTTTAGACACAGATGCTGAAACCCAGTATCCTAGATCTTGATACAGCATTGGGCTTTTTTAGATGTGGGCAGGAGAGATTAATTTATTACTTCCTCCTTTGTATGTTTTTTCATTGATAAATGAGTGACCTTCTGATAGTTATTGTTCAGAAATGGTAAAGGCATATCTGGTCTTTATGGGAGGAATTACCCCGCTATTACAGGTCAGGTTTTCTACACTCAAGCCCCAGTGTTGAGTCTTCTTTAGAATCCCCACTTACAGTGGGTTACTTCCCTGAAAGATATCTCTGTGCTTTTTTCTAAAAATATAGAAACCAGGGCTGACAGCTTTTTTTGTCAGCAGGCCTTCTTGTAAGAAAAATAGGAAGTAACAATGGAGCCTTAACTGGTTTTAAAGTTTTTACTTCTAAAACATAATCTTAAAATCAATTCCAGCTAATATAAACCAATTAATTTCCCTAGACCTACCTTGATTTTGGGTTATTTTCCTCATTAATAGGAATTGCCGTATTAGTTATTTGTGGTTTATTTTATGAGTTCAGTCATAAACATTTACTCCATTCCCTGAAATACCTATCGGACTTAGGCTTATTAAATGTGCTATTATTTTCATGTATCATCAAGTAGTGCCTTTAGACAATGTGGTTTGGCCTCTTCTCTCCTCCCATTTTCTTCCATTATGTTGCCAATAAAGATGGCTACAGACAGCAGCAAAATTATTCAAAATAGAGCCACAGTAAAATATATAGTTTCTTACCTTTGAATAATTCAGGTACTGCTAACTGTGAACAAAATACATAGCCATCTGTCAGCAAGTAAATTTAATTTAGGTAAACATGGCAATCCCTTCCTACTAGACAGCTGGCCACATAAACCCTGCCACCACACTTTGGAAAATCTCAGCAGAAAGACCAGTAAGTGAATGAGCATGGAGTTTTATCTCTATCCAGAACCAAACAACAATACATATATTTCAGTTTTTATGTTTATATATTTACATATAAGTACTAAATATATATGTATACTGAAAAAATTTTCTCATATTTTAGGAGCATATACTTCATCGAAAATATAGTTTAAAAATAGTGACTTAGTTTCTTCTTATATCAATATCTCAAACTGCACACTTCACATATAGTTAAATAAAATCAATAAAAATCTCAAAACTCTATATCCCTGTAAAATTACCAGAGCTTCTGCATTTTCAGTTCAAAACCAAGTTTTTTTAATAGTACTGTTGGACCTTCACAAATCTCTTGGTGGAATTGCCACATTCAGTTTATGCTTTCTTTTGGCAGTTTTTTATCAGGAAGAGGATGACCCTCACTCTGCAGTTAAGAGGAGCTGATCATAACTGTTAGAACCTATGTAAGTTGAACTGGATGGATATGACACAAATGTTGACTAAACAAAACATTTATTTATCCTATCAGTCTTTCAAGATATCTTTTAAATTTATGCCAAGTTTATCTCCCCTGTGACTTGAAATCTTGGATCTGCAGAAGCAGAGCAATCTGTACCCAGTGGATGAAACAGGGTATTTTCTTGAGTGTAGAAAAGTAAGGAATGCATAAAATGTACTTATAACAGAGAACAGAAAATCTGTTGTTACTGGTAGTTGAGGAGAAGAGACACTCATGTCTCTACTGCAAATCACCATGATCACCTGAGCAACCTCTTCCCTTTAGCAATATCAGCTTCATATTCATACTAAGGGATTAGTTAAGTACCCATGTTTAACTTGAAGAAAATGCCCTTAACTTGAAGAAAATGCCCTTTGTCTAGTAGCTAAAAGCCCTGAAGCTCATAGAGTCAGAATCACAGAATGGTTTGTGTTGGAAAAGACTGTAGAGATTATCTAGTTCCAAGCCACCTACCATAGGCAGGAACATCTTCCACTAGACCAGGTTGCTAAATGCCCCATCCAATCTGACCTTGAACATTTGCAGCAGTACTTCCAGGGACGGGGCAAAGTTTTTGTGGCAGTTCTATGTCTCCAGTTCTATGTAAGAAGCAGCGTTGTATAAAAGATGAAACCGTGAGATGTCCAGCAATTATTTCTATTACTGTGCTGGTGAGTTGGGACAAAACTGATAGATAAGGTGGGAGGAGACTGAAGGAGAGGGTGTACATTTCCCCATTGTTGTCCCACCTTGTCTGCACATGAGCATGAATAATTGCAGTGATCTTTAAGAAATATTCAATATATAAAGAAATTGGATAAATCTTTGCAAGTTCACATGTGAAATAAATTTTTAAAATCCACTACTCAGAGAGATTTTTGTAAGAAGCCATACTTTTTTGTTCTACCTAATGATTTAATTTTTCATTTAACTTTCAAAAAAATTTCATTTTTTAACTTATGACAATGGTACTATGACCTACGTTGAATTATGAGACCACATGCAGGTCCAAATTCAATATCAACACATGGGTCTCTTTTATTCTTAGATGGAAATGCCAAATGCCAGTAGAATCAAAATACATTTAATTCACAATGGATAACGCTGATTTCACAAAAGAAGATGTTTTGATATCAGTTCATAACATTCACTGCTTATCATAGGGGATCTCAAATGCTGAATCATGGATCAGCATTTTCTCATTTGATGTGACTTCTTGATCACTTGCTCTTTCTAGTCCCTTTCTTTTAGAATGACTAGCACTGTGGTGGTCTGTGTTGTTTCACTCTGAAGCACTTCAGAGCTATGGGGTGATCTTTCAGGGTGTTACAGTCATCAAGATCTGGGTCAGGCAGGTGCAATCTGAGTGCAGACAGGTTTGAGATGGGGAAATAGCAGTCATAAAATGACACAAGCACTGAACAGTAATAAAGGTCCTGAATATGTTAATCAAGAAGATAAACAAATCGTCCCAAGCTTCCATGGTCTTCAATGCCTACTGTTAGCAGACTGTGCTGTGATTAGAGTTTTTTCCCATTTGGAGAGGCTTGACTTTCCTGTGGTGTTGGGCCATACGCAGTGTTCAGGCACCAGTCTTAGCATCGCATGCTAGCACTGCTCAAGCTTACGGAATATTAACTTAAAATTAAAAAATTAGTTTTAAAACAAGAAGAGCTTGATATTAAGAACAGAAATCTAGTAATATCTACTTCACTGTTTTAAGCACAGTAAAAACTATAAGAGGTACAAAAAACTGTCCTATGAGCAAGACAGCAGCTAATTTTTCTTTTCATTATGTAAATTGCTTCAGCTGTGAATTTCATCAAAGCATGGTTCAACAGGAATGGATTTTTGCAACAGGCAGATGTTGGTTTTCTTTCACACCCAAGCTAACAAACTATTAAATATGAATTCTATCAAATTATCTTTGGCACATTTTAAGTCCCAGTACAAATTCTTTAGATACAGAAGTGTTTTTATCTGATCAAATATCCACATTTTGCTACAAGTAATGAAAAGAACCTGCTAAATCTGCTGTTACTTAGAGCTAGCCTCTAGGGGAAAGTCCAAATGACAAAGGAGACCAAAATAGTTATCACTTTTACATTAAAGAAGTAGAATCATAATATATAAGAAAGATTGTCAATAGTAAATGTGATATTTATGGCCACCAAATATGACACTTTGGCACTGTGACATTTGAATGATTCTGTAAATGGTCTGTATTTTCAGGTGATGTGCAGAAGTGGGGTCTGCCTGAAAGACTTGAGGCTTCTTTTTGGCTCACACAGCTCGCATAGGTCCACATCTACCAGAGGAGCTTGATTTGAGCTGGACTTAACAAACATGTTCCAGTATTTTATCCCATTATACTCTGATCTGCTATTCTAATACCAATTATCTGTAAAGTAAAAATTAGTTTTGAGTTTCTTAGTTATTAAAAAAAAAAAAGTAGAGAAAGCTTTGTTTCCTTGGCTGTTACCTGCTATATATATATTTTTTTTTGTGGTGTGATGACAGAGACATTGTTGGTGCAGTTTCTCTCTAGGAAAAACTCTAAAGAACTGTAAACTTAAATAGATTTTCTATACTTAATCTGCTGTACATTTTCAGACATGAAGCATTTCTTAACCAGGCCTTTGGAATCTGCAGTAATTTTCCTGTAAAGTATTGATATCTACATCAAATTTATACAATCACTTATTTACCATAAAAAAGAGTCATAATTTTATTAAAACTTAGTCTTACTACTTAATTAAGTAATTCTTCCAAGCAAGAGAATATTCTGTCTTAACAAAAATATTGCCTTTGACTCTGCCTAGTAAAAAGAGCAATACAACCTTTTTGACTAATAGAATACCTTCCACAGAGTGTTAGAGCCACTATCCAGAAAAACCTGTATTTAAAAAAGTTGGTGGAAATAATTTTGGTGTGCTGGACAAAGTCACTAAATTTGATAAATTATTGATCATAGCAGGATGAGATTGAGGGAAAAATACTTCTACTTCCTTCACATAAAAATCATAGCAGGATGAGATTGAGGGAAAAATACTTCTACTTCCTTCACATAAAAATCTAACCGTAAAAGTTTCCACTAAGTCATGAAAATACCATTCCAGTTTAAGGGACTGATTATACATCATGATATATATTATATGATTATATATCATTAGCATTAGCTTGTTGCTTCATGACATACCCTGAAGTTCCTTATTTCTGGTGGCTTTTTCCTAAATTAATCAATTCAAAGGTGTCATATACATATAATTTATATGATCATCTGAAAAGATCTTCCATGTTTCATCTTTTGGGAGTTAGAAATTTGTTTTGTTAGTAATTCTGCAGTTGCAATGTGTTCTCCTGGCAGTTCATTATAGCAGAAAAAATGGGATGTGGTTCATTTTACAATACTGTTCCCATTATACCTTTAAAAATCAGTTCTTCATATTTCTGGAAGATAGATGCATGAGAATAAGGTCTTGCATATGGATATATGAGAACACCATACTGAAATGCTGGTACTTACTTAAAAATTACAGTTTTTCTTGTCTTATGCTTATTTTTAACAAGTTATAACATATTAAGCAGGCTTCACTTCAGTTGTATATCCTGGTGCTTAAAGACACCTTTGTTTCAATTTCGTAATGGGAAGATTGCCTGTATTCATTTAGTATAGACAACAATATAAAAGAATAATTAAAAATACATGCTAAATTTACAAGGAATTTTATAATCTCTGATGATTCTGTGGCAGTGAGATTCTCTCCAGACAATCGCATCACCTGTCTCTGAAGGAGCCAGCTGATTATATTCACTCCAGAACTTGCTAGGTATTAATAAGCAGAATCTGTTGTAGCAGACCATTGATGATTAAAAAAATGTACACAGAAAGTATATCATAATTAAAATGAAGCAGTAAAAGACCAAGTAATTATTCTGTACATGAGTGACAGCCCACTTAGACATATTTCAGATATCCAACAAATGGTTCTCCAGGCAAAACACATGGACGACCAGTGGTATATTAACTAACCTTCGCAGCTTACCTCTGCTGAAAAGCTACCCTAGGTAGTTAAACCTGAGAAGGAAATATGGATATGAAGATGTCAAATGAGATTCAGCCAACACTTTCTGAACTGCCAATAGCCTTAGCCCATGATGATTGTGTGTGTCCATGTACTTCTCTAGAGATGTAATGTATACCTGTGCCAAAGCTATTTAGTTGCTGGTTTTTTAAGCAAGGTAGTGAATTGTTTACATTTTTTTCTTCTGGTATTGGAAAAATAAGGCTGTATAAATCCCTCACTGCATTCAGCTGAGTTCCAATATTTCTGATGGAATTTAATTATAATAACATTCTAATTGAAGGTAAATTAAACGAGAGTATGACCCAGTGCTGTCACGCTAAATGAAAATTTGAATTACAGCAGTAACAGACAGGTCTGTCCTAGGATTATGAATTAAAGAGTGTGACATTTTGGTCTCAGGTTAATCAATGAATGCTTCACAAATATTTTGAAGCCTTCCTTGATTTATTATAGGCTAAATTAAATCTTAAATTCTGACAGACACTGAGCAGGAGAGCAAAGTAAGTTTACTTTGGAGCAGAAAAAATATGAGACATGGAATGAGGAGGGTTTTTTTTCAGGAGATGTGAGGCCCTCCCAGCTTAGGGTTCCTCCTGTCCTCCTACCAGTACATATAGATTTGCACTTGGCTGGTATCTAACCAGCTGGTATCTGCTCTCCTGAATTTTTGAAATATCAAAGGAAACAAATTTTTGAGAGGAAGAAACAGGTCTGACAGATCAGTGAAGCTTTCCTTCATTTCTCCTAGGTCTTGTTTTTGACACCCAGTTTACCACAGAATGTGCTGCTATACTTTTCCAAAGGACTGCAGCCAGTGTCTCAGCCAGCAAAGGGAATAGCTGAAGGAATGGCAGAGGGAATGCCAGTTGCTATGTATGATATAATTGCCCCAAGAGCTTGTGTGAATGCAAGGAGGGACTGCACTGAATTTTTTTCCTCCCTCCCTTCTGTTTCTGCTCAAAACACAACTAGAATTATAAAATTTTATCACATTGCCATATCTATCACAATTTTATTTTGCAGCAGTTAAAGTCCCAGCTCCCTGTGGATTCCTTTTCTTCTTGATATGCAGCCTACTTTGGCCCCCACACTGACCCAGAATGAGCTCAGGCAATTTTACTGACTCATGCTCTCCTCATGATCACAAACTTGGCTATTCCTTCACTGCCATCCACCCCCACTAAAACAAATGATATGAATTTGTTCCACTCTAATTCACCTGTTATGTCAATCTCTCCCCTCCTTTCTGCTTCTTCAGAGGTGTAGAAAACAAGCCTCTGAACAAAAAAAAAGCCCTTCATCAATAAAGTTTGTCAGCTGTGGGCTCTGTGACTGCATCTTTCTGCTCTTTAGCAGCAGATCTTAATATCTCTAAGAAAATGACTGCACAGCTCAGCCTGTGCTTTTCATCCATCCATAAATGCACAGCTGGCATCCTTATGGGATTTTCTATTATGCATATTCAGCATAGAATTTTTAAACCTTCAGATGGTGTGTATCATTTCTCCTTTTGGGGAAAAAGACATTGTAGAAGCAGAGGGCTTAGAATTTAGAATTCTCTAAATTCTCTGGATTTATTTAAGGTTAGATTTGGGATTTGAATGGAAAGCCCTTCCATTTTTATTCACTACGATCTTTCTTGGAGGCCCAGAATCCAGGAGGTCACTAGTAAAAAAAAAAGTCTTAGACTTACTTAGGAAGTATGAAGTCTCTCTCTAGCTTGGTAATGGTTGTTGAAAACACAGCTCCCAGCCAACAGTTTAATACTTTGTCCCAAGTACCATTTTCTTAAGAGGGAAAATTGTCGAGTGTTAGAATTAAGAGTCCTGCTAATTCAACCAGGACACACACACCCCCACACACCCACACCCACACACACCCCCCACACAAAATGGGAGCAGGTTTATCAGTTTGTTCCAGTTTTAATGGGTTTTTTTTACTCATTTAGATAGCACTGTCAGAATGGTGTCATTTGGAGATACTTGCATTTTCAATCGTTGTGATTAAATTTTGCTCTTTTGCCCTTCTAAACTCTGTGAGAGTTCTGTTTAGCACCATAACTTCTCATTTCTGGTGGTCTTTTCAGAACTAGAGCAGGTCAGAAATGGTCACTAATACAACTTGTAATGAAACATTTCTTTTTCCTCTAGAGAGATAATTCTGTCTTATCGAGGGCTTGTCCTCAATTTCATTGATATCTAGCAAGAGAAAGAGATTATCAAAATCTCTTCAACTATATGCAAAACTGTATTTGCTAGAAGCATGGTGAGTTATAACAGAAGAGTTTCTAATACTCATGAATCCTACTTTCCTAACCGCATTACTGCTGCACAGTTGAATGTTAGTGAAGTGCAGTAACCCATCCAGAAACTAATAATCAATACAAGTATTGCAGCTTAGAAGAAGTTATTAGCCCTTTTCTTGTTCACATAATAGAATAGATAGTAACCAAATTATTTTAAGCAGCTGTTTCCTTTCCCTCTTCTGTCCAAATGGAACCAGAATTACTTCACAAGGTTATATGTCTGAAAAACGATTGATTTTTTTTTTACTTTAATTGAAAATTCTGGGTGCTCATAGACTGACTGAATTCTGGGAAGATTTTATGGGATGTAGTAAAAGTAGAGCATAACTCTTCTGTCTTTGCACCTGCTGCGAGAAGGAGCACCCTATGGCATTTGGCTCAGGCTTGGAGGACATTGCTAAATGCAAAAGGTAACACAGCCATTCTTTCAAATGTCTGACTCAAGTAGAAGAATACAAGTTATCTCCTAGGCTTCATATAACAGTAGACTTGGATGCCTCTAGTGGGATCTCCAAAAGGCAACATATTCAGTAGAGCAGCGCTTGATCAGCTCACTTGGTGTACAGTGGTATATAGAGATATGTGGTGTGAAATAGCATAAAAGCCCAAGGCTGGAGATTTATCTTTTCCTTTATATTTTTGTGGCTTGAATTGATCCTACTGGAGTAGGAATTTTATCTGCATTTCTGTTAGTATGCTGTAGTCTGCAAGTTGTAGCACCAAATCAGGAAGGAGTAAAAAGTATTTCTTCTGCAAGAAGATACTATGAACAAATAAGGTCATGAGAAAACCTGAAGACACTGTATGTTTTGGCAAGAGGATTTCTCTGCCTAAGCAGAGCTACATCCTCTCTTGTATTGTCTTCCTAGTTCAGTTTTCAGTGCTTTGTTACATCTTGGAAGAGTACTTTTGGATAAAAAGTGCCACAAAATCTAATACAACCTTCATTTGGATTATTATTTCACTCTTCTGAGAAGGAGGGACTATTTTGCCTCTTTGTGGGTAGAGAAGAGAACTGAGGTTCGTTTCTTTGGGAAGACAGAAATCAGACTCAGTCTTCCTTAATGAGTATCCTTAGGGAGAGGGGATGAAATCCTACTCTAGCATTTTTAAATAAAGTAGATTTTTTGCCAAATTTTGGTTTTGTATATGCTTGTGTGTTCATAAGATGAGCTACATGAGGAACAGAGGCAGACAGTTATATGGTATTTTGATCCTGGTTCAGTAGGTGAAAAATTGGCAGAATAGTTTTCACTGTGATGTCTCAGAATAATTTTATTGCAAATAATGAAGATAAAACTGATAGGCATTTATCATTTTCTAGACATTATGTATTGGGTCTGGCTGGGGTGGAATTTATTTTCCCACAGCAGCTGTCACAGTGCTGTGCTTGGCATTGGTAGCTGTAAAGGTGTTGATAATGTCAGTGTTTTGGGCACTGGTGAGCAGCACTGGCACAGCTTTATTGCTGTTTCTTATCATTCCACTCCCATCCAAGGACTGTGGGGAGGCAAGATCCTGTGAGGGGACACAATGAGGTCAGCTGACCCCAATTAACCAAAGGGATATTTCATACCTATGATGCCAGCTTAGATGTAAAAGCTAAGGAAAGAAGGAGCATTTTATGTTTACAATGTTTACCTTCTGGAGCAACCTCTACATCTGCTGATGTCCTACTGCCTGGGAAGTGGTGGACATAACCTGCTGATGGAAAGTAGGGGATAAAATTACTGTTTTTTTCTCTTTGCTTGTGCATCCATAAACTTTTGTTTTTGCTTTAGTAAACTACCTTATCTCAACCTACGAGATCTTTTCCATCTTCTTTTCTCTCCCCTGTCCAGCTTGGAAAGGGAGTGAGAGAGTCAGCTTTCTGGGCAACTGGCATCCAACTGACGTCTACCCACCACAGTGGAATTTCTATTTTGCATCTTAATTTGTAATTTAAGACCTTCTTCTACATCACACTGCTGCTCAGAGATCTGTAAAGTAGTATCGCAAATTTATTGTGAATGTTCTTGATGAGTTCCTGTTGCTATATTTTATATATTAGTAAAGGCCTGTATGCACAAACCAGCCTTTGACATAAGACGTGATATTAAAGGCTAAAGTCCTTGAAACCTTCATGCAGAAGAGAGAGTAAAGTAAAACAATATCCCTGTGTGTAAGAGAAAAAATGTAAACTGTGTGTGTTAGCCAATAGTAGCTTGTTCTGCCCGCGGACCCTGTAGAACCCTATAAAAGGTGTGCTAAAGATAGAAATAAACGGCATTCACAATTACTTCTGTGAAGACTGGTGAACAGCTCAGGGGTCTTTCAATAAGTTCCTATTTTATTATTTTCTCATCACGCAATTTTGAGATTCAAATCAGCCAAAAAAGTAATTTGTTATATTGTGTATGGTGATGTTAAACACTGAAGGTTGTAAAAACACTGGTCCAAATTATTTTTGTATTTTTTGTGAATTTTTTTTTCTTTTTTGTAGTTCCTGGGATCATGATACAGCTATTTACACTCAGTTACAGCGTGATGGTGGTAGATACACTAAAACTGGATATGATGCCAAAGTTAGCTTAGTTGTTAACAACAATTTAGAGCCAATGGAAGTTCAGGAGTCTGATTCAACAACTGTATTGTTTCCTGAAAATATATTGTTTCCTGAAGATTGCCAAGCTTGATGACAAGTGACTACAACAAATGAAAAATTACTATCATTAGGGCTCAGTTGTAGCTTCATGGAGCCAGAGTTTTACTGAGATATTTGAATGACTAGGCCAGTCTGGTCCAAGAGTGTGCAGGCACTTTATAAATGTGCATTTCTAAAAGCTCGGTCTTGTAATACCTAATTTCTCAGGACTGCTGCAGGAATTGGAGAATTAATATAATTTATTACTCGTACTTATCTAAGCTTGGTGGATGCCTTTCAGATATTTGCATATAAATAGATATATCTGTTTTCAAGGGACTGGGTGTCTACTCTTCTCCATTAACATGTGCTTAATAGAAACAAATTGCCAACAACTTACTGATGGGTGTCATAAAACTGTTTTCACAGTATGATTTAGACTTTTCATCAATCTTCATTTGTCTACTGGGATTTGCACATTATACATGGGGTAAATGAGAAATACATGCATAATACAGCCTGTGCTCTATATTGCTTAAAGGCCTTGTTGTTCTGTAGTTACTAATTCCATTTCATTTTGAGTTCTTTGGACAGGCTGGGGGAAAACTCTAATGTTGTTTGGGAATAGATTTCCCAAATTTAAGGAACAGCCTGTTTTAGTAATTCTCCTCTCTGTTCCAAGAAACATCATTGAAGGGGTTTTTTTGATGATGTGTGGAATGCTAGGTTATGGATTTTTTTCACAGCTAAAACAATACATCCCACCCAGTTCTTTCTAAATGCTTCCTGTTTTCCATTTCTTCTGAGAGAGGAATGAAGCATCTGTTGTCAGCTAGAAGGTAACATCTATAAGGAACTGCAAGGGAAAGAGTAGGCAGAGGAAGGACTGGAAAGACTAAAGAAAAGGATGGAAAGCTCAAACATGGAAGAATTGACAGTATGAGGGGACAGCTTGTTTTCAGAATGGAAGGATAGCTTATACATATTCTTAGTTTGCTATTGTATCTCTTTTATCTGGAACCTGTAGGGATCTTAATAACAAATGAGAATGTGAGCGGAACAAGGAAAAGACACGTGCTATGAGCTTTATCCCAGCTGACAGACTTAATCTCTCTAATCACAGAGACAATGGCTAGATAGAAAACTACTCAACTGAGCAACTGATTTTGTATGATAAGTGACGGTCTCTGTCTGATTAAAAGCCGTTTCAGTCTGCTCCCATATAATATTCTGTCTCTACACTATTGACATTTAATCACTTTGAATAAAAGAGTGTAATACCAATAATATAACAAACTGACTTGTGAAAGCTTATCCGGGAATATAAAAGATTCTGAGACACTGAAGGACTAACTCTACATTTTTTTCCTGACATAGATAAGGTGGCTTCTGTTCAGGGTGGCTTCTTTGGGATGATCGTGCAGTCACTTTCAGAAAATTTTGGGAGAGGCAATCATCACAAAATAACCTTTGTCATTATCATATAGCACTTTAACCATTCATTTTTTTTAAAGTAAACAGTGATCCCAGAGATTCTAGGCACTGGTATTTCCAGAAAGACTATGGGATCCTCTGCCCTGAGGTGGAAAAATGTACAAGATGCACAATCCCATGGACACGAAGAAGAACTATTTTTGGTGATGAGGAGCTGAGACTTTGAAAGCCAGTTGGTGGCTAACATGCTTTACCAATCAGGATGCATAATGTGGAGAAATGATCAATACATATTATAGCAGCCATAATTAAACCTTTCCTGAAAGTGCTAGGATGCCGCTATCTAGTAAACTGACTTCTTGTTGTTGCTTAATAGACGGTAGCACACCTTTGGGTAGACCCCACCTCAGTCAACTCTTCTATGTCCAGGAAAAGAGAAAGAATTCCTGTCACAATTTAGAAAGTTGTCTATTTGTCTATAAGTAATCTATAATTGTGGCAATCACATATGATAGGGCAGGGTTATTTGTGTGCTACCACTCCTTGGAAAGGGCCAAATCCCAGCCAGCACTCCAACCAGTCTGCCATTCCTTTGCCATATGCAAAATGTATTATGTACATACATTAACACTACATAAAGTTCTGCTGCTGCCTTCACAATTTATGAAATAGTAGGGTCTGACTGGGACATAAGTGCCAAGTGTTAGATACATGTATTGACCATAAAGTATTTAAAGACAGATTTCATGTGCTTGTATCTCCAGATTCAGACATTACTAAGAGGCACAAAAGAGACTACAACCCACTTCTTTCCCCCTTTGCTTTTCTATACTAACACTCCTGTTTAGGTATATTTCCCTCATGCCCTGATAAGCAGTGGTTGCATTACCTCTATACAATGTTCTGGTTGCAAAGCAGCATCTGCATACCCACCTTTCTTCCAAAGGAGGTTAAGACTGTCAACAAACAGGGGAATTTTATAGCATAGCTGTGATTCTACTTCTCAAATTGTGCTGGTGCTACTTAGAATAGAAGATCTGTGGTTTGCACACTGAGTGTGGAGGTTC
Source organism: Poecile atricapillus (assembly GCF_030490865.1). Classification (NCBI taxonomy): domain Eukaryota; kingdom Metazoa; phylum Chordata; class Aves; order Passeriformes; family Paridae; genus Poecile; species Poecile atricapillus. The sequence continues at coordinate 83,671,196 of NC_081250.1, forward strand.
ATCTTGAAGAAAGTAGAAACCATGTTGCATGTTTGTGTTTTCCTTTAGCTCCTGTGTATGAGGCATAAAAAAGACAGGACTCGGGCTGATTCTGCATTCATAAAACTAGAAGTAAGCAAGTTATAGCAGCAACCTGGAACATTATTACAGCTGCATTTCTGCAGATTGCCATATTAGACATCTGTGGGTTTTACCTCTTTCTTAGATCATGACTTCTAGAAAAATGCATCTGCCACCTGGAAAAAGGAGTGTTTGAACATTTTTCTTAGAGGAGGAGAATTTTTTTGTTGACTTGCTTATTTTTTTTCCAAACTTCTTTGAAACTTTATTTTCAGCATATTTATTGTCTATATACTTAACTTTTCTCCATCATGAACAAAATATTACTTATTCTCTGAAGGAAAGAATAGAACTTGCCAGTTAGAAAAATATAATCTTTGTTTGTTGTGACAACAATTTTCTCTTGTAATTTGGCAAATTAACTCATATCCTCCTAACTGCAGCAATATTTCAGCAAGTTACAGATAGGGATGATGTCAGGGAAAATAATGTCTGCTTCGGATGACTTTTTCCACAGTTTAGGATAGAACCACAGGTCTCTTTTAATGGTTAAAGAAATCATCTGGTGCTGCAGATACGTAGCCATTTAGAATACCACTTATATGGATTAACAGCGTAATGTAAACTTTCTGCTAATTTAAGGAATGAACTCTCAAATATTTTCTTTTCACTCTCCTTGATTTAGAAGAGGAGCTATCATTATAATAGGATAAAAATTTTATCATATGCCATTATCATATATAAACAAATACGGTTTTTTGCATCTGCATGACAAAACTTCTCTGCCCAGATCAACTTCTGTCTGAAAGAGGATGTGCGTAACACCACTAACAATCACAGAATAGGATAAATATAGCAGTTACACCATTGAAAGAAATGTCAAGGAGTTTCCATCAGGAATCTAGAAATAGAAGGCTATGTGAGCAAATGGTTCTGTATATTGCACGAGTCTTGAAAAAAATGTTGAAAAACAACAAATACATATTCTGCGGTTGCAGTGTTTTCTTTCAGTCAGTCGCTGGTTTTCTGTTGTGCAGGTAGCGTTTGTTATGTTACAGCTGTTGGCTCAAGATGTAATTGAAGTGAAATTTCCAGCTTTTCTTTTGATCTGTATAAAATGTTATCCCATGAAGAGTGGGTTCTGAGAGCTAAAGTAGAATAAAGGGAAGCAGGCAAGAAGTAATAGTTTGGAAATTTGTTTTGTTTTGTTCTGTTTTGTGTTTTTAATAATACAACAAGCTACATTAAGCCTGCGAAAAGCAGTTTTTGTTTGCACAATTAATAGTAAAGGTGGGGGTTTGGAATATTTTTGGCCTGCTTTTTTAAGGAAATATGACATATATAATTGTAGTGTCCATCTGCCAGCTTTTCAGTCTTCCATTTCTCCTGCAGGGACGCTTATACCCATTGGCCGAGTTCAACCAGGATCAAAAGACACTGAATTCCTTAAGATCAGTGAAAATTGGTAGTGGATAAGGGAGAGACATTAACATTCTTGCAGCCCTCTGGTATGATCACAACACATGCAGCCTCTTCCCTAGCTGGTTACTATGTGACTCAGGCACATGCCACCTCCAGGGAGGGGCTAACAACCTAGAAGGGTTCAGAAAGTTATCTGACAGTCGGAATTGCCAGTGATGATCATAGATAAAGAAAAATATTATAATCAGTATGCAACCAAACTTCAACTGTTTTGCTGCTTGTTACTTTCTGTTGATTTAATAATATTTTCAGAACTTCTTGGAAGGAGCTGGCTTACAAATGTTAATGGAGACTATATATTTATCATCTATTTTATTATTTGCCCTTTTGTGTCTCTTGCTGATGGCTTGTGACAGTTGGACCTCTTTTAATTGCTATTAAAAATATGAGATAGTTTTCATCATAAAGATGAAATGCCTGTGCACATTAGCAACTAGATGTAATTAGAAGAGTATTTGCTGGCTGAGTGTCAAGGAATATATGTATCCTTTTACAAGACGTGGAGCAACAGATTGCAATTTCAAAATAAAACAGAGTGGCTGCTCCCTAGTTTTTTGAAAGTAAAGACTTCAGAGCCATGATTTTCAGCTCATGTCAGTCATACCTTGGCAGTGGTCTGCCAATCTCTTTCCACAGTGTTTTTTTAATATAGGGACCAATCCCTTCACTTCTTAGCTAGAATTTAAGGAATTCTACTTTTCAGGCACTGTAGTTTTGTCAGATTCCTGTTCCTTGTGGTTTCTCTGGTCTGGTCTTAGCTTGGATGCCAGCTCTGACCTTACTAGAATTCCTTCCACCTGTCCAAGGGCCCTGCACTGGCTCTTGTTTGTGGCCTTATTTTTCTTAAAAAAATATTCTCTTCTGCTTAGTTCCTCTGGCTTTCCAACCTTTAGCCTGACATGACATGTGCCTTCAACTAATCCTCTCAGTATTTCATGTCGACTCTCCCAGTTTACCCTGAGTCCATATCTGATTACATCTCTAACAAACCATTTGTTTGACAGAATACTCAGTACTCTAAATATGATTCCTGGCCTATTCTGATCCATGTCTCTGGACTAAGGTTCTTATACCAAGTCCACATTTAAACATTAAACTGGCAGCTACTCTTAGGAGGTGTGTTCTGATTTTATCTTTGGATCTTTCCTGGAAATCTGACTTATTTATGAGACTTAAGTTCTTAAATCCAATATATTGTAAATAACAGTGTTATTATTGATGGCAATAGTATTTTTGATTGTTAAAATGTATAGATTAAAGATGCAAATAATATCTATGGAAATATTGCTGTATTTGATACACAACTTTGTAACAAGGAACCTGGTTTTCCTTTTTTAGAATTAATAATAGTGTTGGAAAAAACCTGCTCATTTCTGACACGTAAATAAAAATAGAATAAAGAAATCAATGGTTTCTGCTGATTTTCAAATTGTTGTAGATATCTGCCAATAATGCCTTTAATGTCAAGCAAATGCAATTAAAAATATTCCAAAAATAAGACACTCTACTCTTAACAGACATGGTAAGATCATACAGAGTAAGAGGAACTAAGAATTCAATGTGACTCTAATTTAATAGTTTTACAAGATTATTTTTCCCAGCAGATTCTGCATTTCCTTAAAAGGGTTTTTCTGTTGCAGTCGGCCAGGTGGGCGTAGCAAAATAGAAGGATGGGAATGATGGAGTTGCCCAAAATACTTTAATGGTGGTAAAATAACAAACCATAGAAACCACACCTTCTGGGGGCAAGCTCCAAAACCCAATGGGTGTGGTGAACTTAACAATATATATGGGTACCTTAGGGCAGGGATCCAATCACAAACACAGACCATCACAAACACATGACTTTATATGTGACAGGTACTGAACCAACTGAGACACAGAACCAGAAACATGGCCTATTATGGAATGATCCCAGTGGCATCCTAATTTCTATCCTCTCAGTATCCCTCCTTCCAGGTCTTAGGTTTTTGCCATTTGTACAAGTCACCTGAGCTAAGCCACTATCCATCCCAGCCAGTTCAGTTCCGATACCTTTCTTTTTTTTAATTCAATGGGCCAATTATTTCATTTGGATCTTCAAGTGTAATAACTGGGAGATAAGACAGCTATGAGAGAGTGCCCATGTATCCCAAAGCTCAGCTATAGAGAACATCAAGTATTACTTTAAAATTTAATTTTAAATGTAAAATAACTGCTGAGTTTTGATTGCTTTTAGCATTATATTTGGAATATAGAAATAAGATGTTACATAGTATGAAGAGATTAATTATTTCACTATTAAAAGTTATCCATTCTAGTGTTGGAAAATAATGTCTGTAATTCCCTTATTTCCATAGGCAATTTATGTTTTTACATAATTGCAAGAAATAGTGCCTCTGGAAAACACTTCTGTATATGAGTGAACAAATTAGAAGCAGCTGAAACCCCTATTGTGTATCAGTGACATTTCTGCCAGTTCTGCCTCAACTGCTATAAGAAGTGCTATGCAAGAAAACTTACAAAGCAGAGGCAATTAAGATTGAAAGAGAGAAAAGTTGAAAATTATTGGAAAAAACATTGCAAGGTTAGGACATCAAGGCATCAAGGGAAGTTAACATAGGCAAGGATATGGATACTGACTATAGGGGAATTTTGTGGCATTTGAAATTAACATGTCTAAAAATAAGTCAAAGCACTGTGTAGTTCTTGGGATTTTTCTGTACCTTCTCAGAAAGATTTAGTAAACAACCACCAACAAATGACAGGTAGAAATAAAAGGTGCAGGTAACAAAATTACCTGTGTCTACATTGTTTTGAGAATGTTAAGAACAACAAAAACACAACACTATATAATTTTTTTGTTAGGGGAACATTTTTTAAAGTATGAAGTAGCCTTTGTATGACAATGTGCAAAATTTGAACACTTAAGCTAGAGGTTATTTTTCCTTTTGCTGGAGGAAAAGCTGGGTTAGCTTTGTTTGTTTGTTTTCTGTCATCATTATTTTCTACTCCACAAAAGCCAAACAAAACCAAACATTTCCCTGAATTCCACTTGCAAAGGTCTTAGTGTTTCTGTATTACTTTTTGATTCCACATGAATCTGTAAATGTGACTTTTCCAATTCTTCTTCCTCACCAAACTGCACACACAGAGCCTCTTCCAAACTGTGGAATAACTAAGCTCCAAGAGATTAGGGTGCTCTAATGTGTTGAGTGAGAGTCCAGTGTGTCGCTGCCCGCTCAGCCCTTCACACCTCGGCTAGCTCTGGCCAACGTCAGCGGCAGGAGTGGGGAACCAGGCGAGCATTGCGTGGCTCAACCTGGAACCTCTAGAGATCCTCTGAGCTCGGGCTCTAAAGCTCACAGGGTGACACGGGTTATGGTGAAGGGAGAAAGAGTGCTCAGGCTCTTCTAATTTCCCAGGAACAGATTTATTCCAACGAGGTACGGGGTTGGGATCGCAGGGAAGAGGTCTGAGCCGAGACCCTGGGCACCTCCGTGCGCCAGGTTTTAAGGACTGTGGGCGGCCCATACAGCGACCAATGGGACAGCAGCAAGGGAGGAGTTATGGGTGGGGATTACAATACGCAGGACCAATGGTAGGGACCTGGGGGTGGGAAGACAGTTGTACAATCAATAGGGCGTCGAGGAAAGGATGATAGGCTGGGAAAGAACTGGAACAAATGGTGGGGTTTACATAGATTGATAGGGCTCGGGGGCAGGATTGGGGTGATGGATGGGGAACAATCTGGAAAAGGGGAAGGGTTTACAATGATGGGCAACTGGGGACAAACCATTTTGGATGACAGGGGAGTAACTGGGGTAAACCAACTCTGAACTTAATAAAACTAAACAAATCGGCAGCAACACCAGTGAAGTTTTTATTCTAAGACTAATACTCCTATCAATTCATACTGAATTGTTAGCATAAAGAGGAGCTATCCCAACAGAGAACATTGTACAAAGCCAGTGTTACAGCACAATGACCAGGTCTGTCCTGGGGTTTTTGGGAACTGAGATAGATTTCTTACTGTGACACACATACAGCAAGCACTGTCCTCTCAATTGACCAGAAATTTCACTCTCGAACTGAGCAAGTAATGTGATGCAAGTTCAATAAAAAAAATCTGTTTGAGACAGTAATTTGTAAAACAAGAAATGAGCAACTTGCCTCAAAAAGCTTCCTTCAGATACGTTCCAGTAGCTGTAATCTGGATAAAGATTCAGAAAACATTTTTTCCTACATATTTTTAATGATGTCTATGTGTGTTTGTAAATTCAATAATTTATTTAAATTTCTTGGGCCAGATGACAGGCATGGCACGAGGTTTGTGCTGTAACACATTACAAGAGGCAGGCTTTGATAATAACAGTCAAACCAGTCAAAGGAATGTAATCTTCAAGTTTATTAAGAAAATGTCTGATCCGTTCTTGAGCTGGAAAATTCTTTCACCCTCAAAGAATGCTTTACAACTCCTGTGACTGCTCGAGGTACAGTCATGTTGCATTTCAGAAAGTGAAAATCCATAGATTGAATAGATTAAATCTGATGTATACATTCACCCCAGGAATGAAAGATTTCCAAAACAGATCCAGGGTAAAACAAAAAACCATATAAATTATGTATTAGGCAACATTTCTTTTGATCCTTACTGAGAACAAAACCCAACATATATCATTATAGGATACTATGCATATGACCACAGAATTGGATCAAGGAACAGAAAAAAAAACCCAAAAAAAACAACAAAAAACCCCCAACAGACAAACAAAACAAAATGAAAAACATTTTTTCATAAATAAATGAAACAAATAAAACCCACAAAAAAACAAAAACAAAATCAAAACGAAAAATAGCCCAAATAAAACCCAAAAAACCCAAAACCCTGTAAGCCTGACCACTTACATTACTAAAAATCCTCTATTTTGAAATTTTAACCACTTTTTCCATTGAATGCTGAATTACGGCAGGCAAAACAAATCCTGCAAGAATTTAGCCATCTGACAGATAAAAGTTTCTAGGATTTAGGATACTGTGATCAAAATTTACGGAGAAAAGTACCTTCTTGATATACAGAATAACCAAGTTTGAATCTGTCGTATATGCTCTCATTAAAGGAAGAAATTAAAACTGAGACTCTTATCTCTTGACTACATCTCATAGATGAAACTGTTGCCATTTTTTATTAGATATTTAAGCACTTAAGTAGCAGACTTTGTTAAAAATTAAGCTTTGGAAAAAGATAGTTTTGACATGGTAAGAGGGTAGAAATATTTTTCCTAAGGAGTCACTTTGATTGTAATGCAAAATGAGGGAGTAGATTTTGTAAAGTTGCAAAAATTTTGACCTCCCTCCCCCAGAAAATCTTGAGGTATATTCTCCAGTATATTCTCATTTATCATATTTTTCTCATATTCACATTTTTTTAGCTTACTAAATATTTCATGAGAATTTTCTGGATGAAGTTGTTGACTTAAGTTTGCTATGTATTTTTTAAAGCTAAAAAATTTTTATCATAGCACCATTAGGTCAGTAATATTTTTAGACAAAAGATGTGATTACTGTATTAAATAATGTGCCTTATTAGGAATATCAGTATTTAAAGATGTAAGAAACTTAAAAGAACAAAAAGGACACTTATTCATTGTACTATAATTTCTTTAGAAATGCAAAAAATAAAATCAACATGATGCCCAATATGAGTAATACAAGAGATCACTTCTGTTCTGTTCTATTTATTTTATTCTACTTTTACTGAATGCATAAGGGCTATTGGCAAATAAATCAAACAAGACATTTCAGTATAAACTGTGTGGGAATCTGATCACTGCAGAGGAGTTAGTTTAAAAAAGAAAGAGGAATTTAATTTAATGTGCGCATTACAAATTACATTACAAATAGAAAGAAAATATATACATCAGAAGCATGCTGTTGGTGCTTGTAACATGCTGAGCAGTTGGTCTGTAGTACAGAATTCAGGCATGAGTCATAACAGTTAAAACCAAATCTATATGACGTTTAACCCTAATATCAAAATCCTAGTTTCATCATACGTTTTATAGTCACTCTTGGACATCTTTTTCAAGAAATCTAATTTGACTCCACTGTTAAAACTTTTTCAAACTCACTGATTTTGAAAGAGATTTAAATTTACACTGAAAGTTGGTTTTGCACCAAGACTCTTGTATTTTGAATAATTTTTTGTGAAATACAATTTGTGAAACGAGCTAAACATTACTTTTTTGATAACAAGATGTAAAGATCTTTATTAAGATATTGTTTATTTCTTTTACTATGACAAAAATGCAGTTTTAGCTCATCTGAATTCATGAAGATGGGCTTCTATTTGTTTAATTTAGAAACAGCAATGCAATTCCAGGCTTTCATTATGAAGGCTCTGTGTGCAAACCTTTGAACAATACTTTCATAATCCATGCTAATGTGTAGCAAAAGTTTACAGACATGTAAATGGGTTCTTGTAAGGTGCTCTAGTGAAGAGCCAGCAGTACAATTCACTCTGTAAACAGCCTGGATAGCTGTGGATAAATGAGATGCAGAGCAATACCATAACATCACATCACAGGGAACTGCAAGTGCTTTACCTCATGCCATTATATTGAAGGCCATTACTCATTTCAGCTGTTCAGAACATTACAGCACAACTCTCTTAGCCTTTACCATGCCTGAGTGAAGTGTGACAATTTCAGGCAGTGCAATAGAAGTGAGAAACCTGAACAAATCTGACTGATAGTTCATAAGATTTCAGCATGCATTGCCCTTGGTGCCACACTCACTAATGCATTCACAGTGGATTGCATTAATTGCATTAGGTTACGCATCAGTCCAAATCTACTGCATCAACAGCTTCTTTTCACAAGAGAGCTTTGGAAGGGGGCTAATGACCTTCTTTAGCTTCATCTAGAAATATTGTCAGAAGATATTGTATGACTACTAGCATCAGAAGTCACTTCCTGATATTACAAATGGGATTGAAAAAAAAAATAAAAAAATCTCTGACTGACATAAAATCATAGCGTCATAGAATGGTTTGGGTGGAAATGGACCCTAAAGGTCATTTAGGGACACCTCCCACTAGATTATGTTGCTCAAACCTCCATTTAGCCTGGCCTGGAACACTTCCAGGGATGGGGCATTCACAGATTCTCCAAGAAACCTGTTTCATTCCCCTCATGACCAAGGGGATCTTGCTCAGCCTCTCCTCTAGTACTTCTCTGCTCTGGCTCCTCACCATCCCAAAAGCACTGGATCAGGGCCACACTCCACTCATCAGTGTCCTTCCTGGACTGAAGAGACTGGGAGGGGAGGGAGAAGGCAAGATGCAGTCACCAAAGTGCCAAATAAGAAGAAAACATTTTTACTTTTTTTTTTTATTTTCTTGTCTTTAAAATTATTCATTGTGTAATTATGAAAAGAACTCCTAATGATGCAGCTAAGAGGGACCCTGATGCTGAAGGCCAGAACTTGGGCTGCAGTGCCAACATGACACAAGAAGCCTGTTGGGATTCTTTGTGAGAGCCTTTAAAAATAGTGACAGCTGAGCTCTAGGACAAACAGGAACTGCTGCTCATTGCCTAGGGATAGTTGAAGGGGGAGTTATGGGAGGCCACCAGTGTTGATTATTCCTGCAGACATGTTACTGGACTAGCTACAGTCCTAATCTAGTTTGACAGCTGAGGTGTGCCCATCTCCATTTCAATCAACCTCTTCCCTCTCAATTTGTGTTTCACACAGATTGTGCATTCAGGATTTTAATGATGAAGCTTTCCTGCAAAACAAAAGACAAAAGTTAATTAGTATAATAAGTAATAATAACAACAATAATAAGTTATTGCCAGTTAATTCAGGAGATTTTGGAGTTCTTCATAAATATTATTTCATAATATTATATAAATATTGTTGTGAGGTGCCTCAGGGAGGCAAAGATTTAGTTTCAGATAAGCATTGTTAAAGTGAGAGGCATGGCTGTAAAGCCTGGTTAGTGTGAAACCTGAACTTTTGCTTTGGGGACCATGTGAGCCCTGGAAGAGTTGCTCCACTCCAGACCCCTCGTGGGGGTCAGCCCAGGAGTTCTGATTGGGTTTGAGCCTCTGGAGTTTCTCCCTTGTTATGTTCCTAGTGGTCCCTGACCCTGAACTCCACCCTGGTTCTGTCCCTCAAAACCCATCACCCTACCTCTGTTCGGGGCTCTCTGTCTCTGGATCTGAGTTTGTTCCCATGCTGATTAAATGGTTTCATGAACAGAAGCCAGTCTTGTTGGTATACTATGCTGATTCCCAGTAACTATAGCTTCTCTGGACATGATCCTGCCATTGCGGAATGCAACAAAATGTTACTCATCAAGCAAAAGACTTTTGCCCTTTGTATGAATTACATAAAGCTCAGATTTTTTGCCCTGCACAGGCAAAATCTCATTTAAGTGGCTCTCTTCCCACCCTCAGACATTTTCCTCAGACTGTGGGCTATCTATGGCTGTGGAAGGGAGGAAGGAAATCAATAAATTTGCTGTCTTAATGATCAACTAAAAGAGGCATGGAAAAACATCAGTGTGCATGTCTGCTCAGTCCCCTGAAAAAAACTCAAATGAACTACTCAGACTTGTGTCTAAGATTATTCAAATTCCAGGAGTGAAGTACAGCTTTCTTCCTAAGTCCACCTGTAAGAATCTCTTGAAATTGCATTGTCTTCATCATCTCAAAGGAGATAGTGGATCATCCATATGATGATCCACTAGTCTGCTACTGCAAACTACCTTTCTCATCCAAACACCATCCCTGTCTGTGAAAGAAAAAAACATCTCACAGAAATTAAAGTCACAGAAGAATATAAAACATATTGCCTTCTCTTCCACCTTCTTCCCCCTTGGCTGAAAAGAAACCTAATTGTGACAAAAGTGCCAAGTGCTGTTCCCTCTCACTCTGTTGGTCAAAGTTATCCTTGTAAATAGGAAGTTGTCAGTCCAATATATTTAACATTTCATTATGGGTTGTGTTACAATTTTGTGGCTGAGTGCCATAGTTTAGTCTAAGGAAAGCAGAGTAATAATTTTGATTTCACATAAAGGGCAGCATATTGGATGTATTCTTCCTAACTAGACTTTGATTTATGCCACTGGCAATGTTATCTTTACCAACACTGAGTTATTAACAAACAGTTAGTGGTTAAAAATGTCCTGAAACCAGACAGCTAAATCCATTCATTAACTATATTTATGCATTTCTGAGACAACAGTGTCAAAAGAACCATAGTTTAGTTCCTAGATTGTTTCAGATAATGATGTTTTCTTAATGAATATGCATCTCCACTTGCTTTGAATGGTAGTCTATCTTGCATTCATTTTTTCTTATATCATGGCTTTTAAATATGAGAGAAAAAGAAAAATATTTTTTTCTATATTTTCCTGAAGATTTGAAGGATGATAATTGTTTCATATGTAATTCCCTAAAACAAGTGCTGGACTTAAGGCTATTTTTGCTTATAAACTTCACGACTCATCTTTAGTCCTCAAAATACTTGTCTTGCCAAAAAAAATCTCTTTCTCATAACAAGGAGGAAGAAGGAACTAAACTATTCAATGAATTCAAGGAAATTTCTAAGTAGGCCTGCTCACCTTCTGAAGGGATGACAAGACATGTAACACGGATAATGTAGGTTTAATTTCCAGCTTAAATGGAAAAGAGGGAAGGAAGCATGATGCAAATTGTAAAAATCTGTCAGTAAAGGAGGGAGTTGGGGATGGGGGGGGGTGGTTAAAGGACGTACACAGTGCACGGGAAGATAGCTTTTATAGATGTGGAGTAGTTACATAACATGATGAAATGCAGAGAGGCAGAGCTCTAGGGCACAATCATTCTTTACTAGCAAAATGCTCGTTCATGCAAAAGACATTTCCAAACAACAGATTAACCCAACAGGAATAGAAATTGACACTGCAAAGAAAAAAAATGGCATACTCAGCACTAAGGTTATTCTGACTGATTACTGTGTGTGTGAGGAATTTTTCTCTTCAGCTCCACATCCATTAAACAAAGTAAGCAATACAACTTTAAACAAGGTGCAGGAAAATACTAGGGAGATGTCTTCTTGTAATTTTTTTCTTTTTGTACTTTTAATCTTGTTTCCTAAAGGAGTGATGTTTATTGTGGTAGCGCTGACAGGATGTCCATTAGTCTGTTCCATTAATGTTTCCTCTCTTTCCAAAAACCTTGAGACCTATTTGCTATTTTATATCGTATTTGAAGAAAGATCAGAAATCTTACAACTCTGTGTACATTTGTGCACCAAGCAGAAAAAATCCTACTCTTCCACAGGACAGGAGACAGGCAGAACTCACAGGTTATGCCAGTGTTTGACATAAATCAACTTAATCCTAGCATTTTGTGATTTTTATACACCAAATTAGATATATATTTCATATAATATATAACCTCTGTACACACTATTGAGGTGGTCTAGATTGTTTAAGGGCAAGGATTTCAGTGTGATTTTTGAGAAGAGAAAAATTAAGAAACTTCTATTAAGTAGTAGTCTTACTGAAGTGGGTGCTCCTTTTTGAATCATTTGCATTCATTACTGTTTCCAAAGACAAAAGGAAATCTGGTTCAGGTATAAGAATGAACAGGCAGAAATATATGAGATGGAGTGGAGATACTAATGCCAATTTGTAGTTTGTTAAGTATATTTTCAATGACAGAAAAGTACTAGTCCTTCAGCAGCACCTTCTAGACATCAAAGCAAGTCCCGTCAAAAACTGTTTCTCTTTTTCTAATTGTATTTACTGTCCTTCTTGTTTTTATATGCCAAACAGTACCTGTTCTTAGCTTTGGCTGGCTACCTTCAAGTTTTTAAATTTTCCCACAAAGCTTTATTTACCATGCTTTTTGATCCCATGTGTACTCTAATAGATGCTTCATAGGTTTCATTTAATTTCATATCGTCTCTCACTTTCCATCTCATCTGTTGAAGTACTGACACCATTTCACAGTAGTTACTTTTATTAATAATTAATTGATTAAATACTGTATAAAATTAATATTTTGTGGTAATGCACAGCAATAAAACATTGAAGTTACATATTTCCCATTTTATTTATAAAAATTTTAGCATAAGAATATGTCAACCATCTAATAAGAATGAGAGGATGTCGTGGTTTTAAAGCAGTAACTAAAAAAATTACTAGAAAACTTACTTATTTCTTGCTGTGAAATATGGATTAGAATAAGAGCAAAACAGGCTTAAAACTTAAAAGGAATAAAGAAAGTTTATTAACAAAACTACAAGAATAAGAACACCAGAATATACTTCCAGAAAACTCCTTTATCTCTCACTACCCAACCATTCCTTTGTTCATATGACAACACAGAGACAAAAAACTTTGGAACTTCGGTGTTTAAACAGTCCCAATTCCTGCTAGAGTCTTTTCATCAGTCTTTGTAGAGAAACAGAAGTCTTCTTCTGCTCATCTATGGAATTTCTCACAAGAAAACTATTTCTGTTATAGCTTTCTATTTCTCTGATGCCAGCTACCCGGAAATCTGTCATCAGTTCACTCCTCCCATTTCACATCACTCTGAGGTGTGTATGGGCAATGAGTCCAGGGACGTCATTTTTAAGGATGAATTACTCAAAGGCAAAAGTTCTCTTCATCTATCTCTGTGAGCTTCTCTGGAAACAGAAATTTTCTCATTGCCTTTCAAGGCTTCAAAACTATTACTTTGCCTCACTCTGTTCCAGCACCTCACTGTATCACAATTACTCCACCTTTTGCTCAAAATCCACACTTTGAACACTATTCGTCCCAATATACTCTGTCATGAATTAAAGGTGTTTTTTTCAGAACACTATTGTCCATTTCCATAGCTTTAACAGAAAAATATTTCAGCTTATAAAGCATCTCCTTATTCTCTACCTCTTCTGAAGCTTAATTCTTTTCTTTACTGTCTCTAATAGTTTATAAAGTCTCTTTACATGTTGATTACTCTCTTTTTCTTTCTCTGGAAAAAAGGATTAATCTGCAAGTCTCATCTGGGTAATGAAAAGGTTAAAATCTTGCCCAGACTTTGTAGATGGTTCTGTGCTCTCTGCTGGAGCAGCAACTGGAGCTGTCTGCGATGGAAGAATTTTCATGGCTACTCTGGAGAGTGTGGTCACTGTCTCAGCTCGCCGCAGGTCAAGAGCTTTTTTCCTTCTTTACTTGGCAGTCTCTGGTGAATTCAGTCACAGCAAAAACTGCAGCCGAGCCAGGGACCGGCCTGGCCCAGCCAGAGCCCGGAGCAAGCCCTGCAGGCTCCATCTCCTGGCCGGGAGCCGCGGCAGGCTCAGCCCAGCCCCTGCCTGGGCCGCATGGCCTGGGCAGGGGAGGGGAAGCCAGCTAAAGCTCAGCTACCTTTCACAGCCAGGAAACAAAGAGACAAAGAAATTCCAAGGCTTAGGTCTTAAGGTGGTGTTCACAGGTTGATCTCACTTTTCAATGGTTAAAACTGCTGTCAATTCTTAGAAATGGCCAGCTGTTGGCTAGGAGACAAATTCCTATCAGCCTCCAGCAGTTTTAACTTCCTTAGGTGTTTCTCTTTGTTTTCTTAAATGCTAATCTATAACAGAGGACAAGTAAAATATTTGATATCTATAAAAATTCTCTTTGCCAGTACCAGCATCTAATGGGCTAATTTCCATCTCTTGTTGCTCCATCAACATATTCTATCAAATCACAAACCTATTGTAAAGGTGAAAAACCAAAAGATTTTCTATGTATGAATCCCATTAAGAAGTTTGAGGTTCATAGAAAGCCGTAAGGACTATTCTGGAAGTTCTCAGGGAAAAAAAGTACAAATTCAGGGGAAGAACTGTACTCATTGTACATGTTGATAAAATCTCAGACTGCATTTAAAAAGAAAATAGCAAGCCATTATAGCCAGAGTATGAAACAATGGAGCAAGCCCATCTCACTATAAAGACAAGTAGTGGTTAGTAATATAGCCTGTAATAAGAGCCACAGGTTTAACAACCCTATAAAATGCTATATTGTGACTAGAAATGTTTTGTTTTCATTACGACTTTGTCACTTTACTTACATTATTACTTACTTTTTTTCAAACTGAATCTAGTTTCTGTACCCCAAATATATGTAAAATAAGGAAATTTCATGACAAAGTGAATAAAAGCCTTTATCTCCTTTCCTATAGATTTCCTTCAAATTACTCACTTTATAAATGCTCTGGTAGCCTTTAGTAACATGTCCTGACTCATAACTGTAATAACCACTGAAACAATATGTGGTGATGCACTAGTTGAGAAAAGGTTTGATATTTAAGAATTCTTCTGAAAATGAATGCAGACAGCAGGATGATTTGGAGCAACCAGCAGAAGGCTCATCTTCTGATGTTGCAAGAGCGGGCAAGAAACACTGTAGAAGGTTAGTGAAAGATGAAACTGCTGTTTCTATCCAATTTATTGAAAACAATAGATAGCTTGAAGCCAACAAATCTAAAATTTCTAATACACTCATACTTCTGAACTGCTTGGAGGAGCAGCACCTTACAGGGTAATTTTTGTAGGTGAAGTTGTTCATGCATCTGGTAGTACAGATTAAATGTTGGTTACAATATGTAGACAATTCTTAACAGTCTTAACTTTGCTAATGAGATTTAACCTATTTTTTTTCTGAAGGAAAATATTTCAGTATTACTTTGTCTTTACTGAAATTCATAGTACCAAACTGTGCACTTTAAAAAAAAAATTATTTTCTCCAATCAGATTCGACTGATTCTCAGTAACACAAACATTACATCAGTGAAAGAGATTTTACAGTCCTGGATAACCTCTGTACCAACAAGACATCCAGACCAGATTGGCTGAAAATGGGTGTTGGAACATTACCGTTTCATTTGAGAAGCAGTCAAAAGTCTTAATTTTTCAACATAACCAACATATATATATAGGTTCAAGGGATTAAATAAATTCTTGGTGATAGTGCCCAAACAAACTTTCAAAGTACTGTATTTGCTTTCTGATAGTTTACTTTTTGCTTTTCCACCATGCAAAATCTTTTCAGTCATTTCTTTTAGCTCTGTAGTTTGTCATATTTCATAAATGCATTCTGTGCATAATTAAACCAGCACTAAAATTCAAAGTCATAATAAATTTACCATTAATTTTGACACTGGCTTATACAGACACAAGATTTCATCTGGAATAAAAGGAGAGACTTCTCAATGACTGAACATACAGAAAGCAATATTTTTCAGATCAATCAGATCTAAGGATCAGTTTAGGAGATGCTGAAAAAAATTCAAGAGAATAAATAACAAACTCTGCAGATGTAGAAATTAGTGGTTCTGAGAAGGCCTCCAACTGTTACCATGATAATATTAAAGTTTTCGGCACTGAACATGATATATTATCATTAATTTTAAATGCAGTACAAGTCCTTTGTGATAGCATTGGGGTTAATCTGCATTCTTTGACAAGGGTTTGCAATTAACTTTTGCTGAGGGCACTGAGTGCTTTAATAGAGATCTGGTAATTTTACTGAAGTCTGATCAGTAGGAAGAAAGGTGCCACCTTGTAGCATTTCCAGGTTTAGTTCTGCGTGCTCTCTTTTCATCCATGAAATGCAGTACAAGTGCCCTACAACTGAAGTCTGACAGTTCATGGGAAAAAAGACAGAAGCATGGGAGGTTCTTCAGGAGTGCAACAGCCTTTAGTACTGTTGGTGCCATATCAGGCACATGTTATCTACAGATAGTCCTGCCTTATGGCAAACTCAACTCTAAATCAGCATAAAGTGATGTTTTCTGCATAAACCTAAAACACCCTTTATGATTTTGTTGTTGCAGTTCAGAGCACACGCTTTCTCACTTCAGTGGGATCAGCATTCCTTGATGAGTCCTGCCATGATGGGCTTTCATTACATCATGTTAGATTCATGTACTGGTTAGGTTTTCTGACATGTTTGTTTTGGTTTTTTTTTTTGTCTTCTTCAGGAGGAACATGGAACAACACATCATAAAAAAACACAAAGAGATGCAACAGAGGATATTAACTCTTGTTGGAGGTTATCCACTTCACTGAGTGAGCTTACACAGGTCTAGAGATTGTCAAGTTATTGAGAGACAGCTACAGAAGGACTGATGAAGTGATATACAGAGCATGTTCAACCTCCGTGATATACAGTAGGATTTCAGAGTAGGTGGGCTCTTCAGGACCACATACAGTCTCAATTCCTGCAAGGACACATGGTAGAGTGAAATTTGAGCAACAATTTGAGAAGCTGGGCTGTTTAATAAACCTCTCTTTAGAAGATGGAGTGTTGCATTTCCCTTCCCTCCAAAAATTAATTTGTGGTCTAATGAGGAATAAATATGTTCCACCTAAATTTCTTTAGGTGTATCTTTGATATCCTTTCTCCCCATAGGAGTGGAGCTTCAATTTCTATAATACACCTCATCATAGTATTTTACCTAATTTAATCTAGAGACAAGTGTATAAGCTTAATATATATATGCCGCCCTGAAAACTCAGCTTCTGAGCTTGCTAACATAGTTTTCTAAAGACTTTCCCAGGACAGTAACTGCAAACATAGATATGTGTACATTCTTTCTGTTACACGTCTTGTGATGGGCATCTCTCATGGCCAGTGCAGTGAGAAAGTGTTATCCTGACCATCCAATCCCTGGCTGTGGTCAGAAGCCTATAAATCCTGGGAGGAAAAATAAACTCTCTTCTTTTCACCACACCTCGACCTGTGTCCGTGTGATCTATTCATCTTCAGCGGCAACATCTGGTGAACCTCTGACGTGTGTTGCAGGTGACAGTTACCCAGTACTGTCTAGCCTGTGGCTATGGCTGTTTTTGGGCTCTATCCTACAGAGGGCCTGGTGGAGCATGTGGTGTTTGATCAGAGAGGGATTGATGTTTTGTATGCTGACTTTCAGCGGTTGTGTAAGTATGGGAGAATTGAAGGGTTTTTCCCTGTGCTTGAGGCAACTTTTTTGAAGTCGGCTTGGGACGCTTTAGGTGATTCCCTGATCGAGGCTCTGCTGGTCGATTATGAGCCCCGGCTGGTCCGGCTGCTGGGGATCTCGCAAAGGTGCGGCGGCATTCTAAGGAGCTGCGCGTCCTCTTGTGCCAGATCGAGAGCAGCTTCCTCTGCCCTGGCTGAGAGGTCTGGCTCTGGCTCCGGCTCCAGCTGTGGAAGCGGGACGGGGCTCTCCTTCTCCCCCAGTGACACGGAGCCGGGGGGCAGCTGTGTCTCAGGTCCCGAGGTCGGCTCCCCTGGGATCACCGGGGTCCCCAGCGGGTTGAACAGGGGTGCTGCGGACCTGGGGGGCGTAACCCCGCCTCAGCCGGCGCCCTGAAAGTGTCGGCCCGGGGTGGAGTCGCCTCCTTCATGTGCCCTCATGGTGCAGACCGATGGAGGGGCTGCCTGAACGAGGGGCTGCGCTGGCCCTGGGGGATACCTCAGGGTCGGTCCCATGTCCCTGCTGCAGCTGGGCTGTGCCCTGCCCCGCGGTGGGGGACGGGCCGGGCCCAGGCTCTGCGCCGGCGGCCAGGCACACTGTTCCAGTGGAGGAGTGGCCGGCGCTGCTTTTTGGACCTTTCGCCCCTGAAGAAACGCTGTTAGGGGCGATTCCGAGAGCTGCCCGCCCTGCGCCGGATTCATGGGGCATGGAGATGGGTGCTGCAAGTGGTGCGGATGCTGGGCCAGGTTCTGCCGGCCCCATCCTGCGGGTCTCCCCTCCTGTGAGCCCGGGTTGTCCCCTGGCAGCAGAGCAGGACACTGCTGCGGCTTTGCGGGCTATGCCTCTACCAGGGCCCTGGTTCCCACCAATGCCGGAGACGGGTCGTGCCGAGCTGGCTCCAACCCAACCCACCTTGGGTTCCTGGACATTGCCCGAGCCTGCGGGTGGAGGTGGCCTTGCCCCGTCGCCTCCTGCAGCTGCGGCAGACCAAGGTCCTGCGCTGGTTACCATTGGCTCCGGTGGTGCTGCCACGGGGGTGAAGCCGGTGGCCTCCACGGAAAAAAGGTCCCAGGCTGCTGGAACTTTTTCGGCTGGCCTGTGGACTTTGTCTTCCTGTCAGATGACTGTGCAACTGAACATATCAGGCATTCCATGTGCTTCCAAATGCTTTGGTCCGGTGGGTGAGGGCATGAGTGCTCTTCTGTTGGCGTGGTTGAATACCACTGCTCAGGGCATCATTGCTCACCTAGGGGACATTGATTCGGATTTCCTGGGGTGCATTTCTGCCATGGGTTCCACACTCACCCCTCCTGTTCCTATCCCTGCGGGACCTGGATTTGCTCACCTTGTGCCTTTTGAGTCTTGTGTTCACAGAGCTGAGAGCCAGCTGCGGGGAGATAGTGGCTATGGGTTCCCTGGACCTCCCTGGGTCACTGGACTGCTGTTCTGACAGCCAGGGATAATCCTGAACTATTGAGAGTCCGCCAGCTATTCACCAGCCTTCACAGAAGTAAACGTGAACACCATTTATTTCTATCTTTAGCACACCTTTTATAGGGTTCTACAGGGTCCGCGGGCAGAGCAAGCTACTATTGGCTAATACACACAAGTTTACATTTTTTCCCTTGTACACAAAAATATTGTTTTGCTTTACTCTCTTTCCTGCAGGCAAGTTTCAAGGATTTTTGCCCTTAATATCACGACTTATTTCAAAGGCTGGTTTGTGCAGACAGGCACATATATATATGTATATATATATATAAAAAATATATCAACACCGAGCAGGTCTACACCCTGTCCATCCTTGGTGAGATGCTGTCAGAGATTAGCTTCCGCGGGTTTTTAACACTGGCATGGACATCATAATTGTCAGGTTTGCTGACAGGCCCCCGGAGTGACCCTTGGACCCGATGCTGACACCTTCTACGCAAAGAAGAACTTGAGACTGACTCTTTGTTCATCATTTTGTTGTCTTCTCTCATGACAGACTAGTCACCCTCCATGACTTGATGCAGGAACAATTGGATCACGGTGATCTGGAGCTTCGACCAGTCCCTGGGACATTCCTGTTTTCTGTATCAAGAAGAAGTCTGGGAAATGGAGGCTGCTACAATACCTCTAGAAAGTTAATGCTATGATGGAAAGCATGGGGATGTTGCAGGCTAGCATGCCTTCACCTGCCATGCTTCCTGCTGATTGGCTACTTGTCATGAGGTAGCTTTACCTTTAAAACAGCTTTGAAAGTTAAGGAAGTTGAAGCTGCTGGTGGCTGATGGGAGTTTTTCCTCCTGACCAATTATCAGCCATTTCTAAGAATTGACAGCAATTCTGACCATTAAAAAGTGAATTCAACTTGTAAACATCCCCTTAAGATGTACAGTCAGAGGTCTCTTGTCCTCTTTGGTTTCCAGCTTCTGAGAAAGTAACAAGGCTCTGTGGTAGCCTCCTCCACCCCACCCCACCCCCCCCCCCCTTGGCCGGAGAAGGCCGCAGAAGACGAGAGGGAAGGAGGGGGGGAAGAGAGGGAAGCAGAGCCTGGCAGCTTGGTTTGGTTTTCAGTTTCTGCTGCTGGACTGAAACCTGACACCATGAACTCTTGCAGCTTTTCTAAAGCTTTTAATTCTTTTACTACCTGAATAAACGAACAGATTACTCCTTTTTCTCAGAAAAGACAGAGAATGAGAGAGACAATCAGCATAAAGAAGACATCATAGAACCACTAAAAACAGTGAAGAAAAGAGTTAAGTTTTAAATAAGAGAGAGAGAATAGGGAAATGCTTACAGCTGAAATATCTTTCTGTTAAAGCTATGGAGATAGACAATAGTAGTTTAAAAAGACTCTAATTCATGACTAGAGTATAGGAGAAATAGAGTGTTCAAAGTGTGGACTTTTGAGAAAAAGAGAGTGGTTGTGATACTGTGGGTTCATGGAAATAGGTAGAGTGAAAATTTTGAAGCCTTGGGGGGGCAAGGGGAAACCTGTTTTCCAGGAAAGCTCACAGAGACAGATGAAGAGGACTTCTGCCTTTGAATAACTCATCCTTAAAATGGCATCCCTAGACTCATTGACCCATACACACCTCAGAGTGATGTGAAATGGGAGGAGTGGACTCTAATGACAAATTTCCGGGCAGCTGGCATTAGAGAAATAGAAAACTATAATAAAAATAATTTTCTTGTGAGAAGCTCCATAGATTGGCAGAAGGAGACTTCTGTTTCTCTACAAAGACTGATGAAAAGACTCAGCAAGAACTGAGACTGTTTTTGACCACCAAAGTTCTAAAGTTTTTTTGTCTCTATATTATCATGTGTACAAAGAAATGATCAAGTAGTGAGAGATAAAAGAGTTTTCTGGAAGTTTATTCTGGTGTTCTTATTCTTGTAGTTTGTTAATAAACTGCTTTTATTCCTTTTAAGTTTTAAGCCTGTTTTGCTCTTGTTTTAATCTATATTTCACAGCAAGAAATAAGTAATTTTTTAGTTACTGGTTTAAAACCACGACACTAGTCCTCATCGTGGATCTGAAGGATTGTTTTTTTAACGATTCCTTTGCATCCTGATGACAGATGAAATTTGCCGTTCTGGTGCCAGCTATCATTAATGTTGAGCCCACACAGAGATATCAATGGAGATTTTGCCGTAAGGCATGCGAGAATTTGCTGGCATTTGCCGGTGATATGGGGCTGGAAGTGACTCCAGAAATAACCTCCTTGAAATTATTTGACGGTCAAAATAATTTTTGGGATGAACAGTCCCGCATCTGGAGGTGCAATTATTTTTTTTGCATTCAGTGCAGACACTGCATGAATGATGTGCAGATATTAATGGACTTTTACATGGTTGTGTCCCTATATGGGACTGACCACGACACAACTGTTTCCCTTGTTTGGTCTATTAAAAGGGGACTCTGATTTAAAGTCACCTCTGACACTGACCCCACAGGCACAGTAGATGCTGGAGGAGGTTCTGCGAGCAGTTTCTGCTCATCAAGTTTATTACATTAATCTTTCCATTGATGTCACTGTTTTTTTTCATTGCCACTCCAGATTTGCATTCCACAGGTATCATTGGCCAATGAAAACACAAGAAAATGAAATATCATTGCAACCTGGAAGGATGGATCTGAGTGGCAGGTTTTAGAGAGTCATGAGGCTGGATCAGCCCAATTGGTGGAATTACGGGCTGCTGTCATAGCATTTCAGAAGTTCTCCCAGGCTTTGGCTGTGGATTCTGCCTCTGTGACCAAATTGAGAGCCATCCACAAGCAGGTGGTGATATTGGACAACTGTTTCATTTATTTTTGGGGTTTTTGTTGTTTTTGGGTTTTTTTTGGTTTTGTTTTTTTTTGTAATAACAAAAGGGTGAGATATCACCCTGAAATTACAGCCTTCTGATTGTATGGAGTATTGTATTTTCCTATTATTTATCCTTTTTTGATTGTTTATAGTGTTGCTAGTTTCTTTGTTCATTTTTTTTTTCTTTTCTTTTTGTTAAACCAAAAAGGGTGAGATGTCGCCCTGAAAACTCAGCTTCTGAGCTTGCTAACATAGTTTTCTAAGTACTTTCCCAGGACAGTGACTGCAAACATAGATATGTGTACATTCTTTCTGTTACACTCTTGTGATGGGCATCTCTCACGGCCAGTGCAGTGGGAAAGTGTGACCATCCAATCCCTGGCCGTGGTCAGAAGCCTATAAATCCTGGGAGGAAAAATAAACTTTCTCTTCCTTTCACCACACCTCGACCTGTGTCCGTGTGATCTATTCATCTTCAGTGGCAACATATATATATATATTTTTTCTGCAGAGTATTGGCATTCAGATTTCATCCAGCTAGGCAGCCAATTCCATTTGAATACTTACCTGAGCTGATTAACCCTTCTGCACTGATGAGTTGATGGGAAACCTTAGAAAGGTTTAGAAAAGTATTCTGTTACTTTCAGCATACATAGTCAGTGAAATCACAGTCCCAATTAGAATAAGTGTGATTACTGACTTCATGGTTTTCCTTCACCAGAAGATAGTCTTGAAGAGATGACAGGCTAAGACAGGCTTCTGTTCTTGACCTGAAGTATACCTTGTATTAGAAATAATAATAAAAAAGGCCTTTCACTGGGCAAATCCCCATTTTTGGCCTCATGGCTGCCAACTGGGACTCTTTTCTTATGATAGCAAGAGGGATCAAATCAGAAGCATTGCTTATGGGAATGTTTGGAAGTATACTCCGAGCAGAAATCTTGAGGACTGTAGGAAACAGAAAAAGCTAGCTACTGGGGGAAAAGACTGACCTTTTCATTGTTTCTAGGAACATTTCTTTGAGAATCAAATTTTGTTCTTTCAGCCATCTCTTGCCATTCCCAGAGGGACAGAGACAAGCTTCCAGTGGCTGCACAAATACTGTCCATCAGTACAAACTGACCTTTACTCCTCACTTAGTCTGGTCATACCATCTGTATATCCTTTGCTTCATTGCACATATTGGATGTCAGCACTGGCCTTCTGGACAAGGTGGCTAAAAATGCAGTTGAATACAAATCTGCAAACTGGGCTGAACTGCTGTGATTTGTCACCAGCCAGGTGACCTGTCCAGTCAAACCTGGAATCCTGCCCTCCCAGAGGATGTACTGATAGGAATGACATTAAGGATCTAGTCAAACAGTATTTAGAAGAACATCTTTGTTTTTGTTGCTGGAAGTGTCACACTTTTGGCTGGTATTATCTTTCAGGGTGCAAGTTCAAGTGTGTCATTTATTCTTGGTATTGGAGACAGTGAAATTATCAACTGTGAATTATTTTATGTGAAGAATTCTGGTAATTTGCAGCCATAATTTTTGTTCCATGAAGACTGGTATTTCACGCAGATACAAAGCAAATGCATGTGTTTCAAGTAATTTTTTTGTTCTTTTTCTCCAGTCAGTAAATTCAGTGTGTACACACACATATAAGTAATTGGCCAGATTCATCAGTAATACTTTGCTTCAAAATTGAAGTCTTTCAGTGGTAAAAGGGAATTGGTATCTTCTCACTTATTTGACTGCTGGGTTTTTTTTCAGGAATCTGCAAATTGGGTGAGGTTTTCCAAAGCCAGTGGAAGCAGTCAGGATTTCCCTTGCAGTTTCAGAGGTAAAACCACTGTTCATTTCTGTGGGAGCATTATGCCATAGTAATTTTTTCTTATTTCTGCCTTTCACATTCCTTATCCTAAGGTCAAATGTGGTAAAATTTTGTTTCTATCATAGAAACTTGCCTTTCAGAATAATCACTTCTGAAACACAACTTAAGATTATGAAAGGTTACAAAAGACTAATACTTTCCAATGGAAAGCTTTCCTCATGAAAATTTTTCATATGCCAGTCCAGTGTAGGAAAAAACAGGGGTTCATAAAAGAGACAGAGATCATGAAACCACAGAACCATGGAATATCCTGAAGTTGGAAGGGTCTGGATCATCAAATGATCATCATAAAGCAACTCCTAGCCCTTCACAGGATACTCAAAGAATCACACCATGTTCCTGAGAGTGTTGTTCAAACATTTCTTGAACTGTGTCAGGCTTG
Source organism: Poecile atricapillus (assembly GCF_030490865.1). Taxonomy (NCBI): domain Eukaryota; kingdom Metazoa; phylum Chordata; class Aves; order Passeriformes; family Paridae; genus Poecile; species Poecile atricapillus. Next base: position 83,695,252 of record NC_081250.1, read on the forward strand.
CTGTTGTGACCACTTCCCTGGGGAGCCTGTTTCAGTGCCCATCCACTCTCTGGGTGGAAAAACTTTTCCTGATATCCAATATAAACCTCCACTGACATAGCTTCATGCCATTCCCTTGTGTCCTGTCTCTGGTCACCTGAGACAATAGTTATGCTATTAGGGAAAAAATCATGTTTGTTGCTTAATTCTATGCCTTGCTTGTACCACACCTCAGTGGAACATGGCTTTATAAATTGCAGATTGCTTCTCTTAAGGCAAATCTGAGATCACATTTCCTAGCTACTAGCTGATTCAGATAAATCTGAATCTATCTCTTTGATCTTTGTAGCCCTCTGGAAGAGTGAATACCCCCTTTACAGTTTCCCTGTGTTGCAAAGCTTCTGCATTTGACACAGGCCAATGATATTTGTTGTAATGCATTTAGAAAAAAATTGTATGACCCAAAGAATGTACCCCCGAAAATGTAGAATGTAAGCTTCTTTCCCTTATCTCTTTCTCCCCAGTTCCCCTTACTGGCTGTGTGAAAATAAGCTACCCTCTTCCCCCTGCCTTCAAAAAGAGGCGCTTATCAATGTATCTTTCTCTTTTCCTCCTGCTCTCCTTCTCCATGAGATCCCAAGGAAAAGCATAAAGCTGCACTTCCATCTCAGCAAGGGAAAGGGCCTCGCTTTTAGTTCTTCTGTTCCATGCTACACTATCTCCCATTTCCCTGGCTGCAGCTGGGCGGACAGTGGTAATAGAGAAACAGGGGACATAGAAATAGTAACAGATATTGCTACTTCTGGAGGAAAAAGTAATTTTTTGGTATTGTTTTGTCTTTGAATTACTGGGAGAATGGAAATGTGTTGTCTGTGAGATGACTATGTACATTCTTTCACTCTTTAAACCTTTATGTCTATAGTATTCTCTACTGGGCAAAGCAAAGTTGTGTACATCTGCGAATACTTATGTGACAAAATAATTCGATTTGCACAGTGCCTGTGTCTGGAATGCATACATGTATATTTTATATGTATATATGTCTGCATGTACAAAAACATTTGTAATTTCTACTGAAATATAAACCCCAATTAGCACATATTCAAAAAGAGAAGACTACTTTCCCCTAGAGTTTAAATTCTAATTAATCTAAAATTTCTGATATTTTTTTCCTTTATTGGAAAATAGCAGCTTACTGATAGGAAAAAGGAACTTTAAATGTCTACAACATTTCATACATATCCACAAAACAGAAGTGCTTCCCTTGTGTAAACAGGCTGCTGACCTTTTATCGTTCATGAATCAGAGTAAAAGGTGCAGTGTAAAAATTTTCTGGTCTTCTTTATCATAATTCTGCTACTTCATCTTCTATTTACCTTCTAAATCTTAGCATGGATTGCTCAGATGTGCCATTCACAAGCAGCTGATATTTCTTGTTTCTTTATTGATCATAGTAGCTGGCTTATGCATTTAGGAAAGTCCTGATATTAATGCTCCCTGCTTGAGGGCTGGGGAAAGATCACAAATAATTGTGTCTACTGATGGGATGCTGCTAATAAGATCATCAGAAACAAACTGGGACTTCCTTAATAGCATCAACAAAATGGCACATCTAAAGACACTTAAAATGAAAAGTACTTTCTTGTGCTACTCAAGATAACTGGGGTCCTATCTCTTATAAATAAAGCAAAAAGGGAATGTGTGGCAGAATTTGAGAAAGATTAAGTAAGTGGAGGTGAAATGCATTTGCTTTGTAATACAAATGGAAGAACTTTCCACTCATACTTCATTGCTATGTGAAATGACTGAAATAGTATTCTGTAGTTCTCTGCTTAGACAGATCTGCATAAGTGATGGATATCTAGATAATTGTCATGGGGTGACTTTACCTTTAGATAGCTTTGGGAGCTAAGGAAGTTGAAGCTGCTGGTGGCTGATGGGAGTCTTTTCTCCTGACCAATTATCGGTCATTTCTAAGAATTGACAGCAGTTTTAACCATTGAAAAGTGAAATCAACTTGTGAACACTGCCTTAAGATGTAAAGCCAGAGCTCTCTTGTGCTCTTTGTTTCCTGGCTGTGAAAGGTAACTGAGCTTTAGCTGGCTTCCCCTCCCCTGCCCAGGCCATGCGGCCCGGGCGGGGGCTGGGCTGAGCCTGCCGCGGCTCCCGGCCGGGAGATGGGGCCTGCAGGGCTTGCTCCGGGCTCTGGCCGGGCCAGGCCGGTCCCTGGTTCAACTGCAGTTTTTTTGCTGTAACTGAATTCACCAGAGACTGCCGAGTGAAGAAAGAAAAAGCTCTTGACCTGCGGCGAGCTGGGACAGTGACCACACTCTCCAGAGTAGCCATGAAGAATCTTCCATCACAGACAACTCCAGCTGCTGCTCCGGCAGAGAGCACAGAATCACCTACAAAGTCTGGGCAAGATTTTAACCTTTTCATTACCCAGATGAGACTTGCAGATTAATCCTTTTTTCCAGAGAAAGAAAAAGAGAGTAATCAACATGTAAAGAGACTTTATAAACTATTAGAGACAGTAAAGAAAAGAATTAAGCTTCAGAAGAGGTAGAGAATAAGGAGATGCTTTATAAGCTGAAATATTTTTCTGTTAAAGCTATGGAGATGGACAATAGTGTTTTGAAAAGACTCCTTTAATTCGTGACAGAGTATATTGGGACGAATAGAGTGTTCAAAGTGTGGATTTTGAGCAAAAGGTGGAGTAATTGTGATACAGTGAGGTGCTGGAACATAGTGAAGCGAAGATTTGAAGCCTTGAGGGCAAAGAGAAAACTGTTTTCCAGCAAAGCTCACAGAGACAGATGAAGAGAACTTTTGCCTTTGAATAACTCATCATTAAAAATGACATCCCTAGACTCATGGCCCATACACACCTCAGAGTGATGTGAAATGGGAGGAGAAAATCTGATGACAGATTTCCAGGTAGCTGGCATCGGAGAAATAGAAAACTATAACAGAAATAGTTTTCTCATGAGAAACTCCATAGATTAGCAGAAGACTTCTGTTTGTCTACAAAGGCTAATGAAAAGACTCTATCAGGAATTGGGACTGTTTTAAACACCAAAGTTCCAAAGTTTTTTTTGTCTCTATGTTGTCCTGTGAACAAAGGAATGGTGGGTAGTGGAGGATAAAAGAGTTTTCTGGAGGTTTATTCTGGTGTTCTTATTCTTGTAGTTTTGTTGATAAACTTTCTTTATTTCCTTTTAAGTTTTAAGCCTGTTTTGCTCTTGTTCTAATCCATATCTCACAGTAAAAAATAAGTAATTTTTTAGTTACTGCTTTAAAACCACGACAATAATACAGCATTATTTGGCCTAGTCTGCCTGATTCCTTCAGAGAAATAGCATCCTCTGTTCTAACTGCAAGAGGGTCTTATTTTTACATCTTAAAAATCCCTTAGATTATGTCCATGTCATGATCTAAAAAAAAATTTCAAATACAAATTGGATTTTTAAAGAATCCATTCCAAATGCCATGTTGGTGTCTTTGGGACTCTCCCTCCAGCACTGTTGATTTATTCAGTAACACACCTAGAAAGTACCTAGATGCATCTTTGAAAAAGTTATATTTTAATATTTTTTAATATAATGCAGATTACTAATATATTACTTAAAATCCAAGATTTGCTTATTTTCATTTTCACACCTATTAAAAGGTTGCTGAAACTGCATAGAAATAATGTGTGAAATTGCAAAATGAGGCTATTATTTCCTTTTGTTCTGTGCTAATGAATTAGTTAACAGTTGTTCAGTTATTATCAAGAGTATTCTTTTGTTATTAGATTAGAAAGATTTTTATCTTATTTGTTCTGTGAATCTGCTCATTATATATCTGACAAAAAGCAGATTATTTCTTCTGCAGAAAAGTAACACCCCAGCCCCCAAAACACAACCAGGAAATGTTCTTGTGATTTCCTTGTCTCGTGTGTTTAAACTTTTCAGTTTGCTTTTTGAGATTGTTCAGAATATCACAATGAACTGTGTAAACAACTGTAGGCAAGGAATGATAATATAAATGCTGTACTTGTAACAGGCAGTGTAAAGATACGGTTTTCTTGGTGGTATCATTTACCAAATAATTTTTCTAAGACATAGAATAAGAGAGATGAGTGTTCTACACTTACATGTTCACCTACCTTTATTTTAATGAGGAATAAAAGTGTTTATCTTGTAGATGAAATTATATTTTGCTCCTTACAACTTCTCAACACCCAACAATGAATATTCTTTAAAAATACAGCCCATATAATCAAAAAACCTAGCAGTATTTTGAAATTAAGTAATTTACTAGTGACCTAACATCATATCTACTTGTGAACATATTTCAAGTACACTTCACTGTTTTACCTGATGGTCCTCTATTTCATACCTGCTCTTATTCCTGCTTTAGATTTAGAACTTCTTTTATCCATGAGCTCTTTGGAGATAGGAGCTTGTTAGAGACATCTAAGGACCATAGCACAGGAAAGTGTTGCTTCCAGGTTGAATCTTGTACAGTGTTATGAATCGCTTTAGTACATAACACAATTTCATACCAGGTGAAATTTATGATACAATTGTCTTAACAGACAACAATTGTCCTTTCTAGGAGGAAAAATTGTACATTAAATGAATGAGAAATGCAAACTGAGGAGAAATGTCTTACACAGTATTGCCTTTGATACTTTACAAGTCTGTAGGGATGGTGTGGGATGGCAGGTGTAGCTGAAGTACATTGTAGAAAAGCTGTGAGACAATCCCAGCCTGTGGGGTAAGTAAGGTTCACATTACCCAGTTTGAATGTGTCCACATTCTTGTAAGTGTAAAATCTTCTCTAGACTGCTCTGTGCTCTCTCTGTTCCTATTAAACAGCAAAGATGTGTAACCTTAGTCTCTAAATGGGTCAAACACTAAATGACATAATCATATAAATAGCCTCATGCATGGAAAAAAGAGAAAGATCAAGTTTTAGGATGGTCATTATCCTTTTGAAGGCTGTGGTGATGTTTAACATGTCTAAAAGTAACCTGGGATAATAGCTAAAGCATTCAGAACATGGCAAGGTAAAACCCCTCTTCTCTTGCCGTAGCAGCAGCTACTGTATAGATGAGCCAGCTACACTTGCCTTACTGCAGTTCCAGCCCTTTTCTCTGGTGGCATTGCTCTTCCCAGTCATTCTGAGATGCTTCATAAGGCAAAACAAAGGCTCCTGCCAGCCAGCAAAACAAAAAGTAGCCTCATAATCATACTTTGTGGAGATACTCCACATAAATACACTGATCATCCCCGCTAGTTACCCAGCCCTTCCTACCCTGAGTCCAAATGGAGTGTTTGAAGATCAGGAGAAACTTTCTGTCCGGTAGGAACGTGCTGCGTGTTGTGAAAAGAAGGTTCTTTTAATACATTAATTTCTACCACGATAGGGAGAATCCACCATGAGAGATGGATTCAAAAGGTACAAAGAGGTACAGAGGTGTTTATTGCCTGCTGTGAGATGAATTAAAATGTACTCAGTAGAAAGCATTCAAACACTGTGAGATAAGGAACAGCAAATTCCAGATTTTGCAGTATGTGACAGAAAATGAAGCTGTTCCTAGAGAATAGCTGCAGTGCTGAGATCCTCTGATTAAATAATTTGCCTGAGGCTTAAGGAAGCCAGGAACTATAACCATCACTGACAAATGTCTTCTACAATCTATTTTGGCTTTCAGGATTTTGTGTCTTCTATAAAAGAGAAGCTACCATTTAGATGAAAGCGATTGACTTAAGGCAGAAATTATGGGTGGAGGCTTCTCTGCTTGTGTTATGTGAGCAGAAAGACAAAACAGCCAGAGGGATCCCTTCTGGATTAAAGAGCTCTAGGAGTTGAGTGTAAAAGATTATGGCTTCCCAAACAAACTGGGTCAAGTGTGTAGAATAGATCCTGAGGGAGTTCTGAAAGCAGAATGCTGGGGTCTGACATGTCAGAAAGGGTGTCTTTGAAAAAATAAATCAGTGTTGTGCTCCTAATATAAAAACTGCTCTTGGAGAATTCACAAAAAAAGTTCCATGTGCTTTAAGTATATTTGTTTCAAATTTATATAAGCCTTTCAATAAATTTTGAGTAATTATCATAGAGGGAAAATTTTAAAATTTCATATGCAATTGATATTTTATTTTAAACTCATTTATACTGAAAAAATATATAAAATATGTGAACCACAAGAGCTCCAAAGACCCTGTTCCTGTGACAGAGTTTAGACAGACAGATAAGTCACACAAGCATCTAGATTCATTATTGCTATTACGACATGAAGAAATACTTTGAATGAAAAAGATGAGACAAAATTAAATTTAAAACAGTCAATAAATTTTGCAGTAGTCTTATTTTTCAAGGAATCTTGTCTTAAGCCATGAGTAAAATAGGAAAGAGACATATATTTTAATTTTTTTTCATTTCTACTGCCATTTGTCAGTTTTTTTCATTTAAAGGAATCAGTGTTTCATCAGGTTTATAATTACATTTGTCCAGTCAAGAACTAGAAGTATTATTACATCTACCTAAGAAATTGTGATGGGCAGATGCCATATGAAACTGTTAATCTACAAATTAAAAATAGAAATGAAAGTTCTAAGGAATAATATGGGCATTGCTAGTGTATATGCTAATGCCACTAATTTTTCCCATATAAGTGGTTTTCCCCTCTGTGCTGCAAATAACATGAGGAATGTCTTCATAAGCAACTAAGATGTGGTTTGAAAATTGTTCAGAGTTTCTGTGTTTAAATGGGTACTAAGCAAGCTCCATCTATTAAAAAAATTGCTATTGTTCTCTCTTTAAAGATGTTTGCTTTTTAAAATTTAAAATCTTATTTTATTAGGGTGCCAGTCGTGATGTCATCCTGTCCTATGGATATAGACTTATAAGTCCATACCCTATCAGTGGAGACTTCTGATAGAGGAAAGCTCTAGGTATGATTTCTTTCTAATGTCCTTATATAGGCCAAAACTTAATCACCCCTGTGTAAAAGCCTTTATAATTATTATGCAATATTTCCAAATTCAAGACTTCTAATGAAACTGAAATATTAAGGAAAAAATGCATTTGTAAATTTATTTTCAGACATGTAACCATAGCTGACAAGGAGGATTTTTAGGCTCTGACACCTATTGTATCTTGAAAAGGCTCCACAAGAAATTATGAAAAAGTGGGAAAAAACAGATAAAATCAAAGTGTCTGTTATTCTCCTTTAAGAGTAGCAACTCTAGGCTCTTCCTGTTTTCTACCATCTTTATACCAACACCACTTATTTTTTTCTGCAACACCTTTGTACTTTCATGACTACCAATGTTCATAGTAGTAAATTCATGCTAGTAATGCTAGAATAATCTCACTAAAGGCAAGTACCAGTTTATGTTGCAGCAGATGTTGTGTCAAAGGAGAGATTACAGGCAGGCGGTAATCTCTGTCCCTAAAACGATGTGCACACAGGGACACTGATGTCCATGTGTTGGCTGACATCTCTCTTCCTTTATGTTTTCTTGTCTATGTCAGAGGTGGGTAAGAGAAAACAGAGTATGGCAGGCATGGGGGAAACAGTGGCTGGGATGGCAGGGGTGGAAAAAAACTTGCCTGCTGCATGCAATTGTAGAAGAGAACAAGAAGCATTTAGGAGGAGATCTTACAAGGGGGTGAAACAGCCAGATCTTTGCATTTGTTATTCCAGGTTCCTTTCCATGTGAAGACAGAAATACAGTATAGGCTCTAACAGGCTGTTGTCATATTGCTCTGGATTACATTTGGAAAAATGTTACTGACAGATTAATGAACATACTACTCTCAACATGGTTTCCAAGGGGAGAAAGTCCAGCCTAGTGTCACAATTTCAGTCAAATACCGATTTGTAACACTCAGTCCCGTAGGAAAATAATGGAAATATTTTTGTCCTGTTGTAGATGAGTTTGCTTATTGTTAGCCACTTGTAGGTTCTTCTGAAATTATAGTTACTTCCAAGTTTATTAATCCTCCCATTTGCTTACAGTTTCTGAGGCGAAATGTATGACTTTCGTTTTTGCTTCCTTAGTGCTTTGCAAGCTCTAATGTTTGCACACCAATAGTAATCTTCCTGATGTTTTCGCTTCCCAAAGACCCCTCTCTAACTAAAGAAATTTAAAAAAAAACCAATCAGTTTGAAATTTGATGAGTGATTATCCATTTTATACTATTTTGTAGGCCAAAAAATATTTCTTTGGTGTAGATATGACAATTCATTCCTCTTTTCAGCTATTTCTATTCCTAAATATTAAATCTGTGTTGAAAATTATGCATATTTGTTTTGCCCTGAAGTTGCTCACTACTTCTCTTGGCTTTACATAAGCCTTTACTTTTAGGTTGTAAATTTCAAAGCACTTTGACTGAGTTTTTTAAAGTGCAAAATTATTTAAATTTCTTTCTTTTGTTCTTTTTTCTCACTCATCTTTAAAAAAAAAGTCTTTTCAGACTGTGCATTGAAGTTGGAAATTCATACCCATGCAGAGCTTTCTAACCAAAGTTGCAGTGAGGCATAAGCATTTTGTTATGTGTTCAGTAGGATTGGATTTCATTCTAAGCACCAGAGACTTCAGAGCACTTTGCAGGCTTGCCAGTTTGTCATTAATCCTTGTGTTTCTGCCTCATAGTTTTCATATCTTCAGTGACTTTATTATCCATGTTTCTCCTTCTACATGTCAGGGTCAATAAAATTCATGTGACAAGTGCACTTTTTACCAGCCAGAATATCATATTGGCTAGGATAATTCCATGAGACTTGGAAATGTTTATGAGACCTCTATCTCATGCCTGCTCACATTGCTGGCATGTCTGCTGAGTGAGAAATGCCAGCAACTGTCCCATGGCAATGCACTGGGCTGACACTAAACTAGCTGCAGGATCTTTGGACAGATTGAGTAACAGGGTTTTGTCCCACATGGCAAGTGGTGGTAATTTGTCCAGATGGGACATGATTGCCATCACTGGAGTCAAATCTGCACTGTTTGCTTCAGTGTAGCAGTACATGTTGATCATGACAAGCAGATTTGCCCTAAATGTCTAACTATTGATTCTACTTGATGTTCAATTATCAAGACACAGTTAAATTCCACAGAAGAAAAAGAAAGCACAGCTAATTAGTGATAGATTTGCTCTTCTCCAGATATTTGTCTGGATAATTCTGTCTCCTCTTTGTATTGAAAAAATATTTATTTTGGGCCATAAGGGTTAGCTTCTGAAGTCAGAGATTGGATTAGACATCTGATAAAGTATGTTCCCTTTCTGCTTGTCTCTGAAGAGCCATGGAATTATAGAATGGTTTGAGTTGAAAGGGCCCTTAAAGATCACCCAGTTCCAAATTACCTACCATGGGCAGGACCTTTCACTTGACAAGGTTGCTCAAAGCCCTATCCAACCTGGCCTTGAACGCTTCCAGGGATGGGGCATCCACAGATTCTCTGGGCATAAGAGAAATGGGACTGTTACCTTTGTTGTGCCCACTGTCTTCCCCTGTGGAGAGTATCATAAATTCAACATTGCTACTTAGCACATCATCACAGAGAAGGAGCAGATGGATGTCTAAGGGAGAAAAATCATAATTCAGTGTTTGGAGATGTAATTTTTTAATCAGAAAAAAAATAACAAAAGAAAATTTTGAAAGAATGTAAATAAATAGCTATTTGTTACAATATGCCATAAAAATAGAGTCCTTGCAATGAATTAAAGGATTTTATTTTTCCTCGTATTTAATGTAGTGTCTTATAAAAACTGATTTGGACTTTGACATGGAATTGAGAGGATTATATGCTGTATTTAATAACCCCTGTCAAATAAAGGTACAAATGTAATTTAGCAATAAATCCATAAAAAATTTTACAGACAGTTAATGAGTAGCTTGCATTTTTGTAACAGCAATAGCATATTAAAAAAAAAGCATTAGCTCTTCTACTATGGCTAAAGTACTTGTACTGATAAATTATTCTTTCTGGCATTGTATGACTAATTTTAATCACTTTGAGCTGTGGAGATGTGCTTGGTTTAGAATTTGGGCTATTATTCTTCAGTTAAACTTTAAAAAGTTAATCCAAGTATCTGTCCATATTTGCAAAATATTAATTGTAAAAAAAAAAATATTTAGTGTTTTCCTGTTAAAGGTAATGTTCTTAATTAAAGCTAATGTTCACCCCTAGCATCTTGGGCTCAGAGATAAATAGGATTAATAGGATAAATAGGATGCTAGCAAGTAGATACTGAAATCACCGAGTATATAATCATAAAATGTCATAGCAACTTTTTCAACAAGAGTTAAATATAGAGGTACATTTGTGTAGTATCTTACTTTCAGGAATATGACAGTTTTCCCCATTTAGTCTGATATGAATATCATGTGGATGGCTAAATTGACTTTGAATTTAGGAAGAGCAATAGGATTCCATCCCCTCCACCTCCTTTTCTCTAATTTAATGATGAGATAGCTAGCTATTCCTTTTTCTTTTTTTTGGGAAAAGCTATTAGTTATGGGCCTTTTATTGTTGTGAGGTCACTTACACTGAACAGAGCATGCCTCCTTTTTATTTCCCTGGCAAGCAGGGAATTGTACATGCTGTAGATAGTGGATTCCTCATTCCTAACACTACACAATCTAATGGTTTTAGGGCATCTGGAGAGTACTATCTGGAGTCCAAAGGGTGGAAGTCAGTTTGGGACCAATGACTTCTGGCATCATGAACGGAATTAGATAAACGAGAGAGGCTGCTCTCTCAGCAGGGAGTGGGGAAGGTGATTGCAGGCAAGCAAAGCACAAGCTACCCTGATTATATCACCTACTTTTAAATTGGGGCAGGACTTTAGTATTAAATCACTATTTCAGTTTAGACCAGGAAATGTTAAACCTCTGTATTGTTTGTAATTGAACTAAAGTAATAATTCAAATGTTTCTTTAAGTTAATCGTCTGCCTTTAAACCACTTCATGATGGAATGAAGGACACCAAGCAATAAATTCAAAAGCTTTAAAAATTAGTTTGTCAGATATCTTATGGTAAGTCTATTCCTGCATTGCATTTAACAGTGAGGAAGAGCCAGGTGGTGTTTTTATTTCTACCAGATAAAACGTATGTGCAGCTGGTTTATTTTGTGATCTCAAATATGTTTACATGACTTGTGGCTGTTGTAGTATGCTTAGTAATACTGCTTCATAGCCCTGCAGCATATTGCAAGCGATGATATAAAACCCGCTTATATACCTTAATGTGTATTACTTGACACCATTACTTGATACCATTACTTGACAAAGAACCACTATAAGCTTCCTGAAAAAGAAAATAACCTATTATTTTAATATAAAAAAGCTAATAAACCCCTGTGCTGGTTTTGCATTAATTGACATTTGGTGAGAAGGGAAGAAGCCACCTAGGGAAATGATTTTTCTGGGAGGGGCTGCTTAGAGCTTCCCCTGTGCCGGGCAAAAACCAATAGCTGGCTAGCTCTGAAAACTGACAACCTATTGAACCATTTAGAATCTGGGTCTGCCTCTCTGAGAGTCACATTTTCCAGGCAAGCCTGGGAAACTTCTCTCTTGGCTTCTGGCTCTTGAAGAGGTTACTGGGTGCCAGTCGGATTGGCCCTGTTCAGCCTGTGTGGCTGGGCAGGGCCGGCTCCATGTGGCCTGGCTGAGATTTTTTGCCCCCCAAGGGGAGGTGAGCGGGCTGCTGAGAACTTCAGTGGGGAGTCCACCGGGCCCTGTCCTGGCAGGCAGCTGGGGCCCTTTCCCAGCAGGGCCAGGTCCCTTCCCAGCAAAGGCCACCAGTCCTTTTTCTAGCAGCACCGCTGGGCCATGCCAGCCAGGGGCTATTGGCACTGGGAACAGCCATGCAGCTTGGACCAATGCTGTGAGTGGCCCTGTGGTCAGTGCTGGGGATGGCCCTGAGGCCAGAAGTGGCCAGGGTCCAGGAGTGGCTGCCGCCATCTCATACCTGGAGTGGCCACATGGTCGGGACTGCACAGCCAGATTCAGTGCAACCAGGAGAGTGGCATATGGCTGTGGCTGCTTTGGCATGGCTCACAATGAACTTTGTTTAGCCACTTTTAGCCAGCCATGCTGCAGAGAGAAGGACAAAAACAGCAGCAGGAGATTTTCCTGTTTCTGACACTCCTCATGAAGAAAAGCACTGAGTGGAGCTGGTGGCTGGCAGGGCTCGTATGGTATCAGCAGAGACCCCGTGAGCAGCAGCGAGAGGCACAGTGAGCGATCTCCCCGATGGACAGCCTGGATGAGATCAACCTTTCAGTGCTGCAGAACTCTATAAAAAAACTGTTTCAGTTGATAAAGCTTGAGAACAAATGAACCTACGAACACCAATTCTCTCCCAAATCAGGAAAAGGAAAGGGTGAAGACACATAAAGTAAACAACATGGGACACTGAGGTCAGTAAAGAAAGAGTCAAATTCTACTTAGGAGGGGATTGAGGACATGCCTTGGTCTTGGGCTGAAATTCTCTATGTAAGGCTATGGTGAAGATATATTTTTGATATATCAGACTTCGCTTTTTCCCTGTAATTCATGAAGCGCGTGGGGGAATGCAGCATTCACCCACCGCCCATGAGAAAAGAGCACTCGTGCTGGAATGTGTGGATCCTGGAAAGCTGTAATCTAATGAGAAGTTTGAACAGAGAGATGAGAAACTTTGCCCCAGGGATAGAAGAAGAGAAGCCTCTGTTCCCCGAGATAAAAGAAGAGAACTTTTAAATTTTTATGCTAGAACAGTTCATCCTTAAAATAGTCCCCCATAAGTTGACATGGCCCATGAAAGCAGCTTTGGGAAAGCTGCAAGGCATGGGAGGGACTTTCACACTGCAAACAGATTTTCCTTTCCTGGGTGGCTGATTTACTGTGACATTAAAACCACAAGAGAACAGTTTCTTGTGGAGAAGTCTCCATGGCATGGTGAGAGAAACTCCTCTCCCTACAAGAAACGATGAAAGACTGTTGTAGAGGTGGTAACTGATGGAAAATCACAGGTTTTGTCTCTATGTTGTCAGTTGGGAAAGAAAAGAGGTTGTAGGGAGGGGGAGAAGTATTCGGAAGGTTTTATTCTGATTCTTATTATTCTTTTAGTTCTGTTAATAAAGTTTTCTTTATATCTTTTAAGTTTTGAGACTGCTTTGCCCTCTTCCTAAGTCATATTTCACAGCAGGAAATGAGTACATACTTTCAGTAGGTGCACTGGTGATTTTAGCCAGTGCTAAATCTACCATAACCCTATGGGCCATTGTGCTGGTTTTGGCTGGGGTAGAATTTTCTTCACAGTGGCTTGTTTGGGTCTGTGTTTTGGATTCATGCTGGAAACAGTGTTGATAATTCAGGGATGTTTTTGTTATTGCTGAGCAGGGCTTACACAGAGACGAAGTATTTTCTTCTTTTCATATGGCCATGCTGCTGAGGGATCTGGGTGTGTATGGCGAATTGGGAGGAGACACAGTGGGACTGCTGACCCCAACTGACCCAAAGGGTATTTAATACCATATGACATCATGTTCAGTATATAAAGTGGGGATGCAGAGGGAACATTCAGAGTTATGGCATTTATTTTCTCAAGTCCTCACCATTCCATATAACGGACCCCTGCTTTCCTGGAGATGGCTGAACACTTGCCTGCCCATGAGAAGCAGTGAATTAATTCCTTGTTTTGTTTTCCTTGCTTGTGTGGCTTTTTCTTTCCCTGTTAAACTGTGTTTACTGTCTTTATGTCAGCTCACAAGTTTTAACACTTTTCTTCTTCTGATTCTGATCCTGCTGGTGGGGGAGTGAATGAGTGGCTATGTGGTACTTGGTTGCTGGCTGGGGTTAAACCACAACAGCTATCTTTAACAGTATCTCTTTCAGAACAGAAACCTGCATTTGTTTATGAATGTCGTAGGTGAAAAATCAAACTTCTGCAGAAAGGGCACAAAGCTTTCAGAATTTGTTAGTCTCAAAGAAAATCTTGTATAAAAACTAGCCCATATGTAAGATTTATCATGTGAAGAAGAAAGAACTACAGAAGGTCAGTCAGGTTTTTCATTCTTAAGAAAAACTGGCTGAAATATTTTATTTTGGAAATGTATCTCTCTATAAATCTCCTTCATAGAATCACATATTTTTTAACAGAGGTTTTATCTTTTCCTTTAGGAGATTTTTTCCATTTCACACCAAATTTATTGTGGTAAGAATTTAAAGGACATTAACATTGTGATTTGTGCTACAGTATACTCTTCTATTCCTTTTTACTTCTATCAAGTGACCCAATTTAAAAGCACAGGTGGTGGGAGTGAGATATCACATAGCCTGCACCATTCCCATGCTTCTGATGCTGTAGAGGTTGAAGCAGGAAGGTGGAAACAGAGGTTATCCTCAGAAGTGTTGACCACAGGTAGTATAATTTTCATTTTAACTGATTATCAGAAATTATTTTATAGATTATTTATGAGCTGTACCCACAATAAGCATGGATATATGCCAGTTATGTTTTTCTATGTTAAACACCACATTGGGAACAAGGAGGTAGACAGCAGCTTCAAATGGTTTATTTGATGAAGAAACCTCAGGTAGTGTTTGACTGAAACAATCAGTTTGCCTCCTGTCATCTGTGAGGGCCATAAAGAAATTTGCTAAAAGCCCTGTGAATAGAGCTTATGACACATCCTTTGGGCAGATGATATGAAGAAACATACTCTTATGTATGCAGACAGGAGCTAATGTGGCAGAGATTCAAATAACTCCCTACTTACTCTAATATTCTTCCTTACACTGTACAGATCATGGTAGCAGATGAAGGATTTCACAGCTTTTCCATGCTAATAATGGTGAATTTCATGGTTTGTCATCAAGGATTAACAAGACTGATGTTAAATTACTAGAGGAAATGTCAAGTAGTAAAAGACTGAAATTTCAAATTTTTTTAAGATTTTTTTTTGCATTAGCTTTTCTTTTCTAGAAATCACTGATGCACTTATTAAAGAGACTCAATCTCTCACTAACAAAATTTATATGCCATTCACATATGGATCACTCAAATATATTTGAATTCAGGGAAAACCATAGAAAATCAACTATTTCAGTCATGGGATAATCTGAATATATTCTCTTTGTACTTATCCTTGGATAATATTTACCTGGTACAGAGCATTAGTTCATGCATGTGTAAGGAGAATTTAATTAGAATTTACCTGGAATGTGTAATTTCCATCATGAAAGCAGTTCTCATAAGAGCAAATGTCATTGGTCTTTATTTTGTGCTCAAGAAATTTCTAAGCAGATTTTCCAGACTCTGATTTCAGGCTTCTTTTCCAGTTTCCCTCACCTCCATATTATTCCTATTCTTAGTGTCACAAGGCATTTAAAAACACCTGCCCCCTGTTGAATGGTCCATGGGAAATATTTTATATATTTCAGTTTTAGTACCACTAGTCCATGTCACTCACTGAAGTTCTATATTACAGTGCCATCACACAGACTCTCACATTTTCAAAACATAGTTATATTTTTCTTTTTTCTCAGAATAATGATATATATGAAATATTAATCATGTATATATACTGAAGAGAGAACTGATATTTTAATAGGCCCATTCATAAACTTTTATGTGTCCTTTCTTTATGTGTGGATCATAAAGAAAATATATTTATTATGGTCTTTCACTTAATACAATTGCAACGTTTCTCTAGTGTGGGATTTGAATTGTGGGATTTGATTTTCCAGTTGACAGGGACTGACAATGAGTTGGCCTTGGCCGACTCTGAAGTGGCCATTAATCTAAGGCTGTGGGAAGCATCTGATTAAGTCATGGTGAGGAGGATGGGATGATGGGAAGGATAATGTTAATGTTATGTTAATGAGTTAAGACATACAAGGTAATGTTCTTGGTTCTTGTTCTTGGTTGGTGATTGGTTATTATTGTTTTACATATAAGGTTATGTTCTGAGTTCATGTTGATGATTGGTTATCAGTGTTCCCTTTATTGTTATGTTTCCCCCATTTCAGGGTCTCTTGAGTTTGGCCTATGCTGCTATTCGGATTATGTTCTTTTGTCTGCTCCCTTATCAAAGTCATTTTCTGGGCTTTCTCAATTGAACCCATCCCTATTAATTTATTTCAATTTTGCCACCCTGGCTGGTCTGAGGATTGTCACAATGCTAGCGACAAGTGGTGCCTGAACAGGGACCTTGATATTCAGGGTACTGTTGGGATTGGGTCAGTGGGGGGTGCTGATCGGTAGGCTGTGTCCCTTACTGCAGTTGTGGATTTATAAGTCAGAACTGACAATGACGGTGTAAAGTTGGCAGGAAGGCGACCTGACCCCAACCAAACAGGAAGGATTCGGCGAAGAAGATTCCCGTGACAGATAGTGGGTGAGCTGGAGGGATGGGACATTGACCCATAGCTACTGAGATTAAAAAGTGGTACGGGTTTTTGGAACTTGCCCCAATAACAGTGCTACCAAGTCGGCAGGGGCAAGATGGGTTCTGGAATGCCCAAATCTCAGAGGGACATATATGGATGATTAAAATTTCATTTTACTAATCCTGAGAAAGAAGTTTGGAATAATGAACTAAAAACTATTTTTAAATGGATTTTTCATTTTTTCCCGATGCCTCGGACACTAACATCTTTACAATTGAATTTTGGGACTTGGTGGGGGGGGGAAGTTATACAATCTAAAACTAAAAGAGACTCAGTAGCGCCCCACATGCTCCCTGCCTTCTGAAAGATTTTGGAAATGTTGAAGTTAGAGGCAATGAATCGCAATTTGGGTTCTGCTACTACCCCTACCCAACTCGAGGCAGTACCGTCCGCTGCTCCTTTGCCCTCAGCTCCTGCAAGTAGAATACAAGATGGAACCTGTCAAAAAACACAGATGACCTACTGTTCTTCCGCTATCTTGTGTCCTCCTCTGCCCTCTCCACCTGTGGCCCAAGATGGTGGTGGCCACTCCATCTTGGGTCGTCCCTTTCCTGTTGCTTTTCCCCTTCCTCCCTTCTCTTCCTCTGCCAGACGCCATCTTCTGCCTCCCAAGCCACCATTTTGCCCCAAGGCTCCTCCCTTGGCTCCACCCCTTTCACCTTGGGCCATACCCCTTTTGGGGAAACTGGGACCCCAGAAGCACCACCCTCCAACATGGCAGTGCCCATGAAGCTGATGCCAAGAATGGGCTAAACACCATGCCCACCACTTAGTTAAAAATAAAGTTGGTCTTGTCTCAAGTTATTATTCCTTAAGAAGAAAACCTAAGTCCACCCAGATGTGATGATCCCAAAGATGCCTGGGAGAAGATCCAGACAGCAACAATTAAGGAGGGGACTGGGAAGAGGCATAAAATTCATTGTAGCTCCAGTTCGGTATTGAAGTGGGGGAATGAATCTGAGGTGAGAACCATTATCATATGGAGAAATAAAAGAATTACATAGAGCGGCAAAAGGCTATGGGAGGGAATTACCATATTTTAATAACATGGTTCATGCTGCCTTCACTGGCCATGTTTTAACACCGCATGATTTAAGGTACATTATGGCAATGCTGTTATCTCTGACACAATACATCCTGTGGGAAGGGGGATGGAAAAGACTATTAAACCAGATGTTGGTAGACTATGCTGGTGACCAAACACGGGCAGCATTAACAAGAGACCATCTTGTTGGTGAAGGAGCACAAACTCAACCAGATGATCAAGCCGCAAACCTCCCAAAGCTAGTGTTTGATGACATTAAAAATGCAGCAGGGAGAGCACTTATGCAAGTGCTGGACAGTAATACACTTGCACTGGACTTTGTGGACATAAAATAAGGGCCTAATGAATCATACATGCCCTGCAATCAGTTTGTTGACTGCCTTAAACAAGCCCTTGAGAGACAAATCACCCAGGAAAAGGCAAAAAATTAATTAATGAAGAAATTGGCAGTATCCAATGCTAATCCTGAGTGTAAAAAGTTGTTACATTCCCTTCCACTTGAGCCTGAGCCAACCTTAATGCAAATGATCGAGGCATGTAATCGCCTCAGGATGCCAGAACACTCAGCTGCTCTACAAGCTCCAGCAGTGGGACAGGGAGTGGCAGAGACTTTGGCAACAATGTGAATTATTCCTCAAGGACCACAACAACAGCAAGGTCCTAGCCCTGCCATGCAAACTGTCCCTCAAAGACCACAACAACAAGGTCCTGGCCCATGTTATGAATGCAGCAAAAATGGACATTTTAGAAAAGACTGTTCCCAACAGGAAGCAAAACCCAAGGTTTCTACATGTCCTAGGTGTACAAGGAGTGGCCATTACACTAATCAGTGCCACTCAAAACATGAGGAAAGGAGTGTGATGCCATTGGGAAACTTCCTATGGAGCACAGGACAGCCCCACATGATGACACAGATAGCCCAGCTGCTCATGCCCATGACCACCAGAGCCAGGTAGCTCAGAGCTTCAACATCTGGGCTACCAGCAGCCTTGCCCCCAGGTGCCCGGTTGGAGTTGGCAAGTCCCAAGTCAGTAATGTTGACTGATTATTTCACATGCACTATATCTACAAGTCAGCTTGGGCCTGAGGATCGGCCCCATGAGCTGCTAATTTTGGGGAATTGCAGATGTAGGACTGAGGGATTTTTTGTGTTACTGGTGACCTGACCACAGGAGATTACTGTGTTAGCCTTGCTTCATCCCACAAGGACTGTTAATTGCTCAGGCAATTTTACTTCCAGACCAAGGTGCTAATGGTACGTCAGAGTTTTTAGTGATGTGGACTAAAATCATAAGTCATAATCGACCTCAGCTGACTTGCGCACTTGAACTTAACACAAAAAAAAGATAAAAAGATTGTCCTCACAGAACTGGTAGACACAGGTGCAGATGTGACGATTATCTCATGATCCAAGTGAACTCCTGACTGGACTCATACACCTGCTCCAGGAACACTACTGGGGATAGGAGGTAACAGTGACAGCCTGAGAAGTGTGCAGTTGATCAAGTTCGTGGAACCCAAAGGCTGCAATACCACCACCAGTCTCTGTGGTAAGAGCCCCCAGTTTTGTAGGGAAGAGACATCTGGTCCCAGTGGGAAATGCAGCTAGTGACAAATTTTTTATTTGGGCCATTGAGCATTGCGACACCCTTAAATTGACCTGGAAAACAGATAAATCCATGTGGATAGACCAATGGCCCCTTCCCAAAGGAAAACTTGTCATGCTTGAGTCTCTAGTACAGGAACAGTTCCAAAAAGTACATAAAGTACCAACCACAAGCCCACAGAATACAACTGTCTTTGTCATTCAAGAACGAAACAATAAGAAATCACAACTTCTGCATGACATTGAAAGATCAATGAGGTCATGGAGGACATGGGCACATTACAACCTGGCTTGCCATCACCTGTTATGGTTCCAAAAGAGTGAAAGTTAACGGTTATTGATTTAAAAGATTGATTCTTTGACATACCCCTTCATCCTGATGATGCTCCTCAATTTGCTTTTCCAATCCCTACCTTTAATAGGCAGTCATCTCTCCAAAGGTACTATCGGACAGTGCTACCCCAGAGAATGAAAAATAGTCCAGCTATATGGCAATGGTTCGTGGCTAAAGTTTTGGCTCTTGTTTGCTCCTCAAGTCATCATCTACCATTACATGGATGACATACTCATTGTGGCTGAGAGTGACCCATCTTTGAATATAAATTTGAAAGCCATCATCACAGCTATCCAAAAAACAGGACTTACCATCGCAGACGAAAAGATACAACACATGCCACCTTGGAAGAACTTGGTACTTAAAATCCTTTCTCAAACTATACAGCACCAGCTATTGCAATTAAATGAGAAACCAGAGACATTCCACAATCTACAAAAACTGCTGGAAACCATCAACTGGGTTAGGCCTCTGCTGGGGATTACAAATGAAGACTTGGTTCTGTTATTTATTTTATTAAAGGGAGATCCTGTGCTGAATTCACCTAGACAGCTAAGAGATGAAGCAAGGGATGCCTTAGGCAAAGTATCACAAGACATCCAAGAATGTCAGGCACACAGAATAAATCCAGATTTTCCATTTCTGTTAGCTATTTTGAGGAAGGGACCTCAGCTCCACATATTAATTTTCCAATGGGATTCTAAGTCTGATTCTTTGTTGATTTTAGAATGGGTCTTTCTGCCAAATCAACCAGCAAAAACAAACCAGAGATGATGGCTCAACTCATCATAAGAGCCCAGTCATGTTTGATTTCCCTTTCAGGAAAAGATTTCTTTGCTATATTTTTACCAATAACTATTGTATATTTAGATTGGTTATTACAGCAATCAGAATCTTAAAAATTGCACTCAAAAATTTTACTGGGCAAATTTCAATCCATTACCCTAAACATAAGTTGTTACATTCTTCTTTTAATTTAAGTCCCAAGCCACTAAAAAGTAATGTACCCCTTAATGCACTTACCATCTTTACTGATGGATCAGTACGGTCCCATGAATCAGTCAGTGTGGCAACACCCTGTAACACATACTTGGGAGTCAGGCATCAGAACAGTGGAGGGTTCTCCCCAGATAGCAGAACTGGCAGTGGTTGTTAGAGCTTTTACTAGGTTTACATGTCCTCTTAATTTTGTAACTGATTCTGCTTATGTTGCAAGTATTCTTGACAGAGCTGAAAATTCATTTCTAAAGATGGTTGCTAATGATCAGTTATATGATTTGCTCAAAACTTTAATTTCCATTCTTTTCCAGAGACAGCATCCTTATTTTGTTATGCATATACGTTCTCATACTTCTTTACAAGGATTCATAGCAGAAGGCAATAGACAAGCTGATACCCTTGCAATGGCGATACAGACCACACTTCCAAACATCTTTGAACAGGCACAACTCAGTGCTTGTTTTTCATATTTCCACCAAAATGCTCCTGCACTAACATGTTTAACATCACTAAAAACCAAGCTAGGTCGATTGTCACCACATGCCCTGATTGCCAAAAGTATTCTGTACCATCTATCAGGACAGGAGTAAAGCCTAGAGGGCTTAACAGCCTACAAATTAGACAGACTGATGTTACGCATTATGCATCCTTTGGACAATTCAGGTATTTACATGTCTCAATTGACACCTTTTCAGGAGCAATCTTTACCTTTGCACATATAGGAGAAGCAGTCAAAGCTGTCATCAAATATTTTTTACAGGCTTTTGTGAAATTTGGCATACCTCATGAAATAGAAAGAGATAATGGATCAGCCTATGTCTCAGAAAGCACAGCAATTCTTTAGTTTATGGGGAATCGAACATAACACAGATATTCCTCACTGCCCCACAGGCCAGTCAATTATTGAGAAAGCCCATGGATCTCGAGTGCCTGTTGGATCAGCAGAAAGGGGAAGAAGGGACCCTATCCACCATAGAAAGGCTTGCCAAAGACATATGTTTATTTAATTTTTTTAATAACTCATTAATGGAACCAAATCCCCCAATCATCAGGCATTTTTCTAACACGAGTACAATTAAAAGAAAGACCTCCCAGTGTTAATTAAAGATCTAGAGACATATCAAATTTTAGGTCCTTATCCACTGATTATCTGGGGGAGGGGATATGCTTGTGTTTCTACAGGTAAAGGACCTTGGTGGATCTCAGTGTAGAGCGTAAAGCCATACTCACAACCATTGCAAGAATATCTGCAAAATCTCCAGAAAAAATCCTCAAGAGTGGAAGAGACAGAGGCATCCAAAGAAAGTTCTAACCCTTATTTGCTTGCCCACTGTTAAAAATTTCTCAAGTCTGTTAAAAATTACCATCCAAGACATGGCTTTCAAAAGGCTCCTGCTCACTGCACTTGGCATATTTGAGACCCTGCTCCTCACTAAAAGTTGGATAGTCCTGCAGCCAAAGCAGTATGTATGAGCAACCTTAGCCAACATAACCCTGCAGGAAGCCCTGTGTCTCAGTAGCCATTTCAGATAATTATTTTTCCACCTGTTTAGTAGGGTTGTCCACAGATGTGTGGCAAATACTGGAGGATGCCATCCATGCTATGCAGGGTAATAGTCCTAATGGTGAATGTGATCATAATCCCATAGATGACTGAGACTATTTGACTCATGACCTCCCTCATGCACCCTTGGAGCCCCCGGAGTTAGAGCTCCTTGGTTCTGTTAAAATGGATTTTTTATTAAGTTTCAGTATAAGGTGAGGACTCAATCGGTGATGTGGGTTGATGTTAATCTTCAATATATAGGTAGGAACCAGACAGCACTGTGGGGTGTTTCCCCTCACCACCTCGCATATAGAAATGAAAGTCCATGCTGTAATTACACTCCACCTATCCCCTCCTGATCTAGTGACAACTCCCTACAACTACCACCAGGAATATTTTTTATTTGTGGGGATTGGGCATGACCTGCTATTCCATCACGCATCAAGGGTAGATCATGTGGCTTGAGGAGGCTTGCTTTACTAATACCTGACCTTACAATGATACACAATAAAAAGATATGACAATTGGCACATCAAAAATGATTTCTCTGTCAATTTGAATTAGAATGCAAAAATGAAATTACCTATTGGAGTAAGGAAAAAAGAATAGCAGCATCCATGCTGGTACCTTGGGTTGCTGCAGCAAAAGAGTTGAAACAATTGGACAATTTAGGGTGTTGGCTGACTAAGCAAACCAATGCTATATCCATTGTGTTAAGCTGACAGAGTTACTGACAGATGTAGACAGCATTAGGCCTGCCATCCTACAGAAGAGGGCTGCTATAGATTTCCTACTGTTGGCACAAGGGCATGGCTGAGAGGACTTTGATGGAATGTGTTGTATGAACTCATCCAACCAAAGCAAGTCAATACATTGGGGCATCCACATACTGAAGGAAGGAGTCAGGAATTACAAGTTGAGGACAATACAGACTGGTTCAATGGACTGTTTAAAAGCTGGGGTGTGTCGAGTCAGTTGTTGTCGTTGGTCAAAGTCGGATTGCTAGTTTTTGTAGTAGCTGTTGTATTACGGTTATTACCATGTTGAGGGTTCTGCAGAGATCGTTACAATCAATTCTTATAGTTCAACAGAAAGGGGGAGATGTGAGAGTTGAATTGACACGAACTGACAATGAGTTTGCCTTGGCTGATTGTGAAGTGGCCATTAATCTAAGGCTGTGGGAAACATCTGGTTAGGTCATGGTGAGGAGAATGGGATGGTGGGAAGCATTATGTTAATGTTAACACATTAAGATATATAAGGTAATGTTCTTCATTCTAGTTGGTGATTGGTTATTATCATTTTACATACAAGGTTATGTTCTGAGTTCCTACTGATAACAGGTTATTAGTGTTCTATGCTGTTATGTTTCCCCTGTTTTGGGGTCTTTTGACCCTATACTGCTGTTCAAAGTTGTTTTCCGGGCTTTCTCAATTGAACCCATCCCTTTTCATTTATTTAATTTTTGCCACCCTGGCTGGTCTGAGGATTGTCGTGATGCTGACAACAAGTTCCTGTCAAGCTTCTTATATCTGGTCCAAACACAGAACTGCCTTAAAAGGACTGTGACACATTCTTTAAAAGGTGATGGTCCAAATGCACTTCTGACTCTAAAAGCCTATCCATACATTTTGCTGTTATTCTTGATTATGGAACCAATAGTTTAGGAATTTATGCCAGTACATGTATTCACAGCATGGATATCAAGCAATGCTTCACTTTTGCTGCATGAAGGCTAATTCTATGCTTCCTATGGAGATGCTTACAAGGTTTGTAAAGGCTCCACAGGAATCCGGGATTCATAATTAGAAGACTGCCCAGGAAATCAGGGATGGATGTAGACTAGGAGAAAGTAAATAAGTTGGCATGGGTGGAAGCTGAAATGGATCCTCAGAAGGGGAAATGAGCATCATAACCTGCACTACTTCACCTCCACATTTTTGCTTTTCTGTTCTGCATGGTTTTAATTTATGGACTCTCTCACAGGTCTGTACCAGTTTTCTCAGTGAAACAAAGTCCCACAGACATGATATGTCAAGCTGGGCCTTAATTAGCAAGCTGAATTCCTGGACTGTACAGTGCCCAGAAAGCAAGCGAAGGGTTAAAGTGTGGATATTCACATGATAGGCTAAAGCCCCTTTCTTGGTCTTGTTTACTTAATAGATATGTATGTAGCCAGTTGTCTGCCAAAGCTGTACCCTTTCCATAAAGTCATATTTATCTATAGGATAATGAATCAGACAGAAAATCAATGAGACATTTCAAATATGACCTCATTAATTCCCTTGTTTAGTGTCAAGAGTAAATATCCAGCAAGTTGCTCAGCATTTCTCTTCTCACTTCCAGGAATTTTATTTTCCTTGCCTTATTGCCTTTACACATTGTGTTTAATTTCATTCTAGCCACTAAACCTATAATCCTTAGCCTGCTCTGTGATTATGGCTATGATCTTTGGTTATTTCTTTATTCATCCTTCAGACCTACTAATTTGCATCTGCCCCCATGAGTTGTATAAGCTGTTTATTCATCCCACACTCCTGCAGAGTTGCTGCAGACTTTGCTCCACCCATTGAGTCACAAGCAGCAGATGAACTCTGAAAGAACAGTGCCCTGTACTCATAAGATTGCTTCACCTCCTCACAAAACTATTTCTGTTTACAAATGCACTGTGTCTCTGATCTCCCCAGTCTTGACTTCCTCGTTTCTTGTGCTTCAGAGGGTTTGTATCATTTATGACTTCCTGCAGTCTAGGAGAGCAGAACCATTTCCTTTGAAGTGATTCTGTATTAAAGCAATTCACACCTGTCTCCTTGTCTGTGTCAGTCATCTGTTACTACCCTTCCCCTGCTATCTCTGTTCTTCTCAGCCCAGTTGGCTTTTTCGGTTTGTTTCATGGTGATGCATAAGAGCTCAATAGAGAAACTTATCTGGACTACAAACAACTTCATTTTATGTGAAGCAAGCCTCATTAGCAGCAGTGTTGCACAGTACTGTTGATGATCTTCTACAGCAATATGAAAAAACTACCAAAATGTTTAGAGCCTTACAGCAGTGAGGAAGACTAGCATTGAACAATCAGTTCAATAGCATAAACAAGCATTACCATCAGGGATATGGTCTGCAGAAGCATAATTTGGTATAAGTAACTTTCTCTTTAAATTATGTAAACAACTGTACAGACTACTTAAGTGTTGCATCACCTTACACAGATAAGTTTGCAAAACCAGTTAGTGGAAATTGACTCTTGGATAGAAATTCTTGGATTTTTCAGTTCTGAGTTTCAAGTTGTAATGATTTGTTTGCTTTACTTCTTCCTCACTTCTTTCTTCTTTCTGTTTCTTTATTTTTACAACATCCAGCTTTTTTTTGCAGTCTAAAATTTCCTTTATATTTTATAATATATCATCTGTGGTTTTCAGTAGATCTGCTCCAGGCAGAAAAGAAAGGATATTTTTATTTAATCAAATATAAAATGCTATTTTTCTCAGTCTTCTTGCTTTATCCCACTATTTTTGTCATGTCATGTCATGTCATGTCATGTCATGTCATGTCATGTCATGTCATGTCATGTCCAATAAGGTACAATGCCTATGGAAACTGCATTTACTGTACCATACTTGCCTTCAAAATAACTAATAAGAGAATTATTTGGACTATCATGAAATGGAATGTGAAAAGAGACACTATTTCAAGTTTCTTGAATCCCATGACTTCACAAGTTCAATTCTTGTGAAACCATTATGCAGGAGATTAGAAAGCCTGTAGTACCTACAGGAAAAGTAAAAATAGGTAAGTCCTTCACACCCCTCCCTTTTTTTTTTTTTTTCCCAACTGCTTATTCTTTGCCTTAAAATTTCAGTTAATCAATTCAAGTAGTTTGAACGGGTCTGGAAAACGTATGTGACTGCAACTTTTGTAGGAACGTTATACTACTGTATTGATGTAAATTTTCATCACTTATTTTAATTTCTTGTTTCAGATTATATTGTTTACCGTGAAAGCACAACTTACAAAAACACAGAAGTTGACTTATTACTCTGTGATAAAGCATTATACTTGTAACAAAGGTATAGATAAAATTTCAAGTAAATACCAAAAAAAATTTCAAGAAATACCAACTGTTTATGTTTTACTTTCTTTGACAGAGCATCTACTGGAAAAAAGAAATTGGATGTAAATTTCAATTCCTGCATGATAGGTTTTTGTCCTTGAGTAGCATATAAAGTGGTTTGCTTTACATGCATGGGCCAAGAAATCTGAAAAGCAAGAGAAGTCAATCTGCATGAAAAGTAATTTCTTTTACACTGGACTTACACCAGAGTAAATCTGTTAACTTTATTTGGCTTTGATCTAGGTTTTGACTAATGTGAGATGAGCAGCAGACTCAAACAAGATGTTATTAATATGGGAAGTCTATGCTAACAACTAAGAAGGGATTTGGCTTGATGGAAAGTGAATATTTTCACTAAGTCAGTATAAGCACAGTACCCAGGCAAAACACTTAGGTTATTCTTCAGGAAATCCTGACTCCTGTGACTATACTTTTCAAATAACATACTTGGAGAGTGAAATTGGAGTAGATAATTTTCAATGCCGATGGACATTTAACTGTCATTGTCATTGTCATGTTAATTAACATCTTAATTCCCAGAAGGGCACTTCTGTTCTCCCTCATGAGATGCATGGCATAAGAGGGCAACACCAACTGAATTGAAGTCATACCTTGAGAGAAGATTCAGATGCTCACCATCTCATCCAAACATTTGGACTAATGTAAGAGAAAGTATATAGTACTTGGAGAAGGAAAAGTTATTTTTTCCATCTTTTACCTGTGGTAGATTCTACAGTGCTTTAATATCAAGATTTAGGTAATTGATGATATATTTTTTTAAAATATTTCACTATAATTATATTCACAATGATGTATTTTTTCTATTTTCTCATCAGAAAGATAGTATTAAAGAATAAATACAAAAGTGGAAAATTGCCTATTTCTCCATGTGTTGAATATGCCAAACTTCAGTCATAATATTTTCCCTTTATATAGTGGTATTAGTATGCTACATTTTCCTATATATTCCATAATTCAGAGATTTTTATTACCACTTCTCAATACACTAATTTAAGAATTGATGACCATGTAGAACATTAAGTAGAACACATAATAATCAAGGTACAAGTACGGGAAAAATCCAGTATATTAATATTTACTAACTTTATTAAAAATTGATGAAATGATAAACTGTTCTTCTAAGAATAACTGTTCTTAGAATACTTAGTGGTTTCCATAGAGAACTGTTTGGAGATGCTGATTTTTTGTGTCCTTTTTTAATTTTAGGTCAGTAGCGTAAGAAATGTTAAATTGATCATTAGTCTTCATTAAACCTGCCAATACAAGATAGTAAGAATCAATAAAGAAGGCAAAGGATCTTTCATAAATAACTTGGTTTTAAAAGACAACACACTTTTTCAAGCTCTTCTATTGGGCATCCTTTAATTTTATTGTTTAAACAGACTTTTCTTGTTGTTACTGATGCCTGTTCAGAAATACTTTATTCTTTGTCAATATTTAACTTATCATAGAGAAATTTATTTGGAGGTTCTGTTTGAAGCAAACAATGATTAGAGTAGCTCTGACCTTAGTTGCACCAAAATAAACAGGAGCAACATTTTAAAAAACTGCTGATCAAGTGTCTGATTTTAGGAGAGCAACTATGGCACCATAAAACAGCCTTCAGTGGAAACCTCAGCACTTCCTTTATTTTTTGTGCTATTAATGCATCTAAAATGCATTTCCCACATAATTCAGCGAGTGAAGATTGGTTTCAAAATCTTACAGCAATAATAATCTTTTCTTCAACCCCTGAAATCCAAGGATTTTGTGCATTGCACAGCAATCTATTTTCAAGTTTTTGTGGCCTTGGGAAAGGCAATATGTATTTATAAACAATCACAAAAATGGATCAGAATTTTAAAAGTTCCTAATTAATTTTGCTGGAAACATAAGGTCTCTGAAAGTCATCTAGAAGGGTATTTGGCCCCAGCAATATTGCTGTAAGGATAATGTTTTGCAGTCAATACCTTATGTCATGCAGTGAGCACTTTATGTACTAAGCTGTGAGAGCAGGGGACATGGAGCCTCCATTAATACAGAAGCACAAGACACAAGGAATTGCCTCCATAGGTAGGTATTTATAGTATGTTTAGAAAGATTTCCATCAGCTGACATGTATGAAAATAAGTGCCAACTTTTTGCATCATTGTAAAAAATTATCACATACAATATATTTGCTATTATTATTTATTGAAATTGCCTCCAGTGCAAAGCTTTTCCTCACGGAGATTCTGACAATCTCCAGGAGAGATTTCAACTGCAGCTGCTATTTCTACTACTGTAAGCAAACAAGGAAGGAAGATGCTTTTGGCAGTGAATGAGAATGATTAGCTCAGGATGTAATTTGTATCTCAGAATTGTTTTGGTAGTTCAGCACTTTCTTGGGTATTTATCTTCTCCCAAATAACAGTCTTTTCAATTTCAAATAAGTCCTGTCTATCTTGGAGTTACAGAAATGATGTCATGCGAAATTCAACATTTCCACTACTTGTATGTTAAAACTTATTAATCAAGAAAATATTTGAAACAGAAACTCAAACTCTCAAACTTCTACTTAAATAATCTTCTAAATATTCACAGATGCATGGGTCTCAGAAAAGCACACAAGAGCCAAAGTCAGCTTTGAAAATACGATCTATTCTGATATGATATGGCAAAAGATAATTTGGGCTACTTAGTTCACAAAAATTATGTTTTAAGTCTCTGACTAGTACTTCTTATGAATGATTTTAGCTGTTCTGCTTTGTGCCTTATTTAATCCTCCAGATTGTTCTTTCAGGCTTACTGAGACATGCAATTGTCATTAATTTCTCATATACTTAGGCCTACTGATTATTAGATTTTGCAATAAAATGGTTGAATGAGGTTGTTTTTCCTTTTTTAAGCAGGTGAGACTGGTACTTTGCATTTGAATCAGTGGAGATAAAGAAGCAATCTCTAGTGGCACAATCAGTAAAGTTATTTCTTGCTTTGGACTAAAGAGGAAACAGGAGTGGGAATTCCAACTACGATAGTCTATGCTTTTTCATCTTACGTGGCCTGCTTCACTCCAGGCTGCAATCTCTTTGATTCTTCTGGATTTGGAGTTTCTGATGACCTTTTATTTATGTCTGCCAACACCAGCTTCTTTTCAAAGAAGTGACAGGTTGGTTGTGACAAGTTTAAATTTTCACAATGGGAAAATTACTTTAGAGGTATTAAAATTACTTCTTTCTTGACTGACCTTTTTTATTCCTTTCCTTTTTTTCCCTGACCTGCTTTGACTTCATGCAGTAGAATACAAGTCAAGAGCAACAGCCAGCTGGAGCTGTCATTGGCACTTCCCTGTGCTGAATGATAACAAAGAGATAGCAATAGCTTTCTTAAATACATAAGTTAGAAAAGCTGTTTACCAGATTTTCCTTAATAACTGTTTCATCGCGTACTTGTATTCAGAAATCCCAGAAACATTAATTTATAAGGGAAAACTGTCATTCTCATTGCACTTGGTGCCTACATTTTTGATGTTGTTTTACTCTTCCCTTAGGGTTTTCTTCAGGGATAAGAGACAGGATGTTCTTTCTCTAAATTATTTTCACCTGCTGTTGTTGACCCCATAGGACTAGAATAACCTTAGCTACCAAAATAATTTAGGCTGAAAGCAAATGATTGACATTTGTAATTTTCAAGGGCTAATTACTATGAGCTGTCTTCCAGTAAAAAGGGGCCATGAGAAGAAGGTTTTGCTTCTTAGCATGTGTAAGTATTACTGTTTACTGTCTCAGGATAATTTTTGTTTATATATATGTAATTAAACTTCAGTTAGGGATACCAGTGGATTCTGAAGAGGTCTTTGTTTGTTTGCCCCTTGTATCAGATTTAATAGAAGAAATATTTTCTCCCTAGTGTGGTAGTCTTGAGAGACTTTGAACCTTCATATTAGGAGGCAAGAATGTTCAAGTATGCTTTAAAGTTAGGGGGGTTTGTGTTGTTTTGGGTTTTTTTCTAATTCTGCTTTTCACATCTGTAAGAAATTGGATGACAGCAGAACCTAACATTCATTATGCACATAAATATTTTTGTTAATGTATTCCAAAAAATGAGCAAAAAATGAATATGTCATGTGTTAAACAATGCTCAATTATATCAAGGAAGGGATGCCAGTGGAGGTAAGATATTTTTTAGTTCCCCTCTTCAAGAAGAGCTAAAGAAATGTACGTTGTGCATGCTAAAAACCAGGTAGGATGATTTCTTGAATTGCTTACACCTGGAAAACAGGATAATATTTTTAGGAAACCGATTTAAATTACTCTGTCATGTCTTGAAATAAAATATAGCTGTGTACCTAAATAAGGACCAACTTTAATTTTGTTATGTAAGGAGTAGAATATCAATGACTCTTGAACAGAAAAAAGTGTTATAAGATATTAAGTAACTTCTATTCCTTCTGTGATCCATCTGCTTGCTCTTGATTTACCTTGACAACTAGCTTAAGTAACTGTATTGCAAGATGGTGTGTCAGAACTGCTGCGGTTCCTGGAAAGGGGTGGGGGGAGGTGGGGGAAGGGAAGATGCAGAAGTCCCTGTGGAGGCAGCCTGCAGTAACCTGCACTACTTTAGTGCTTGCGCTGAAAGGAGCAAGTGTGAAAGAGAGAACGATCTTTCTGTCACTCCTACCAATTCTCCTGTGCTGCACATACTGATGCTGCCACCAGGACATGTATTGGAGAAAACAGAGTATAACATTGGAGTGTAAAGCATTCTGTGGGTTTGACAAGACACATGGCTTTTAATTCCTGCCTTTCACATATGGGCAGGAGACAAGAACATCTTGAGAAGGTTGATGAGAAGTTAAGCTACAAATTTAAAATCATAAGATTGGAAGGCATTGCTCCACAGAATCTAACTTGTCATTTGAATCACAATGAGAAGTCTTACTGCATTATCAGTCCATAGACAATCAAGGCAGAAAAAAGTTACTTAGTTTCTTCTTATGAGCTTGTTTGTTACTGTAGTGTATTGACTCTGGCTGGATTATAGGCACTTACCAAAGCCTCTCTATCACTGCCCACTGCAGCTGGACAGGTGAGAGAAAAGATAATGGAGGGTTCATGAGCTAAGAATCAGGAAAGGTCACTCACCAAATACCATTACAGGCAAAACAAGCTTGAATTAGAGTTATTAATTGAATTTATTACTTACAAAAGCAGAGCAGGCTCATGTGAAATATAGCAAAACCTTAAAAACACCTTCCCCTCACTCCTTCCTCCTTCTCAGCTCTACCTCCTCCCCCAGTGGCACAGGAGACAGGGAACGGGGATTTATGGTAATGGGTTGTTTCTCCCATTGCTTAGGAAGAGGGGTCATTCCCCTGCTGCACTGTGGGGTCTCTACAGTTTTCCATTAACTTCTCCAACACAAGTTCAGCTCACAGGCAACAGCTCTGTGTGAACTGCAGCTATGTGTGTCCATCTCAGGGGCAACAGTCCTCCCAAAACTGCTGCAGCATGGGTCATTCTTCTCTAGGTCACTGTTCTTCAAGGACAGGCTGCTCCAGCAGGGCTTCTCTCTCTACAAGCCTCCCACAGGATCACAGCCTCCTCTCAGCAGCCATGGGGCTCCTCCACAGACTGTAGGTGGATTTCTACATCCCCATGGAATGTCATGGGCTGCAGGGTCACAGCTGCTTCACCATGGTCTTCATCTCCAGCTGGAGGGGAGCCCTGACACCTGGACCACCTCCTTCCCCTCCTTCTCCATTGACTTTGGTGTGTGCAGAGTTATCTCACATGTTCTCACTCTGCTCTTCTCTCTCTGCAATTTTAATTGTGCAACAAAATTTTATATTCTTCTTAAATATGTTATCACAGAGGTATTACCATCACTTCCAATTGGCCCAGACTTGACCACAGTACTTCTGTCTTTTGAGCTGCTAGAAATTGTCTCTGCTGGATATGGAGGAAGTTCCTGGCAGCTTCTCAAAGAAGCCATTCCTGTAGCCCCTCCTGCTACCAAAGCTTAGCTCTACAAATCCAATACAGTTACCCTAAATCATCTGCATTTATCATATTTTAACTGCTATTTTCTTATTCAGCTTTTTTATGGGGCTGTCTTATACATGGAACTTAGCTGAAATTTTGAGCTAGATACATGAAAAGCAATTATATTGTAAGTCTAGGTGTCTTAGGTTGCAATGCAAGATGTAACCAAAACTATGTATTCTATTACCATCTGTTAAAACCACATGGGTCAGAGTTCTTTATCTCTTCCATGACCCATCCATCATAACTTCAGGGGGATATCTTCTGTTAATGGGCCAGCTATTAAAACAAACCAAATCTGAGAGTGTGTTTGGCTCGATTGGACCATAAATACCAACCTAAAACCATGGGAGTCTGGTCTGTAGACCAATGTTTAACTTAGGGTGAGCAGTACTCAGCCAGCAATGCCCCCTGGGAACTGGCATGTATATTCTGTCTTCATAAGGTTGTGGTTCTAGAAAGTTCCCCAGTTCTTCCCTCTGATTGGTTGTTGTGTGTTGCATTGTTTTGCATATTCCTAATCATTGTTTCTTATTGGACCCTTACACTCAGATTCCACCCCTAACCTACCCCTTATATACTTTGTCCCTACCTTGGCTCTGGCCTTTGGAATTCACCCTACACTTGCTGTTCAGATTGCCTCATTTGTTGTTTTACCCTTATTAAAGTATTTCTGTTTCAGGTTACTCCATCGCGCCTGTCCTTTTATTTTATTATCACCATTACTCTCAACTGATGTGGTCCTGAGATGCGAGTGACCAGACCTCAGCCAGGATCCTACACCAGTATTGTTTATCTCTTCCATGATCCATCCTTCCTCCCGGAGGGATAACCTTCCGTTAATGTGTCATTGAGTCTCACTGCATGACTGATAAAATTACATCATCCCATTGTGAGATGTTCCACCCAGGAGGAGGAGCCAAGCATTTCTACCTAGATATAATCTGAGATTTAGAACACCACAGTCAGTCTTTTTCTGCTAGATTCCCAGAGGAAGACCAGACCATTTTATATCACCACTGGACCTTCAGAGGAAAACTATACCCTTCTACTCTGCTTCAAGAGAACCACATCTGTCACTCTAGAAGGACTGCAGCCACCATTTAGTCAGACTGGTACCAACACCTTGACCAACAGGGTGTCAGGTTGCAGTCCGACTCTGTCAGTGTTTTTTTGTACTACTGCGTTTTATTTTAATTTTGCTATTAAGCTGTAGTTTGTTTTGTTTTTTTTTTTTAACTTATATATACTGGTAATGAACTGTTATTCCTACTCCCTTATTTTTGCCTGAAAGCCCTTTAATTTCAAAATTAAAATAATTCAGAGAGAGAGAGCTTACATTTTCCATTTCAAGGAAGGCTCCTGCCTTCCTTCGCAGATACTTCTCTTTTCCAACCAACACACTAGGGATGTCTCTTGTTTCATTATGGAAGTTTCTTAGGCTTTTCAGGCCCAGCTAGACTTTATTTAATTAGTATTTATTGGCTCATTAAACCTGATAACCCAGGGAAAAGGATCTTCAACATTATTGAACGTTTTGTTCATTTGCATTACAGGTTTGTGTCCTTGCAAGGTTGTTGGGCTCTGTAAATGTTTCCTAACCCTTCGACTATTTGCTGTGATGTGAAAACAAAAGATTTTTTTCCTGTTATTTTCCGTACCTGGACACAAGTTTATTAACAACCCTAGTAAGACTTTATCACTCACAGTTCTTATAATTCTGTGTTTCAGTCTTTCTTTGAAAGAAAGTAAAAACCTGAAGGTTCCTCTCTTTTTAAAACATATTTACAAATAATTAAACAATATATATTAAGAAATAATTCTTTCATAGATAATAGAATAGTTTGGATTGGAAGGGACTTTAAAGATTATCTAGTTCCTACCCCCCTGCCATGGGCAGGGTCACCTTCGACTAGACCAGGTTGCTCAGAGCTTCCTCCAGGCTTGGCCTTGAACACCTACAGGGATGGGGAATCCATAGCTTCTCTGGGTAACCTGTTCAAGTCCCTCACCACCCTCACAACAAAGAACTTCCTCCTAATAGCTAATCTAAGGTAGACTGTATATTAGATTAGTTATCTAATCTAAATTAGATCTAATCTAAACCTAAATGTACACTTTTTTACTTTGGATCCTTTCCCCTTTGTCCTGTTGAAGTAATCTCCCTTTGCCCCCTGAAGTAATCCTGGCTAGCTCCGTCAAGGGGGGGGAGGGGGGTGGTCAGGGAGGTTCTTCACGACCAAGAAAAAATACCAAAGGGTAGCTTCTCCCTCCGGAGTAACGGAGGATGTTTATTCTGGCTGGCTTCCAGGGGGGAGAAGAGACTGGCGATCCCTTTCCCAGACTCTTTCAAACCTCAGGAAAGACTCTTTCAAACCTATACAACACCAACCAATGGGATAACATTTCAGCGACAGGGAGGGGAGGGGAAAAACATGTCAGAGCTGCAGGGAGGGTTTACACAGAACTAAGTAACTCCCAGAATTATGCACTACTACATCCTGTCACTATAAACTCCTGTAAAAAGTTCGTCTTTGTCTTTCTTGTAGGCTCCCTTCAGATACTGGAAAACTACAAGTAGGTCATCCCTAAGCCTTCTGTTGTCCAGGCTGAACAAATGCAATTCCCTCAGCCTTATTAAGTACATATGATTGAGTTTATAAGGAAATATCCCCAGGAAGCACTTTTCAAAAATTTATGCTGGTTAAGCAGGAAAAAACTCATAATTTATCTGATTTCACTGAGGTCACCATTTCAGTTTGGGGACAGGATCAAATCCAATTAAGATTTACAGCCACACCCCCACTTCCCATCCTTAGCCAATTATTTTGATTTCTTTTTAAGCCATACAACCAGAAGACTGGAAAAGCATAAGACTATCTAGAAACCTTTTCCTTCTTTTAAATTTTTGACCAGAGGGAGGACAGGAGACTACATACTACATCATGCACTCAGAGGCATTTCCCAGATTCCTAACTTTCTGACAGTACTCATGGTCTTCCTGGAGGGAGATTCCAGGGATACACACTGGTGTATCTTCTCATCTCTTCACACAGAAGCATTTACAGTTTTTATGAAAAGAAAACCAACACATATCAACAAAGATATTTTAAAGATATCTTCCAGTCTTCCAGTCTATTAAAGCCTCTTTAACATTCAGATTACTTTAACAAGCAGGATACACAGTCATGTCTGAAGTCATACATGCTACATAGTTCATGTGCAATACATGTACTTTACAATGTTTATTAAGCATGTGTAAGATATATAGTAGTTTTTCTTTGACTAGAAGATGTTAATGTAATGCTGCTAATCAAAGAAGAAAAAGCATTGTTTTGTGCTTGTCTTTGAAAAGAAAATACAATGTTTTGGCTTTCTGAGTTGGGATGTGTACAGACTGGACACTATGTGTCTTTACATAGGACCTGCAAAGCTGAATTGTATTAATAACACACCAAAAGCAATAGCTCAGGAATGTTTGATGTAGTTTTACAGAACTAACATTTAACAGTAGTCTAAAACTTTTGACTGTGTTAGACTAACATTAGCTGAAAAAATGACTATTTGAAGTAGGTATAAATAGACACTTGAAGAGCTGTTGCGACATGGCTCTGGGGAGACAAAGAGTTACATTGTTCCACCCCAAACCCCTTGTGAAGGGCAGCCCAGGTGTTCTGATTGGGTTTGAGTCCCTGGGGGGTTTCTCCCTCGCTGTGTTTCTAGTGGTCCCTGACCCTGAACTCCACCCTCAAAGGTGGAGACCATCAAGAGTTATGTCCCTCAAAAACCCCTGCTTGGCCATTGTTCAGGGCTCTTTGTTCTGGATCTGAGTTTGTTCCCATGCTGAATAAATGGTTTCGTGAACTGGGAGCCCATCTCATTGGTGTTCCATGCTGGTTCCCAGAATCCTGCAGCTTCCCTGAATGAGATCCTGAGGTTGCAGACTGCAACAAAGAGCTGCTTCCTCCCAAGATGATTTCTTAAAAAAGAATATTATCTTACCAAGTAGAAAAAGGTCATGAGTGCTGGTTTGTAATGCTTGCTTTGATTTTCACAATAAAATGTTAACTTAGGGTTTATTTGCTTTGTGATGTGCAGATGTTCAACTTACTTGAAGCAAATTCTAACAGAACTGCTCTGTCGTTCTAATTAGGAACAGCAGAAAGAATGACACGGACTCTCAAGGGAGTCAGAACAGGAGAGAATCTCTAGTTTATTGCTACAGCCATGTTATATAGACTAGTTCGTGGAAAGTACAGAAAGGAAACTCCTATTGGTTAGCAAAGTGCTACATCACCATCATTGGTCAGTGGGGTTCACCACTCCCCTGACCCTCTCCTGCAAGGAAAACACGGGAACAGACAAACAACACCTGCAGGCTGTTTTCTGTCTTTGAGGATTGTTTTGAATCCTCCCAAGAATTTCCCAGGCTAGCTTCTCAGGCAGGCCTGGCAGGCCATGGGGCCTGCAGCTTGCTCCAAAGCTAGCCTGCACACTGCTCTGGGAAATATATTTCATAAAGGTTTACCTGAAAATCAGTAGATTACTAATCAGCTTGATCTTTCACTCTGAAAAACAAAACCTTGAAAAAAACAAACAAGCCCCCCACTTCTCCCCAGCCCAAACAGTGGAAGTTTCTAAAGGTGGAGGAAGCAATTATTTCAACTCACCTTCTGAAAAAGTAAAAGGATAGAACAAAGGAGTCCAGGTATATTATCATCCTGGAAGTAGAGAAGCCATTGAATTGCTAAGATGGTCATTATCTAAGCAGAACAAGATCTTTTGAGGTTCCGCTCTTTGATGTAGAAGTTCTAGTTCTCTTGCCAAAGGCAAGAGATACACTATGGTGCATAGTTCTTTAAGCACAGTCAACACTTAAGTTGGTTAAAAAGTATTATTAAAATATAACCTTTTGTTTTCATCCTTTTTATTTGGGAAAGTGTTGTTCTCTTCAGAGTTTCTAGCAGGTCTTAAAAATGTTCCTGTTGAAGACCGGTAGGCCAATATTTTAGAGAACTGGAATTGTAAAATAGCATGCTGCAATACATTTTCAGCTTTGTAGTAATGAAATTTACCTAAAATTTCTAAGTACTGGTAACTAATGAAATTGAACTGTGACAAGAAAATACTTTTGGGCATTGTGTTATATGATAAAGTAGCTGCAGTCACTAGGGTACACATGAAATCCTTAGCTGTAACAACAAGGGGTCTCTTGTTAAGGTTCTGTTTTCCATCTGCTTTTCTGCTCACATCTGAGGGAAAAAAAAAGAAAGGACCCATCTTGCCTGTGGGGTGTATGAAGAGGTGGGTCTTCTAAGGGACTAAAGAGCATGGCACCCAGATGATATGGCTCTCCTGTAGCATGAGAGAGTGATGAGAAAAGATGCCAGCCTACTGGAAAGCACTGAGGAATACAAATGCCTGTGGTATGGGTTGAAGAGCTGGAGGGTACTTCTCTTTCTCCTTGTAGGTGGGACAGAGCAGACCCTCACAGGATGGTGGGAGACACAGTTTGTGTCTATGGTCACTCAAAATGTATGTCTGTATTCTCTTCTTAGAGATAGGAGATAAATTTATTCCCAAGGGCGCTCATAGGAGGGAATTAAAGCACATTGTGGTGTTGAATGCTGCACATGTTTGTTCCTGAGGATTGCCTCAAGTTTGCCTTTACCATATTGTGTGTACTTGAATGTAAGACTTAGGCTACATTACAGTCTCTAGCACACAGTGCATTTGTGAGGACCATAGGAAAGCTTAAGCTTAGACAATATTTTTTGTCTCCAAAGGAATCCTTGAACTGTGGATAGAGTCACATGCAGCATAATAGGCAGACAAAAAGAGTTACAGAAAGCTGCTTTGTGTAAGGCCCTGAATGAGATGAGTTATATCAAAGAGAGATCAAGAATGACATTCTGTATCCTGGTGTAGCTGTACATCACACCGCACTTCCACAAGGTGCAGAGAGCCCATTGGGCAGATGCCGCAGAGGAGGCCTCTTCCAGTCCCTCTTGCTACTGACATTTAGTTCATGTGCCCTTTAATGCTAAAATTCAAAAAGGACTGCTTGCTTTGCATGAAGGATTAAAGTGACTTAGATCATAGCATCATAGGATAACTTGGGTTGGAAGGGATCTCCTGAAGTCATCTCATTTAAACACCTGCTCAAAGCAGGATAAAGGATCATATCACACTTACTCAGGTTACTGACAGCTTTTATCTAGTCTGGTTTTCAGGGATGCAAATTCCATTAAGTCCTAGAACTGTGACAGGGAAAGAGGCAGGGTCAAATCACAGTACAGAAAGAAAAAAGCAGAGAAGGGCTTTTTCTGCAGTATATGCAGCAAATATAAATATGTGGAAAAAGTACACATTTCCAATCCTGACAAATGTACAAGGTGTCTCCAGTGAATAAATACCAGAGTAGAATGGAAAGGGCAAAAATAATTACTTTAAATTGAAGCATCAGTGAGCTCAAATTGAGTGATGGGTCTCTGTTACACCATCAGTTATATTAATGAAGTAACTGATGTATTTTCGGCCTAGAAATATGTATTTATGTGGGTATATGTACAGAATAACACGTGAATGATGGCTAAATTTAATATCTGACTTCTATACATAAATCATTGAAACTCTGACAAATTATCTGGGGTGCACACAATAGGGAAGTTTATATGAAAGCAGCCACAGAACTTGGTAACAGAAGAGACTGAGAAGCACTGCCTCAGGTAGTTAGCACTTGATTATTAGGCTGCAAGAAGCTGGTTGCAATGAAGGAGAGAAAAAACATGCAGGAATGATAGCATACAGCTATAAGGTGAAATGAAACATCCTAGAAAGTATACATTATCTTTAGGAGGGTGGTAAGTCAGCATAGAACTAAATATAAGATGTACTACTGTGCTACAATTTATCCTGGCTGCCTTAATTGTTTTACATGAGGTATACAGAATTTGTTTTATAAATGTATGGTAGATATTCTCAATGTCTAATCAAGATGTCTTGAATCTCTATCCTTTTTCTCTGTCTCACTTTATTTTTCCCCCTTTTTTTTTTTTTTTCTGGGAGACTATCCAAGTTTTCTTTAGTGTTTGATTCCGTATTTAATCTTAGATTATGTTTTTAAACAACCTACCAATGAACATCTTCAATGGGTGTGCTATGATTTATAGTAATTTGCTTCTAGGTCAATTGGTTCTGCCTAAACCATGTTCTGTAGGATGCAACTGGATGTCTAGAGGTAGTTTTCAACCCACAGAGGCTGTGTATGTGTTGGGGGTTAGGTGTCCTTTTTTTGTTCTGGCTTGCCTGTGGAATTTTTACCCATTAGTTTCGGGGACAACCTAACTGTGGGTACTTAGTGGGTGCTCGACAAAGGACAAAGAGTGGCCGGGCCCAGGAGGGGGAAGGGGGCAGGAAAGGAGGGTGGGGACAGTTTTTGGCTGGCTTTCTTCGGCTTCGGGGCCGAAAAAAACATTCTTTTTTGGGGGGGCGCGGAGCTGCTGCGGTAGAGAGAAGGGAATTTCGCTATCACCCAGACGGAGCTGCTGCTTCTTCTCCTTCTTCCCTCTTTGTTGGATTCGGTTGGCCTCACATCCCCTGTCCTGCCAGGACGTGTGGCAGTGCCAGGCACCGCTGCGGAGCTGCTGATACACCTCATCCACCAGCCCAGGATCTCAGCTCGTCCCTGCTGTTTCCAGCCGACTGTTCCTCAGAGCCCTGCAGGAGCACCGGGACTGCCCACCCGAGGGGGTTTGTGAAACAAAGCCTCTCCTCCATCCCGTCTCAGCTGAGAAAGCTGTCACGGGGTCCCTGGTTCTGTTTTCTTGTTAATGTTGTAGTTACTGTTGTTTGTTTGCCTGGTTATACTAGTAAAGAACTGTTATTCTGTCCTGGGGTGACTTTATGATACTGGTATCCCCAGTCGTCTGTTTTATGTTATATATTAAGTTCTGCACCTTTAAGACTGGCTCTGAAAGCGAGAGTGGGGGGAAAAAGAAGTGCGCCGTTTGTGTTAAAGAAAAACATCACTCCCACACATCCCGCTCCTGGACTGTAGTGTCTGCTGCCTATGAAAGAGTTCAAGCCGCCTCAGAAGTGATTGGCACAGAAGCACAACTCCTCCTGGCACCCTGACTGCCAGTGCTGGGTTGGATATTCAAAGCAAAAGTTCCCTCTATCCATCGTGCCACCAATGCCACATGGAGCAAGTAGACTGCCCTCATCACGCAGCACGCCCGTATTGGAAACCCAAATCGCCCTGGGATTTTAGAGATAATTACAAACTGACCGAAAGGCGAAAACTTTAGTCTCACTGATGAGGAAGAGCAGGAACAAGTGACATGGGCTGAAGAAGCTCCACCGTACAACCAACTGCCAGCAGAAGAAACATGCTATGCTCTGTTCACTGATGGTTCCTGTCACATCGTAGGGATGAACTGGAAGTGGAAAGCAGCCATGTGGAGCCCCACATGACAGGTCACAGAGGCCACTGAAGGAAAGAGTGAATCAAGTCAACTTGCTGAACTCAAAGCTGTTCAACTGGCCCTAGACATTGCTGAAAGAGAGAAGTGGCCAAAGCTCAACCTCTACACTGATCCATGGATGGTAGCCAATGCTCTGTAGAGATGGCTGGAAAAGTGAAAGAAGGCCAACTGGCAATGCAGGGGAAAGCCAATCTGGGCTGCTGATGAGTGGAAAGACATCGCTACCAGGGTAGAGAAACTGTCTGTGAAGGTCCGTCACGTAGATGCCCATGTCCCCAAGAGTAGGGCTAATGAAGAGCACCTAAACAATGAGCAAGTAAATCAAGCTGCAAAGATAGAGGTGTCAAAGATTGACTTAGATTGGCAACACAAGGGAGAGATGTTCCTAGCTCGATGAGTCCATGATGCCTCAGATCATCAAGGTAGAGATGCCACCTATAAGTGAGCATGAGACCGAGAAGTAGATCTAACCATGGACAGTATTTCTCAGGTCATCCATGACTGTGAGACGTGTGCCACAATCAAGCAGGCCAAGCAGTTGAAACCGCTATGATACGGTGAGCGTTAGTCCAAATATAAGTATGGAGAAGCCTGGCAGATTAACTACATCACACTGCCCCAAACCCGCCAAGGCACGCGCTACGTGCTCACAATGGTAGAAGCCACCACTGAATAGTTGAAAACCTACCCTGTGCCCCATGCTACAGCCTGTAACACCATCCTAAGACTTGAAAAGCAGGTCCTTTAGAGGCATAGTACCCCTGAGAAGATAGAGTCAGACAGTAGGACTCATTTCAAAAATAACCTTATAAACACCTGAGCTAGAGAATATAGCTCAGAATATAAGGTGGGTGTACCTTATCCCCTACCATGCACCTGCTGCTAAGAAAGTGGGAGGTACAATAGAGTGTTAAAGACTACCTTGAAAGCGTTAGGTGGGAGATCTTCCAAAAATTAAGAGCAGCATCTAACAAAGGCCACATAGTTAACACCTGAGGTTCCACCAACCAAGCAGGCCCAGCCCAATCCGAGGCCCTGCATAAAGTAGATAGAGACAAAGTCCCAGCAGTACATCTCAGAAGTTTGTTAAGAAAGACAGTTTAGATCAATTCTACTTTGAGTGCAAACAAACCCATTTGTGAGGTTGTTTTTGCTCAGGGATCGGGTTGCACATAGTCGATAATGCGGAAAGATGGAACAACACAATGTGTACCTCAGAGAGGTCTGATTGTTGAGTGAAGATCATGAATGAATGCCCTTGTCTATATATAATGTATGTGTTGTAGAGTTAATATATATATATATTAATTTTAATAATAAGTTGACGATATGGGGATAAGGGGTGGAATGTCCTGGGGTGACTTTATGATACTGGTATCCCCAATCGTCTGGTTTATGTTATATATTAAGTTGTGCACCTTTAAGACTGGCTCTGAAAGCGAGAGTGAGGGGAAAAAGAAGTGCGCCATTTGTGTTAAAGAAAAACATCACTCCTCCTCCTGGACTGTGGTGTTGGCAGCACGGACAGACAGCAGGACAGAGCTTCTCTCTGGTTTTTAGTTAGCTTTAGCTAGCTGAGGCAGAGGAGGTCCCTGGACCTTTGTTTTTTCCCTTTTTTTTTCTTGGATCTGTGCAAACCTGCTCTGGACTGAACACCCAGCCAAACCCTGGGAGCTCACGCCTTTGGCCCACTTGAGCCTGGGCCTCGGCACTTTCCAGCGCCAGAAGGACTGATAAGAACCTGAGCGAGCTGAGCTATACCACATGAAAAAGACTTTTCTTCCTAGATTTGCCATCCCATTGAACAGCAAGAGGTTTTATTATTTAATATTATTCAATTTCTGTTAAATAAACAGCTTTTTCCACTTCTCTCCAAGGAATTTTTGCCTTTCCCGGACCAGTTGGTGGGGAAGGGTCATTTCCCTGGGGAAGCCCCCATTTGGAGTTTTCCTCCGTAATTTGCCCTAAACTAGGACAAATCCCCAGATCTCTGCCTGAAAGCCCCTTCATTTCAAAATTATAATAATTCAGAGGGAGGGGGGGCCTACATTCTTTCATCCCAAGGGAGGCTCCTGCCCTCCCTTGCAGACACCTGTCTTCTAGAACCAAGACAGTATGACATTCAGGTGTTTGCAAAATCAGGCCATGTTTGACAAGTTATGGGGAAGAAGAAAGCCTGAAAACAACAGCCGCTCTTCATGTGACTTTTGTGCTAGTACTTACAATGATGGAAATAATAATTACTAAATATATTAAACTGGCAAATATTAAAAAAAAAAAAACCCTTTCAAGACTAGCCACAGAGTGCATGTAGTACAGAGAAACATTGTGATAAGAATAACTGCAACTGAAAAACATTGACAGAATGATTGTACTAAAAGATGTTGAGAGCTTAAAAAGATAATTTTAGTGCCATGGTCTTTAATTCATCTAGCCATGACCAGTTCCAGCAGCTAGGTTTTAATTAAATGCACACCAGTACTGCCTAACCTGTGAATCTGTAGCACTCACATGCTTTTTCCTTTTTCTGGGGTCTAAGCTCTTCCCAGCTCTCAAGAACTATCTAATGTGTAATGACAGTAGTTCACCTAACATATATTTTCAGGCTTTCCTTATTTATCTTGCATCATTAATGCATGAGAACTACTATCACTTCCTTGAAGAAAGTAGGCATAACAAATATCACTTAGAAAATTCTACTGGTATTTATGATTATTAAAAGTCTAAGGAATAAACAGTGAAAACACATCATACCATCCAAGCAACAGCATCATACTAGCCAGAGGGTCTTGGAAATGAGAGTCATCAAGTCCTCATCCTCTGCCCATATACAGAATGTGCTATTCCTAGCTTATGCCATACTTGACAGGAACCTGTCTGCCCTATCCATAAAGGTCCTAGAATTTAGAAAGATCCTATTCTACCAATCTGTAGTGAGATACTTCTCATGGACCACAGGATGCTAAAGCTGCTAATGAACAGTGGACTTGAAGAAATATCTTGGTGTTGCTTATGCACCATGCCACAGTATCAGTGTGCTGCAATTAGGTGCCATAAAAATCAGGAAAATATAACCATGCACTTCTTTAGGTTAGAAGATCTAAATGAGTCACACCTTAGAGAGAAAGATTTTAAAGCCCCAGCTGCAGCATTTTAAACTGTTTTACATAAGTATTTTTTTTGTCTTCTCAATTCACAGGTTTCC
Organism: Poecile atricapillus; assembly: GCF_030490865.1. Classification (NCBI taxonomy): domain Eukaryota; kingdom Metazoa; phylum Chordata; class Aves; order Passeriformes; family Paridae; genus Poecile; species Poecile atricapillus. The sequence goes on from NC_081250.1 coordinate 83,739,025, forward strand.
TCTCCACCTTCCTTGGTATATTCTAAACTAATAACAGGACTGTCTTATACCTATTCTTCCTCGAGAGAACTAAAAAAGAAGTACAGAACGACTGCCAATATGTCTGTTCACTGTCTATGTAGAAAAATTATGCTATCAGCTCCAAATTGATGTAAAATTACTTCATCCCTTGAAGGGAAGGAAGGTAGTAAGTTTTGGAGTCACAGTCTCTAACTGAGCCAACCTATCAAGATTAATGTTATCTTCTGGGCTTCCGGATGTGGATTACTCCAAGGTAATTGATCGTTGCAATTCCACCAATTCATACCGAGAACATGCCATGTTTATAGCTGAAATATGGAGTTTATGAACAGTGTTCTGCCCAGTACTGGAGAAAGAAAACAACAAAAAAAACAAACCTAGTTATGCTACCTGATAAAGAAATTTTTAAGAGCAAAGGAACATCTGCTGAAACCTCTGTGTAAATGTCAGTCCTTACAAAAATAGTTCATCATGGCTGCTCACTAATTTTCTTTGTGTTCATAGTTCTGAATTGTTGGTATATCTTAACATTGCAAAACACTTCTAAAAACAGCATTCCTTCTATGCTCCTATATCAGTCACTGCAAATAGCACTTAGCCATTGAATTTACAAATATGGAACATTGCAGCATAAGTAATCATTTCTTAAAATCAAAAGTGAGATGCATACTGTTCTCATATGGGGCTGCTGGCATATTATTTTTTCACCTAAATTCAAATCCTCTCTTTCTCATGAGTAGCAGTAAGCAAATTGCTTATTAATTATTTATTCTTATTAATGATTTATTTTTCAGTGAAGTACAGAAACTACGAACAAAGATCAGGGTCTCTTTATGACTGGTGAAATCATAGTGTAAGAGGCAGATAAGAACTACTTCTCATCATGGATGAGAAGTTCTAGGAGATTCCAGGAATATTGCATCCTATTCCTGGATGTTAATTTCACCATATCTCCAGATCCTTAGAAGAGGGCACTAGCACCTAGCTAGTTTTGTAAGCCAGTGAGGAGACCACAGGCAAGATTTATTCTACATTCTTCTAGTCATCCTACATCCTTTCTTAGTCTTTCAAAATGTTGCCTCATACAGAAAAAGATAATTTAATTTTCTGTTAAAAATTATATAGTATTTAGGTATAGCTGTACTATGAGGTCCGCAGTCAAGACTGCTTTGAATAGCTGCCGAGCAGACTTTGTAAGAGTCCTGATCCGCATCTTTTTACTAATTTATGTATGTAGAAAGTTAAATATATTTTCCAAGATAAACATGCCCAGTTAACTTTCAAAAAGCATTGACATTTCCAGTGCTTTAATTAAAATATCATAATGCCTTTTCACATTAAAAGTGAAGTGGTACAAAAAGATGCAGTCATTGTTCCCTTATCTCCACTTCTGACACAGAAAATGATGCTGGTCTGCATGTGATTATTTGGTATTAAACTGTGGATTTTGATATTTGGTAACGATAAGTGTCTGAAAATTTATTTTCTCAAATTCCTTTAAAATATACATACTGATAGCTGATAATTTGAGAGGAAGAAAATGACCATCATCCTTATGATGTGTTGCTTATCTTTACTGCACCGTCTTTGCTGAAAGTGTGTCAGTTTCAAAATTTTGCAGGCATTTAATGTTTTCCAGCGAGCTAATTAGGTCACTTGTTCATGGATTTGAATTACTTCAGTTTACATGCATCAAAGTATGTCTTAGGTTTCAAAATAGCTAACTTACATCTAGTAATTTAGAGTAAGTAATTGATCTTTAAAAAATTGCTGGTTTTGATAAAGGCCTCTGTAATGATGTTTACTTCAGAAGGGTAAAGTGTAGAAATTTCTTATCCTTTTCTATATAAAAGATAATTTGTCTTAGAAAAGACAGTTTACTGACAAAAGTCAGGCTGATTCTAAAATATCTGCTAGAAACAACTACATGACGGTATTTTATTTAAAATAAAGGTGAGTAAAGAAAATTATTTGCAGAGGTCTGGGTTTTTGGTTTTGGTTTTTTTTTTTTTTGTAGTCTTGTTTGTGTTATGGGATTATTTTTTTTTTTTTGTTACTAAAACAGGATCTTATGCTGGACGAAGAAATTATGAAAGAAGTGTCCACTGATATGCAAGGTCTCTAGCTGTAAGGAGCATATGTGAAGCATTAGAAGGTCCTAAATGCAACTGCGACTATGCCTAAGTTGTGTACTCAACCAGAAACAGCACATATCAGATGGAAAGGAGAATAAAGCCTGTCATATTTTTAAAGCACTTGAATCTCTTTCCCTCAGCACCTATATTTTTGTTTCTAAATTGTGGGAGGCATAAAAACTTATTTTTGTTTTTGATAGGTCTTTTCACTGATTATTCTCACTTTTTCTATTGCTGCCTCTGGTAAGGAGGAGGCAGATGAGAAAAAAAATGTTTATTCTGACATTTGCTGTTCTGGAAAAAACCCCTAAACCAACCTGCTCATGATTTGTCATCTTGTTTACAAGTTAGCTAAGCTTTGTTTTTAAAAGGAACTCCTCTTATGATTTTATAAATTATGTTTGAAGGCAGTTTTACTTCTGTCACTTGGTGCAGCTGTGCAGGGAATATGTTGGAGAATTTGATGTAGTATTGACATTATTTTATGAAAGCAGTGTCAGGTTTTATTTGTGCAGATGATAGCTAAGAGACCCAAGTGACTGGCAGTTATGACTGGGAACATCAAAGAATATAAGCAGATGGGAATTAAATATACCCAAATATGGGACAAAAAAAGTTATGCCAGTTTGTTTTAAACTGTGTCAAGACATGAGACATTTAATGGCTGTCATGGAGTTCCTTTACCTTTAAGAAAGTTAAAGTTGCTGGAGTCTCCTGGGAGTCTTTTCTCCTGACCAATTATCGGTCATTGCTGAGAATTGACAGCAGTTTTAGCCATTGAAAAGTAGAATCAACTTGTGAACCCCACCTTAAAGTGTACACCCAGAAGTCTGTGGTGTTTTTTGTTTCCTGACTGTGAAGGGTGGCGGAGCTCCCGGGCCGGGCCCGCCGCGTCTCTCGTCTCCCGGCCGGGAGATGAGGCTTGCCCCGAGCCAGGTCGGGCTGGGCCGGGCCCGGCCCAATCTCTGGTTCAGCTGGAGGTTTTGCTGTAACTACATTCACTAGAAAACTGCCGAGTGAAGAAGGAAAAGAGCTCTAAACCTGCTGCAAGCAGAGACGGAGACCACGCTCTAAAGCAGCTATGAAGAACTTTCCATCGCAGACGGCTCCAGTTCCTGTTCAGCAGAGATCACCGAACCATCTACAAAAGCTTGGGCAAGATTTTAACTCTTTCTTATCCAGATGAAACTTGCGGATTAATCTTTTCATCCAGAGAGAGAAAAAGAGAGTAATCAACATGAAAAGAGACTTTATAAACTACTAGTGGCAAGAAAGAAAAGAGACTTCAAGAAAGGTAGAGAATTAAGGAGATGCTTTAATTAAGCTGAAATATCTTTCTGTTAAAACTATAGAGATAGACAATGAAGTCTTGAAAAAAACCCTTTAATTCATAATAGAGTATGGAGAGGAATAAGGTGTTCAAAGTGTAAATTTGAGTAAAAAGTGAAGTAATTGTGGTATAGTGAAGTGCTGAGAGATTTGAAGCCTTGAGAGGCAATGAGAAAACTGTTTCTTAGTGAAGCTCACAGAAGCAGATGAAGAATACTTTTTTGCCTTTGACTAACTTATCCTTAAAAATGCTATCTTCAAACTCATGACCCATAACGCATTTCAGAGTGATGTGAAATGGGAGGGGTGGGCTTTAATAACAGTAGCTCTGAGCAGCTGATATCAGAGAAACGAGAAACTATAACAAAAATAGTTTTCTTGTGACAAACTCCATAAATCAACAGAAAGGAACTTCTGTTTCTCTACAGAAACTGAGGAAAAGACTATAAGAAAATTAGAACTGTTTGAACCATCAAAATTATAAAGTTTTTGTCTCTGTTGTCATGTGAATGAAAGAGTGGTGAGCAGTGAGAAATGAAAAGGTTTTTCTAAAAGTTTATTCTAGTGTTCTTATTCTTGTAGTTTGTCAATAAACTTTTCTTTATTCCTTTTAAGTTTTATACCTGGTTTGCTCTTATTTTAATCCATATCTCACAGCAAGAAATAAATAATTCTTTTTTTTTTCCCCTTTTTGTTAATTACTGGTTCAAAACCACGACAATGGCATTACAGATTTCCAGACCAGGTGTATTCTTTCAAGCTGAATACTTTTATTTGACCTGAGGGGAAGTGTGGGGGGCAGGGGAGATGGGAAAAGAACAACACCACTAAAAAAAACTGGGGTTGTCTTGATGACTTCTTCATACTGAGATACTCTGCATCTCTGCTAATAGGACAACTGTTCTGGAGCACCTCATGATAATTTTATTCAACAAATGTACAAAATTGTACCTGTAACATCAGCATGGTTATTATGTGTATGACATATAAACTAGTAACTACCTGTTACAACAACTGAGTCAAACCCATTCTTCAGCTTTTGTGTTCCAGAAGTGGTGGCATGTTTAACCCTTCAAGGACTCTGTCAACTCCTCCTACACTTGCTTCAGAGGATTGATGCACCCGGGTGCTATTCATCTGCTTTTGGAGTTACAAATAAAGAAGGAGATACATCTCCAATGTGTAACTGGATGGGAAAGAGCTGTAGGGACTGTGGAACTCAGATATTTTACCTAGTGAGCAGCTACACACAAAGTCTTGCTCTGCTTTGCCTATGCTTTGTTTCCACCTTGTATGGACACAGGAATGAAACTTCACACACCTCAAACATCAGAATATTTCTAGCCATTGTCATGCCAGCACACAGTAGAAGAGGTCAGAATTTTATTCTTCTTGGATGCTGTTGTCTTTAATTTTCCAAACAATTTTACACTGTTGAAGTTTCATATTTGTGTACAAAACCTGCAAACTGCTGCTGTAAAAATTTACCATGGAGTTACAAAACATTTGTTGCCCAAGCCCATGGCAGTGGAAGTACTAATGAAAGAATTTGAACAATTTGTTTCTGTTGTTTGGACAAGCAACCATAAAGAGATAATAAAAGTTATCACCACAAGAAAGCAGCTGCAGTCAATTTTCAAGGTAAGCATTCAATCTTATTCATCCTTAATAATCTGCTTCAGACAGTGATGATACAGGGTTGCTTAAAAGATCAAGTGAAGGGAAAGAAAAGCAAACATGATGATGTTTCAGATACTCTAATGAAAATTAATTTTTAATTTTTTGATAACCAAACATACTGGAATAATGAAACAAAATAGTTATACTGAAACAAGAACATGTTTTTGTATTAAAAAAATGGAATTCACAAAACATGGTTAAATATATAGAAATTTAATGAGAATATAGTGTTACTAGGAAAACATGTCGTGTGGCTTACATTAAGCATAAAATTCAAATCCCATAAGGGAGTATTAAAAAAAGGTATGACTTTCATATACAAAATCATATACATATTTAGTTTTCATTTTACACTTTTTTCTTTGAAACCAGAAGCACCTGAAGCATTTATTTTAAGTATGAAGACTTTTATCCCTTAACATGGCAGAAGAAGCTGACATTTCAAAAAAAAACATTAAGTATTGCTGGACTGAACTTGGTTTATAGTAACTGTTAAAGTACTGTTATTGATAGCACTCTAGGGTCAGAGAGACAAAAATTGTGCTAAATATTTAATATTCAGAATTAAATGATGGACTGTGTTGATGAAGCAAAGATGAATACAAAATTTTTCATGTATTTTGACAATTATAATAATGTTTATATGCAAGGAGTTGTACTGAGAATCAATGTATTTTCACATTAGATATTATACTGTGTCAGAACATTGTAAATTATCTTTATTTTGGCCTTATTTATACAAAATAGAGACTTGCTGAGCATCAGCAAAAATCAAAATGGTAGTATTACCTAGCTGCAAATTTAAGGCTGGCATGTTTATAGCTCATGACTTGTTTTATGGGATCAAAAATGAACTGTTTTGTTCTTTTTAACTGGTCACATGATGCAAATCCAGCTGTGATATATCACAGATTTATCAAAAGTTATAGTTTTACTTATGTTTGCTTGAAATCTGAGTGTATATTATGTATTACCTGCTGTTTATCCTGTTGTCAAATCAACCAGTCACAATTCTGGCAATATATTTTATTATAACATTATTGCTGTGATTGCTGATTATTACATGATCATTGTACTATTGCATTATTCAAATTATAATATAGTAATACAAATACAATACATTGTAGAAAATAATAATACTGGCTATAAAAGTATCATCTTGATATTTACAATCTGTGACATTTCTCATTCTATTATGTTTGTGTTAAAACCACAAAACAGTTTTTGTTCAGCTGTATTGTATTTCAGCCTCAAGATTTTGACCAGTGTTAGAAGAAGGGATATTTTAAAATAGAATATGTTGACCTGACCAGAGCAAATAAGCCTCATCTCTTAAATCCTCTCAATTTGCATTCAGTAAAGAGGTAGTTCAGCAAAATAAGGAAGGGGAGACCAGGAGTGCTGGAAACAATGATACATGGATTCCTTGACATCTAAAGGATGCTTTCTGTAACAGTCCAAAAGTCCCAAGTGATACCTCTGCCTTGTGAAAAGCCTCAGACCTTTCAGAGAAATCCTCTGTTTAGTATCAGCTACTGTTTTAACATGAAAGAGATGAAGCCTGGAAGAGGGAAATTGCAGGAGCTGACTAAAACTGGTGAATGCTCAGACAATGATGTTAAATAATTTGTTGGAGAGAAGATGAAGTATGTTATCTGCTGAGATATTGACTTATTTTCAATGTTTGTGTCTTCTTCTGTCACCTGTATACAGTTAATCATTTTGATTATGTTTTCAAAGGACACTCTTTTAGGTTTTCTAGTACAAGCTGTCTTGATGCAACAGTGATCTCAAGAAAGCTGATATAATATATCAAGGGGAAAAGGCTGCCAGGGATAAGATGGTATGTAGGAGAGGTTTACAGATTCAGTGAAGAAGATCAAAACTATCCATGCTGGTTAGTAACTGTCAAAGGCAGAGTAGTATTCAAAAGAAAGGAATTTCTGGCAAATCATGTATTTCAGCCTCAACACTGAACAGCACTGTCTCTTGATATGGGGAATGTGGAACTGTGGGGAAAAAAGGCATATGTTCTCCCACTTCTTAAATATATTGAAGTCTAAAATGCTCAGTGAAGCTATGGGTATCATTTCCAAAATGTAATAGAAGGAATAATTAGGTCATTGGTAACTGCTAGGGCTAGCCTATCTAGTGTCCTTTTTCCCTCCATTTCCCTGTCCCCAAATGTGATCATAGGAACATGAACCTTGCAATGCTTTTCCATTTAAACTCTACTCATTCTTTGAAGTCAGTATATCGTACATCTTATGATTGTCAGGTTCTTGAGCAGAAAAATGTCACTGTCAGCTGAGAGGCTCACAGTTGGCTTTGCCTGCAACGAAATCAGGAATATGCTGGTTATGAGCATTTAGAATGGATATTCAATTTATGGTCTTCAGGGGGTCTGATATAGTGCTCTTTAAGCAACCACCAGATAAATGCCAGAAGGTCTAAGAATCAAGTTCTCTGATGAAAACAACTGCCAAAATTGACTAGAAATGCAATCTGCTTCCCATGGATGAGTGCTAAACAAGAGAAAAGACTAAGTACAAGAAACCAAAGAAATGAGAAAAAGAAATCTATAAGCTATAGGGAACATAGTCATAAAATCAGAATTTTTTAATGTCAGAATGTGTTTGGGGAGTACTGTGAGCTTCTTGACTTTTGTTCTGACATTTCACACTAGAATGAACACAAAACATTCATGGTTAGCTTTTTTCTTACCTGATATTGAAAGTGTTTTCAGAAACAAGCAAAACACTCAGTATTTCTGCAGCTTGTGTACAAATAACCTTTTTGAAATTGTAGTAGTCTTTTAATTTTTTTTAATTATAAGCCATCTTCAGACTGGATGAAAAATTATCAGCTCCAAAAGGACAAAGTTCAATAGCCTCAGGCTGTGTTCACAGAACTTTTCAAATACACATCAGAATGAAAAATTTGCTAAATGCAAATATACCAAACTACACCTTAACAATGAACATTTTGTCCTGTACTTTGCCCAATATCACCTCTAATACTGACTGAAAAATTGCTTCTTGAGTAATGAATTTGGAGAAAAAAATTCCATTCCTTCTCAGATATGCTAGTTAACCTTTCATTATTTAACCAGCTACTCAGATTATTTTATCAAATGTTACAATAGCAATCTAGTATGTTTTTCAACTAATGATCAGTCACTTCTGATTACTAAGTCCAGTGTGGAACTTCTCCAAAATTAGAACATATTTTCTATGGATTATTTCACATGGATGTAGCTTTGTGAGTGTCATACATGTGATATTCAGAACCAAAAAATAATCAGAAGTCAGAGTAATAATAAATATGGTAGCCATGTGGCAATTTTTAATAAGAAACCAGCATTATCTTTCCTTAAAGAGAACTAAGGGGAATAATTTTGATCTTTAGCTGGAGTGTTTTGGATTGAGTATGTGGAGTTGGAAGGCAGACATACATTAAGAAAGCCTAAGAGTCTGTTTCAGGATGTTACGTATTTTCCTTCCCATGTAGTTGAAGAAACGGAAACACATCTATCTGGGTGTTTGGGCAGAGAAATTGTACTAAAAATAATTTAGAGAAATATTTAAAAGAGAATATGTCATCAACAGAAAATCAAAAAGAATCACTGAAAAGGAAGAAATAAAGAACAAATCCAGATACTCCAGCTGCTGATTTACTAAAGAGCTGACAGAAGTCTTGCTGCAAAAACAAATCTTCATTGTTCAAAAGTTTTTCTTCTTTTCAGTCATCAGGGAATAATTTGTGATAGTGAGGTTCTTTACAGAACTAGGCAGCAAGGACTTTTTTTGTTAATTCACTCTTTTCTTAATTCACATGTACTGAAATGCTTCTTACAAGAGATGTTCTTCCTTTGCACAGTAATTCTTTCTGAGAGGTTATTTGGAACAAGTGAAGAAAGAGTTGAGGAGGAGCATGGGAAGACTGTACCCACAGTTCACTTGGAAACAGTAGGAAATGTCACAAAAACAGATGAGCAGTTCCAAAAAGCAGAAGTCATACAGGAAATTGGTTTTCATTGTACATTTTATTGAGTTCACTGCTAGGTTTGTTTCATGAGGACCTGCCTGAACATGCAAAGTTTTCATTTTTGTTGTTATGGAGATGAATATTTGCTTTCCAGAATTGCTTCTGCTGTTTCCAGTCCTGGAGTGGTTTAGAGACACCAATCTGCAAGCTGCCATACAGTGTCCATTGCCCCACACTGGGTGATGTGTCTTTATTTTAAACTTCAACAAATATATATTACATATTTGTGCTTCTAGTCAGTCAGGACCAGGGTTCTTAGTGAGGTGCTTAAGTCCACTGATCTCCAAAGGCCATCATTTCCTTTCCTCCATCTTTTATTTTGCCAATACCTAGCTGTAGCAATTTGAATGCCCAATGCCTGGGCAGAGGAGTTGAGCTCCACTTCCCGTGCACCTCTTGAATGCATTATGTGAGTATTTGAATGCCCTTCTGCTTTAACCCTTCCCAGTTTTGTCCCACACAGAATTATCTAGGTCTGGAGAGCCCCACACAAAGTATTTATGCCTTTCTGCCTGGCAAGACCCACAAAGAATGGAAAGGCAAAGCCAATGCCTGCTGCCTGCCCCCTCCTTTTTAAAGTCTGTTGGCAAGGAAGAGTAGCAGGAAAACTGTCACCATGTGTAGGGGCTGAAACCCTGCCTGGCCTTATGTCAGCTTATCAAGGGGAGTGTCTGGAGATTTTCTGTGGTCTTTTGTCCTACAATGTGCTTTCCATTAGGATTTTTCCAGTGTAACACTTCAATTTTGTATTACATTAATTTTCCCAGTAGTTCAGTAGAAATGAAATATAAATAATACATAGGGTTTGTGATGACAAATGCATTAAAGGGATTAGATGCAATAGTGGTGAGAAACAAAGACACAAAGAGAAAGATAGAGTGCATAAGTAGACTAGTATGAGATTAATTTCCTTATTCTTCTTCAAAATTATTGTACAGACCTGTACAGATGCAATGACACTTGAATCTATGGACCAGACTTCTGAAGCAGCAAGGTCAAAGTGCTCAAAGAGGAGCCTCAAAGTTTTACACAGAAGGTGTAACACCTCACTGGCCAACTTCTGCTAGTCTTATTCAGGATATATGTGTTTGTCCCTACAAGTGATTTTACTGCAACTGATGGCTGTGGAATAACATCCCATTTGCTAGTCAATTTGGAAAAAATTATTTTAAAAGGATTGAAAATGTCTTGTAAAGGCAGCAGGCTTAAAGATAGACAAGAACTAGATTGGTACTTAGAAATGTCAACATCCTATGAAACATTTACTTTTCTCCTCCTACATATATGAATGCAAGGCTGCATGGCAGAGCTGATGGTAGCTCTGTTCCTTAACTGAGGTTCATGGCTGAAGTAATTTCCACTGTGCTACACCATTACAAAATGTACAACCACTACAGAGCTACTTGATCTTCTTTCTGTGTTACTTGGGACTAAGTTGTTAGCTATTAAAGACTTACTGACATGCATTAAAGAGGTAAGAAGAATATCAGCTGGGACATATTTAAAGCCAGGAAGATTATCCATGTTCATGAAACTTGAGATAAACTACCTTCAGTGGTTTTAAAAGAGATCAAAGCTCCTAGCTATTTCTGTTTCTTAGAAGCATTCTTACCTTTAGTCAGAAATGTGTCTCATACATGAGAGATACGTAGAGAATGCTTTTTAAGTCTTTCTTAAAAACACTGAGAAAGAACCAAACCAAATAATCGGAATTTTTCTGAACAACCATCATATATCTAACAGATGCTCAGCTGCATGCTGCAGTTACTAGTTAGATCCTATCTTAGAAATGAATAATTTATCTTAGGGCCCAAGTTAACCCATAAGCTCCTGAAGGAAAAAATAAACAGCTTGACCCTGAATTCTTGTTTTCCTGGGACAAAGATCAGCAATTTCAAAAAAGTATTTTATTATTTTTCATATATTTCAGAGGTATTGAAAAATATATTTTTTACTTCCTCATCTGAATTCTAGCTTTGAGAAATTTGATGAGACAGTAGGAAAATGGCATAGGCTATAAAACAAGAGGAACATACTTCTGTGCTTCACCTTTGGGGAAGAAAAAAGGCCAAGGAGAAGCTGGAGGGTTTGGGTGGGGAGTCTGAATGATGGATGCCTGCAAACCAACAAATCTCCCCTTATTCAAGACCAAGAAGACAAGAGGCAGAAGCTTTCCAAGAAGGAAGGCAGAAAACAACCTTGCTCCCATTTCTAAGTATTTACTAGTTTCCTAGAAGTTCCTAGACAAATACCTAATTCAGTCTACTCCAGGGCTTCTAGTTAAGGGCTCTTGGCTTCTGTTCTACTAAAGTTGTGAATGGTCTCTCAGAGTTCTGAGAGTTCTCACTGTACAAACTGATCAGACTGCATCTGCTAAATAATCTGTGTGCAAGTATACACGTGTTTAAAAATATGGTGGCTAGTATGCATACAAAAGCTCAACTTTCTATTTGATTGATTCTCAGTGTATGTATGGAACAGGTAAAAGAACATGGGATGTGATCCAGTTCACTCTTAACTGATGGAAAGGCTCCCATTGATTTCCATGAGCTGCCCAAGAGTCTAATAGTGCATCAGAATCTCAGGGCTTGTTTCTACACTGTAATCACCTGCTGAGCAAAATTACCTTTCATGGTCAAATTTGATGCTTAGTCTGCCTCTTTCCCCCTTCACATATTATTCCTGTTCTTCTGGTACATTTTCAAGGAAAAATTCACTGAGCATCACCATAATGTCCACCATATGCTTTCTGAGAGAGGCTTCTACAAAATGTGTGTTAACATCTCTTGCTAAGTTGCAATTGGACTTGAACAAGAGGTGTTGTTTTTTGGGTTGGGATTTTTGTGTTTTGTTGTTGTGGTAGTGGTGGTTGGTTGGTTGGTTGGTTGGTTGGTTGGTTGGTTGGTTGGTTGGGTTTTTTTGGGTGGGGTTTTTCACCTGTTTTGCTGGATAAATTTTCAGGTCATCCACATAAATATGGAATCCCATGACTGGGACTGTTGTCAGCAAGTTGCATATATTCCAGTCAAGGTACTAGTAATATGACCTATGAGCTGGTTTAATCTATGAGAGCAAGGTGGGATCTTTTTCCCCAAGACTGACAATCCATTATGAGATAAATGCTTATTTGAAAAGATCCTTTCTTACATTTTTAATTCCAGACATTTCTAAAGACACTTGTGCTGAGCTGACAGATTTCCAGAGGTAAAATGATACATCAAATTTGAAGTGATAAGAAAGAGCAGTTAAAGCAATTCACTACATTAATTTTTATTTCAATTATATAGAAATATAATCTAGCCTGGGAAATATGTGAAATTGCTCAGGGTCACAGAATAACCTACTTCATGTGCATGTTAGGAAGTTACAAGTTATAATAAGTTAAACATCCCTCTACTGTCCAATCTTTGCATGTATTTCACTCATAATTGCTCTGTTTCTGGTTAAAGTAACACTACGCGAGCCATGATATATTCCTACCTATGGAAAAACCGTCTTTTTTTCATGGCACTTTCTGTCACAATAGTTTTTTATCGTTGCTTGCTTTGGCTCACTCAGTGTTCTCAAAAGTAAAAATAATAAGTTTCTTTGGTTTAGAAGATTTTCCTGAGGGCAATGCTATTTAAAACCTATAAAACGTCTGCCCAGAAAGAATACAATCAACAAAACAGACACTGAACTAGGAATGGATAATAGCATTTTTAGTCTAGAAAGAAAAACAATAAAAAAATAGCCCCACACACATGCTACACACATTTGTGCCTGTGGATGTCTGTGGTATTTGATGCTAGTTGAAACTGGTTGTTTTCCCTCCAAAACAGATTTTCCTCCATTCTCTTTGTATTTTTGTGTCTATTCATACTATATCCCTGAGATCCAGTAGAGCAATTGAACCACCCTGCCCATCAGCTTTATTGCAGAAGAAGAATGAATGTGTGAGTTAGTAGGATGTGTCACTACTTTGCTTTCGTTGCTTCAGGTATTTTTGAAATGAGGTTTTCTTTATGATGTATAAAAATAGAACTTTGTAGGTGCAAATGAACTATGACTATGCTTGGAAATTAAAGATTTTGTGAATGTGTCAAGAAATTTGGAAATTAAAATGAGAAAAAATTGGCAAGACAGATGTTTTGTGTAGACTTTGATTGTCCAAAAGGGGAAAAGCTGCAAAGTAAAATTGTTGATTAAAACCCATCTCATTCTTCCATGCAAGCAAGCATACTGTGATATGTTCTAAACAGATCAGAATCTATATTCCTCCATGTGGGAAAACAGAAGCAAAAAATCTTGCTGCAAACACACTAAACGGATTGTGACCTGATGGAACAGTTATGAGTAAGGAGCTTGGTGTTTGATGTGCAAGGATGCACAGCTGCAGATCAGATACTGATAGGAAGCACTAGACTTTACTACAAAAATCATGACAGAAGCATTTGAGGAGTACAAATGACAGTAATCCCTCACATGTCTGCAACTCAAGCCTTTAACAAATCTCACCAGTACAAAAAGAGAGAGACAAATGGGATTTTTCTGCCCAAATACCTACTTTGGCATGAGGTTATTTAAAGAAATGCAACAACCCGGTAAGGTACAGAGTTGTGGCAGAGTTCAGAGAGCCACAAGAACTATTTAGCAGCATAGGACTCTGTTCCAGGAAGCATGGCCTGCTTAGTTACTGAGCTGTTACGTATATTTTCATCACTTTCAGCTGATCCTCATAAATTTCTAATAAGTATGCTTTATATCTGAGCCTCCAACACTTCTTGGTTTTGTGATACAGTCAGAGATATATCTGGGGAAGAACGGAAAATGAGCTTCTAGGTTCAGAGGAGTCAGCCTTAATCCAGAGAGATTTTACAACATACAGCAACACAATATGACAAAGCTGTAAGCATGATGTTTTCGTAATGCTGTGAGCAGTTTGTGGGTGAGATGCATGGCAAACAGACCTTTCAGAGGTGGAGGTAGTAAGTAATCAGGAGTGTCCATGTTCAGAATTTGTAAACTTCTTTTCCTCAATGCATCACCATGAAACAAAGGCCATCACAAAGGCCAGGTTCCATGGGGTTTTGAGCAACCTGGTCTGGTGAAGGGTATCCTTGCCCATTGCGGAAGGGTTAGAATGAGATGATCTTCAGTGTCCCTTTCAAAACAAACCAGTCTTTGATTCTAAATCTGGATTCCTTACCTAGCATTTGAGATTCTGGGTAGCAGTAGTTAGTTATTTCACCTGATCATGAGTCATAAACCTTTGCTGTAAATTGAGGTGAATGATAAAACCCAGCAAAAAGTGACTTCAGACTGAGTGTGACCAAAACTACTTCTCTCCACAACATTTAAAACAAATATAAACCTAAGAAAGATAATCATAAAATGATCAGATAAGGGATGCACTTCTGGCAAGTTCTAATCAAAACGGTTAGCATCAGCAAAAAGTAGGGAGGAAAAAATTACCAAACTTCAAGCACAGCTTCAGAAACTGTCTCCTAGACATGTCATACTGTCTCTAGAAAGTACCCAAGGGGATTACCTTTTTCCTTTATTTAGGGAAAATATGTATTGCTTGTCATAAAGGCACATTAGAGCAGGCAGGATCCAATATGACATTTTTGTGAGCATTTTGAAAATAAGTATTACACATGGTATCCAGAGATAGGCATTTACAAATGAGCCTGATTTCCAACCCTAGTAGTAAGATCCAGTTTATCTCCAAGAACTAAGATCATAAGTAAGAATGGTATGTTAGGAAAGAGTCTGCAAGTTGTCTCTAGAGAGAAATGTTGCCTGGTTAACTTTCAGGAGTCCCAGGAGGATGCTGGCATGGCCCTGGGATCTTCTCCTTCTCTCCCCCAGCAATTTAGCAGCCCTCACACACAGGCAGTGTCCTGATAGGCATCAATGAGCATGGAGACAAAAGGTGATCTGATTAACCTATTATATTTGTCTTTAAAAAAAAGCTTCTGAACACCTTTTTTATTAAGAGTTATTAATGAATGTCATGGGGCGGCTTTACCTTTAAGGTGGTTTTGGGAGCTAAGGAAGTTGAAGCTGCTGGTGGCTGATGGGAGTCTTTCCTCCTGACCAATTATCAGTCATTTCTAAGAATTGACAGCAGTTTTGGCCATTAATAAGTGGAGTCAACTTGTGAACACCCCCTTAAGATGTACAGTCAAAGCTCTCTTGTCCTCTTTGTGTTTCTGGCTTTTGGAAAGGTAACAAGGCTCTGTCTTGGCCTCCCCCCCACCCTCTCCAGGCCGGACAAGGCTGCAGAAGGGGGGAGGGGAGAAGCAGAGCCGGCCAGCCGGGCTTAGTTTTCAGTTTCTGCTGCTAGACTGAAACCTGACACCATGAACTCTTGCAGCTTTTCTAAGACTTTAATTCTTTTACTACCTGGATAAAACATACAGATTACTCCTTTTTCCCAGAGAGACAGAGAGAGAGACAATCAACATGAAGAAGACATCATAAAACCACCAACAACAGTGAAGAAAAGAGTTAAGTTTTAGATGGAGAGAGAATAAGGAGATGCTTTATAAGCTGAAAATATCTTTCTGTTAAAGCTATGGAGATGGACAATAGTGGTTTGAAAAGACTCCTTTAATTCATGACAGAGTATATTGGGAGGAATGGAGTGTTCAAAGTGTGGATTTTGAGCAAAAGAGAGAGAGTAATTGTGATACAGTGAGGTGCTGGAACAGAGTGAGATGAAGATTTGAGGCCTTGAGGGCAACGAGAGAACTGTTCCCTGGGAAGCTCACAGAAACAGATGAAGAGGACTTCTGCCTTTGAATAACTCATCCTTAAAATGCCATCCCTAGACTCATGGCCCATACACACCTCAGAGTGATGTGAAATGGGAGGAGTGAACTCTGATGACAGGATTTCCAGGCAGCTGGCATCGGGGAAATAGAAAAGTATAACAGAAATAGTTTTCCTGTGAGAAACTCCATAGATTAGCAGAAGAAAACTTCTGTTTCTCTACAAAGACTGATGAAAAGACTGTAGCAGGAATTAAGACTGTTTTAACCACCAAAGTTCTAAAGTTTTTTGTCTCTATGTTGTCACGTGTACAAAGGAATGGTCAGGTACTGGGGGGATAAAAGAGTATTCTGCAAGTTTATTCTGGTGTTTTTATTCTTGTCGTTTTGTTAATAAACTTTCTTTATTCCTTTTAAGTTTTAAGCCTGTTTTGCTCTTGTTCTAATCCATATCTCACAGCAAGAAATAAGTAATTTTTTAGTTACCGTTTTAAAACCATGACAATGAAAAAAACATTCCATGAGACTGGAAGAAAAAAATGTTTTATTGACTGAAGTTTATTAATACGTAGGAAGCAAACTGTAGGTCATAAAAGACTGTCTTCATGGTCATGAGGGATCAGCAATGGAATTCCTTAAGAACCAGAGCAGGAAGGGGATTTATAAAAATAAACCAACAATGAAATACCAAAATCTGAGAGGATGTAGAAATTTCTCAAAGTTCTACTAAAGGGCTGCAGCAAGTCCCTCTTCAGTAAAGCTTGATTCCATCAGTAAAGAAGTATCAGATGAGCTTCAGTGTAGCCAAATGTAAGGCAAAGGGAAAATAATCTAAATTCTGCTTACCTGCAGCTGAACTCATTACTAGTAGTTACAGCTCAGACTCCTGAGGTTACCTCGGCATATTGTGCAAAAATAGGCCAGAAAAATTGTGTACATCTTTAGGATGACATAAGGAAAAAAAAAATGGGAGGGATCATCATTTTGCCACTGTATACAACTTCAAGGCATTCTGTCTCAAGTATTACACAGGATAGTAAGAGAAGGTACAGAAAGGACAACTAAATGGCCTAAGAGGGGTGGGACATCAAACACCTATTAAGAGACAATACCTTTCCATAATCATAATGTTCTGGATCGATGTATCTTGTCAGGAGTAAAAAACATTAAACTTAAAACACCTGCCTTAGGAAACTTAAAGTCCAAGTGACAGCAGCTTTTAATGCTTTTAATGACATCAGAAACTTCATTATCACCTTTCAAAGTGGCATTAGGTTTTTTCCTATAGTTTTGCCTGAAGGTTTAATAACGCTATCCAAACAAGAAGGTATCTATCCTACATTTCTCTCTACTTAAAATATTAATATTATACCAAATTAAAATCTGAGAGAGACCGAGTATTTGTATTTTATACCCAGGTACCTCATTTTGCTATCAGAGGAACAAAAGGAAAATTTTCTTGAAAAATTGGGAAAACACTGTTCTCTGTATCTTTCAAAGTGCATTTTATTCTGGCTTTTCAAGTTTAACCAATACAATGTATAAATAAGTATGGAGTTTGCCATGATATTTCAAGTTTTTAAGTTAGATTCCTAAATATAATAATCAAACAGATACAATATCAGCATAAACAGACATAAGTAATTAGAGAAAATAAAAATGATTGCTGCAACCAGGAGAAATAAGCCAATGTCCAGACACAGAGAAATTGTTGCTTGTCAGAATGGCAGCTGGCAATTTTGCTTGTTTCTGCTTTTTCTCCAGCCAAATTGCCTGTCATCTGGGACTTTACATTTTACTAGGAATTGCAGACAAGGGGGATATTCAATATTTGGCCCAATTTTTCTAGACTGTTAAAAAAGTGGACCCCTTGCCATCAACAGAAAATAATAAAATATCCTTTAATGTGTGGCCCTTGCAGGAACTATTAGGAGCTACAATTGCTAAACATCAGGGACAAGTTCTTGGTAATGATATGGAAAATTGTTTTGATATACAGAATGGAAACTCCTAAGTGTAGTGGTTTAGATTTGCCAATTTGAGTGTTCCAGCCAATGCACCAAGTAATGTGGTGGGTTTTAGCACTGGCTAAAATCACCAGGGCATGTACTCATTTCTTGTTGTGAGGTATAGATTAGGAGAAGGGCAAAACAAGCTTAAAACTTAAAAGGTATAAAGAAACCTTATTAACAGGACAAGAAAAATAAGCATCAGGATAAAACTTCCAGAACACCTTTCCTCCCCCTACCCAACTTTTTCCTTTCGCAGCTGACCACACGGAGACAAAACCTGGAATATTAAAGCAGTACTTTAATACCATAGTCTTTCGTCAGTTCTTGTAGGGAGAGGAGTTTTCTTTTGTCATGCCATGGAGACTTCTCCACAAGAAACAGTTTTCTCGTGGCTTTTCATTTCCACAAATAGCAACTGCCCCGGCAAAAAAGTTCTGCATCGTGACATTCCTCCCATTTTCTCAGCCCTCCTAGAGGTGTATCCATGGGCCATGAACTCATGGGGTATTATTTTAAGGATGAGTTGTTCAAAGGCAACAATGTTCTCTTCATCTGTCTCTGTGATCATCTCTGGGAACAGAGATTTTCTTCTTCTCTCCCTGGGTGCAAAGGATCTTCATCACTCTCATCTCTCCATTCAAGCTTCTCATGGTATCAAAGCTACTCCAACATTCGCTTAGCTTCATCAGTGGATACTTCTGCTCACATCTACATTTTGAACACTTCATCCCTCCATACTCTGTCATTAATAAAGGAGATATTTCAGTATATCATTGTCCATCTCCATGGCCCTACCAAAAGAATATTTCAGCCCCATTCAGCATCTCCTCATTCTCTTTCCATCTGAGGCTTGACTCTTTTCTTTACTGACCTTGGTATTCTCATATTGTCTTTCTATCTGTTGTCGCTCTGTCCTTTCCTCTCCATGGAGAGAGGATGAAGGTCTGCAGGTTTCATTTGTGTAGTGAAGAAGTTAATATCCTGCCCAGGCCATGTCAGTCACAGTGTTGGATTTCAGGCTGCGCTGGGCACCTCCCTCTGTCCAGCAGCTGCTGGGAGCGGGGCCTTGGCCTGGAGCTGTCGGTGTGGGCCAGGGAGGGGTGGGGGTGGGGGGAGGTTTAGTGTAGGTGGGATGTCAGCAGCCATGGCCTGGCCCAGCCTGGGGCTGGGGTCCTGCAGCCTCCATCCCTCACCTGGGAGCTGCTGGGGCCTGGTCTGGCCTCCCCCAGGCCGCACAGGCCATGGGGGAGTGGGGCCGGCCCCATCAGAGCTCTGCTACCTTTCAAGGCTGGAAGTGAAGAGAAAGAGTTCCTGGATTTGTGGGTTTTAGAATGTGGAATTCACAGAGGTGGATCTAATTTCTAAATGATGCACAATGTTGTCAGTTCTCAGAATTAGTGAGCTATTGACCTAGGCACAGAGGAAGGTCCCAACAGCTTCTCTTAAAGAAATCACTTTCATGGGTGTTTCTACTTCTTCCCCAAATGTCAATCAGTGTGAAACCACCACATTAAGCAACCTGATGAGCAGCAATATTTAATGCTTCTTGACATCAGAGAAGCAAATTCAGTTTTATACTGTCTGAAGAAGAAATATCAGGCACATAGTAGAGCAAAGATTTAGTCCTGTCACTACACACATACATGTTCATAATCAAAATTATTTGGGGTCAGTGTCATCACAGAGGTAGTTGCGGGGCATTAGAAGGAACTTTTGAAACAAAAGTGGAATTAGCCTAAAAAGAAATAAGGAAAGAGGAATGGAAAGTAGTAGTGGAGGTTGAGAAACCCTGGAGTAGCAGCAGACCCTTGATGAAGGAACTTTGCTATGAATGTCACGCCTGCCTGGCAGCGTGGCAGTATGTGGGACCCCCCCAGCCCCCAGTTGGTTGGGGTCATGGGGACTTTCTCACCATCCAGACTGTGTGGAGCTGCAGGGTCACACATGGGACCAGAGAGCCCACAACAGCCATGGGAGAGAGGGAAAAAATGGGGCAAACCATCCTCCACAAAGGATGAGAACCTGCCCCCACAAGCTGCAGTGGATGAGGGTGAGAGTAGATGGGGTGTTTGCCCATAGAGTAGAAGAGCAAGGCAGGAGGGAATAAGGGGTCAGCACTGACTTCTGGCTGGTCCCAGCCCTGGGACAAACTAAAGTGATCATCATCTCAGCTCCTGGGACAAGGACCTGTTAGGACTACTACAGTATAATGGTGGCAAACTGCATTATGAATTAGCTAAAGCAAAGAACACTGTGAGAAAAATGTTTGTGCTTCATGTAGCCATTTGTGTGGAAATTGCTGACTGCACTCTGTGCACGGAGTAAGGCAGTTATAAAAGGGGAGGGTGAAACTTGGCAGCCAAAGGGGTGTGTGGCTGGCTAGAAAGAAAAGTGGATGTGTTCACAGGCAGCTGCAGAGTGCACAGAGCCTGGGAAAGCCTGGCAGGCTGAGATGAAAGACTACTGCAGGAAAATAAACAGAAACACAGGAACAGGACTGGGAAGCCTGAGAAGCAGTTCTTGCTGAGGAATGAGATCCAGAAATGTGCAGTAGATATATCTGCAAGTCCAAGGATGATGATGATGAAGTGTGCAGTGTAACACCTATCCAGATGCAAAAAAGAAATTACCAAAAACTACCAAAACACCTGGCCATCACCAATGTGGGGAAGAGAAAGAGGTGAATTAGGTGTGGGTCTTCAGAGTGAATATATATTATTCAAATGAAGTTTAACCACAGAAATAAGTGATTTTGTACTATGATGTCAGATCACAAAAATAGATCATTATGAGGAATAATGGAGGGCTAGGGGATTTTATGAAAAGCATGAGAACTATAAAGTATTCCCAGTGTTTCAGAAGAGCTCAAAGAAGATGGGAAGTCTTCAGATCTATCTCTAAAACTTATTAAAGTTTATAGGTAAAAGGCTGCGAGTGGGGTTATTGTGCTAGAAGGTGTGAAAGTCATAAAATTAGAATATGGATTGGAAAAAAATGGTATTTAATGCCACCAGTAAAGCAGTTTTTGATCTGATACATGATTTCTTAAAGAACTTACCATGCTGTATAATACAGAACAACTCTGTACGGAAATGCCAGTATTTATGTTTCAAGTAATTACAGGGCAGGAGTAGGAGGCACTGGATAGACTGCCAAGGAAAGGTAAGCCACATGCCTTATCTAAAACTAAGAAAAAAGGCGGGTGACAGCTCTAGTGATACCTTAAAGACCTCGAAATAAAACAACACTCTTTCAAGACAATATTTGTATAGGAGGCAATATAAAGG
Source organism: Poecile atricapillus (assembly GCF_030490865.1). Lineage (NCBI taxonomy): Eukaryota > Metazoa > Chordata > Aves > Passeriformes > Paridae > Poecile > Poecile atricapillus. The sequence continues at coordinate 83,760,294 of NC_081250.1, forward strand.
CTGGTCTTTATTGGAGGCCTCCAGGAACAGATATGGGAAATGCCTAAAATGCCTGCCCCCACATGGATGAATACAAATTAGCAAAACTGTCAAAAATAATCAATTAGAAGCACATATGATAAAGCAATTCCACCTTTACTGTAGCCCCCCTTTAGACAGGAACTAAACTTTGTTTATGAAAATGTGTCCTGAAGAGCTGGTTTCAACCTTGACTCCTGGAAGAGCCAAGAGAGGATAGGGGCTTTGGGTCCCCTGGGGTTTGAAGCCTCTGGAATGTATTCTGTCTTTCTGCCTGTCAGGGTATGGAAAAGGTGGGGGAAAGTACTGGAACTAGCTAGGAACCATGTAACTGTACAACAGTAATCTACAGAGCTACAAATATATATGAAGGAGATAAAAAAATCAAAAATCAATCTGGCATCAGTAGGATGGGTCTGGAAATAAATGCAGGGATAAAAAGGAGTCTCCAGAAGAGATGATTAAAACTACTTTTACCACAACACAGTGAAATGACTTGGCCATCGGTGTCTTTAAGGCTGTGATCTGTTATACACATTGAGTATTGGCTTAAGAAATTTTGAGGTATGTGGGAATAGAAAGTGGCAGTATACACACACTGTGCTAAAATTATTTGGTTAAATTATCCAAACAGGCAAAAAAGGAGATTTTTCCCAGTGACATTAACCCACCACAGTTTTGATGGTTGTTGTGATGTTTTTATTGAAGAGGCTTTCTCCTTTTTAATTCTTTCCATGCATTTTGCTGAACAGTATTGAACCAAAACTGAGTAAAGAGAAAAAATCCAAACAGGAAGAAACATAGCCCTGTCTGGCCTTAAGCATGGTCAATTTTCCTCTCTTCTGAGACCTCTGGTCCAATTTCCAACCCAGTCAAGAAAATCAGGTTACTTTGACTGTGCAGCCCTTATCCAGTGCCTGCTGCACATGTAGACACAAGCATGCATGTGTGTGTTCACACAGTCAACACGGGCAGCAAAGTTCCCTTTGGAAATGATTAGACAGTTTCAAGAATACAGATGCAGAGAAAATTCCTGCATGGAATTTCCTTTAGGTTATGAGATAATGATTTCTTTTCCCAGGAAGTATCTCAGCATCATATTCATCATTTTCCACCATGAAGGTAACAAGAGTACCGAGGGGTAAAAGTGAGTTTTGGCCCCTCATTTTACTCTTCTTCCCAGGCCTCATTTTTGGCCAGTTGAACTTGGACTATTGCATGAATGAAGAATATAAAGTTCTTGCTCTGTATATTCAAGCTTATCCTAGCTGTAATGAGATGGAAATGCATTCTTGACTCATTACTTTTATTGACCATGAAATCCTATCTTTGTATGGGGACTGTCAATCACAAATTTACATTATGTGATGAGAAATAATATGGTTATTTTGAAGGAATTCTCATTAAAAAAACAAGCTAAAAAACACCATGGAGAAAAAGATAATATTATAGCTAAATAATGAAAAAAATACAAAAAAATCTCATCTCTCAGTATATCAAGTTCAGCTGAAATAGCTACTATGAATTTAAGTTTAAAAGCAGATTTTCAGTTCAGGACTTTTGTCCATCAGTTTCTTAAAATGGTTTTCTTGTACAGAAGCCAAAGTTTGCCCTAGGTTTTGGGGTTTTTTTAAGTGCACAGCATTGGAGTTAATAATTAATTTTTTCTCTTTTCTACTTGTTGGCTATCAAAATTTTAGCTTATAAACTGGGCAGGGAAAGCACATGTGTCAGTAGTTTATCCAGGCATACAGACCTGATAGGTGTAGGTTCATTGTCACTGTACAGCTTCAAGATACATTACAGAAAGATACATTGTTCAATGTGTTGTGTTGGGTTGACTGAGGCTGGATGCTAAGTCTTTAGCAAAACTATTCTGTCACTCCCCTCCTCAGCTGGGCAGGAAAGAGAAAATAAAAAGGCTTGTGGGTCAGATAAAGGCAGGGATAGATTTCTCACCAGGTGTTATCATGGACAAAACTGACTTGACTGGTGGGAACTAGTTTAAATTATCAAATCAGTGTAAGGAAATAAAACCAAATTTTAAAAGCATTTTTCTTCTGCCTTTCCCTTCTTCCTCAAATTAATTCCTGCCAATTTACTCTCCCTCCTCTCCACCAGCTGCCCAGGGGAGCCAGGAATGGGCTCTGTGGTCAGCTCATAAGTCATCATCTCTGCAGTTCCTTCCTCCTCAAGGGGAGGGCTCCTCATACTGTTCCCCTGCTCCAGCATGGGCTCTCTCCCATTGGAGACAGTCCTCCACAAACCTCTCCAATGTGAGTCCCTTCCAGAAATTGCATTTTTTACCCAACTGCTTCAATGTGGTTTGCTTCCATGAGATACTGTCCTTCAGAAACAGGCTGCCCCAGCACAGATCTCCCTTGAGATCAATTCCTGCCACTAAACCTGCTCCAACGTGACCTTTTCTCTCTTCAGGGTCACAGGTCCTGCCAGGAAACTGCTTCAGTGGAGGCTTTCCAGTTGGTCATAGCCTCCTTCATGCATCCATGTGCTCCATGGGCTCCAGGTGGATCACTGCTCCACCATGGACCTCCATGAGCTGTAGGAAAACAGCTGCTTCACCATTGCCTGCAACCTGGGCTGCAAGCGAATCTCTGCTCCAGTGCCTGGAGCACCTCTTCATACCCCTTCTGCACTGCAGGACTGTTTTTCTCACGTATCTTCACTGTTCTAACTACTGATAGCTTGCAAATTCCTTTTTTCACTTCTTAAATATGCTAACCCAGAGGCACAACCACTGTGCTGCTGAGTTCAGCTTTGGCCAGTGGTGAGTCAGTCCTGGAGTGAGCTGACATGGGCTGTGCTAGACATGGGGAAAGCTTCTGGCAGCTTCTCGCAGAAGCCACCTCTGCAGCCCTTTGCCATGCAAACACAATACACCTATAAACCTGCAAAGGAAATGCTTTTCTTTAGGTGCTTGAAGTCTCAATGTGATTCTGATTTTAAGCCCAGAATATGTCTAGTCTAGTTCTAAATTTATTCCAAGTCTAGGGGGTTCAGCCTATGCCCCCTGCCTCAAGATACTGCTGTTTTCACTTTATAGAAGTGCAAGGGATGTTCCCAAATGGCTGCCAAGTATCTTGGTGCTCATACTGAGTGATCAGTAATCAAAGTGAATTTTTTTCTTGTTTCATATCGTTTAATATTTACTTAGATTCTGACATATAATCCAAAAATAATTTATACACTGTATTAAAAAAAAAAAATCATTAAATGTATATTTGTCCAGCTTTTGGTATTTATATAAGAACAGTTCAATAAAGTGTCTTTCATTTCATCTGAGTGGATTTTGCATGCATATTATGCTTTGAAACTTAATTTTACATTATATTTTCCCTTATGCATAAATCTGATGGCTTGATTTTTTATCATGTATGTCTTGACCATTACTTATGATTTTATTTTTAACTTTTCTTTGAAATCTCTTAAAACCCACTGATCCAATTTCTACGATGGCTCAAACAGACAAAGAATCATTGGTTCAAGTGAGGATGTGCCAGTTTATTTCAGAAGAGAATCTGGGCAAGACAAAATTAAACTTTTTTGTTCTATGTTGATTTTCTAAATGATCAAAAATGAGGGACAAAAGCAATTTTATTATAATTAAATATCAGAGACTGACCATCAGCTTTAAGACAACAAAATCATTGCTGTTCAGTGAAGCAGAATTAGCCCCTAAAGGGATATTTGTACCTGCACTGTTGTCGCTGTGTATTCTTGAGTATGAGGTCTTGGTCCACCTATGCAGAGGTCAAGTGGTCTTTGAACCTCCTGTGGTCAGTCTATCCCCATTAAGCCCTTAGTAAAGCCCTTAAAAATAACTGCTTGGATGTGCTTACTAAAAAAGCTTGTGATTCAATTGTTTCTTTTTGTCCCATGTCTTTTTCATTCCAGAAATTGCAACCTGCTCCAGCTGCTCCAAGCTTCCCAGGGGGCAAAGGAACTCACCTCCACTGACTGCTGTGTCCATCAAAGAATGCTACTGTTGATATCTCCTAGGGTAAAACCCATCAGCATTCACCCTAAAGTGTCAGCTGGCACAATGGAAAGGATGTGCCATATCATGAATTACTACTTAGAAAACAAATTATAATGCATATTAGGGAGGAAAAGATATATATATAAACATGTATGTTTGTGCTTCAGGGTATGGGAAAATAGAACACAAAGCCCAGATCTACAAGAAAGTAGGATTTTCTGTTGCTGTGTATTGTTTTCTCCAGTGATACTTAAAATCCAGCTAGTTGTAGCTGCCTTTACAGTTGGGTTAGTAAGGTAGGTTTTTACCCCAGAGGATTTTATTTTCTAGGTCCTTGCCAAAGCAACTTCCAACTTATGTGTGGAAGCATCTGCCTGTGCTCTACTTACTGTCAGAACAATTTACAATGAAGTGTAGCAAAACCTTCTCCCAGAACAACAAAAAAAAATAAAACCCTCCCCTAACATGACACTAATATGGAATTATCACTGTAACAGTCTACAACTTATCAGTAATTGCTCCAAAGACAGAACTAAAATAGGTTTGCCTGGGAATGTGCTCCAAAACCCAGCAATGTCTGTCTTTCATTCATTACGGCATTGAAATATTTCCCCAGAAGACAAGGATTCAGAGATGAACAACTGCTCATTCTACTGAAATAAAGCCCAACATCTGCTTAATTCTAAGGACACTGGTATTTGCATTTGAAATTACAGTTAAATGGAAAGTGTATTATTTCCTGGCATAAAATGTAATTCTAAAGATGTTGCAATTCAGCGTGCATTTTTTTTCTGGATTCTAATTGTGCTTATGAATTATATTCCTATTTTGTATGAAATTGTGTTTGCTGGTTTTGCATTAATTAATACTTGGTGAGGAGGGAAGAAGCCTCTCACAGAAATTATGTCTCTGAGAAGCTACTAAGAGCTTCCTCTGTGCCTGGAAAAAAACAATAGCTGGCTAGCTCTGAGAATTGACAACCCATTAAACCATTTAGAAGCTGGGTCTGACTCTGAGAATTCCACATTTAAAGACAGGCAAGCCTGGGAATGCTCTCACTTGCTTCTGGTTTTGAAGAGGTAACTGGGCTCCAGTCAGGCTAGCCCCGCTCTGCTGCAGCCTGGTGGGGCTGGACTGGACCCCTGTGGCACCTGGACAGGGGACGTGAGGCCATAGGGCCCTGGCCGAGGCTCGGCCAGGCCATGTCTGCTGACATCTCGCTGACACTAAAACCTATCCCCACTGCCGGCCAGTGCCCAGACAGGGTTTGTTTGGTCCCAGGAGAGGCTGGGACAGGCCCCCACACAGCCCACATGGCCCCAGCGACTGCTGGGCAGAGGAAGGGGCCCAGTGTGGCCTGAAATCCATCACTGTGACTACTTCGGCCACTGCCTGGCAGAAACCATCATGACCGTCCATAGGCCTGGGTGAGATATTAACTCTTCCGCCACACAGATGAGACCTGCAGAAACTTGATCCTCCCCTCAGGTGAGAGAAAAGCACAGAGTGAGGATATGTAGAAGATAATATGAAGACATCAAAGTCAGTAAAGGAGTTGAGTCCCAAATGGAAGGAGAATGAGGGAATGCCCTAGTATTGGGGCTGAAGGTTCTTTCAGTAAGGCCATGAAGATGGACTATGATATACTGGAATATCCCCTTTCATTCATGAGAAAGTATGGGGGTAGAGGGTGTTCAAAATGTAGATGTGAGCAGAGGCACCCATAATGAAGCAAAGCAGATGTTGAAGTAGCTGTGATCCCATGAGAAGCCTGAATAGAGAGAGAAATAAGAGTGATGAAGACTCTTTGCCCCCAGGGAAAGAACAAGAGAAGAAAACCTCTGTTCCCAGAGATGAAGAAGATCACAGAGACAGATGAAGAGAACTTTTGCTTTTGAACAGCTCATCCTTAAAATAATACCCCATAAGTTGACATGGCCCATTAACTCAGCTGTGGGAAGGCTGTGAAAATGGGAGAAGCTTCATTATTGCAGGTTTTTTCCCAGGCAGCTGCTTGAAAATTAAAATGAAAATTATGAAATCATGAAAATTAAAAACCATGAGACAACTGTTTATTGTGGAGAAATCTCTATGGCCTGGCGAGAGAAAACTCATCTCCCTATAAGAACTGATGAAAGACTATTGTAGAGGTAGTAGCTGATTTAAAATCCCAGGTTGTCTCTATGATGTAAGTTGGGAAAGGAAAAAAGTTGGGCAGAGGGAGGAAAAGTGAATCTGAAGGTTTTATTGTGATTCTTTTTATTCTTTTAGTTCTGTTAATAAAGTTTTCTTTATACCTTTTAAGAACTGAGCCCGCTTTGCCCTCCTCCTAATTCATATCTCACAGCAGGAAATGAGTAAATTCTAGCATGTGCACTAGTGATTTATCCAGTTTAGGCAGTGCTAAACCCACTACATTGTGAAACTTTTTACAGTATCTAAGTAGTAGTATGTCTCATTATGAGCCGCCGTAGGGATGGATGCTTTCCATTCTTCTAAGACACCTTTTCTAGAATAATTATTCATTTTATCTTTTTATCTGTCAATGTCCTAGATGTTTGACCATGCACCAAAGGGGAAAGAACATGAAATAGATTGTATGCCAAGAATGTGACCTCTGCCCTCACTAATAGCAGGAAAACAAAGAGACTCTCCCGCAAATTTGTTGAAAAAGCTGTGCTTCAAATAGCTGTTCTCCTGATGGAAATAAGAAAGAAATGGGAAATGAATGTGAGCTGAAGCCTTTATTAGCTCTGAAGTATTTGAAGCACTTCAGCATTTAATTGCGTGTACATTACAGACAGTCTATGAAAATGCTTCTTGTCCTTTGTTGTAAACCTGCTGACTGGTTTTCTTTGCTAATTTTCTAATTCTGGCATTTGTGAGAAACAATGCTACATTTTAATATATTTTTAAGTTTTCTCTGATACTGTATTAAAACAATGTCCTGTCCCCTTTGCCTTTCTAAGGTGTTAGAATGTAAAACTGTCAGTGCTGGACTAAAAGGTTCAGGCAACCCAATATCCTCCATCTGACCATAACGCTTAGGAAAGAGTACAGGACACCAGATCTGTAGAGATAAGGCTAAACCAGTAGATGTGTTTTTTACTGGAAAATCCCCTGTGGCAAAGCAAGCTTTCTTTTATGTATCCATGGGAAAATACTTTTCTTTTTGATATAGGTCCTGAGGGCTGAAACAGTATTTGTGACAGTTTGTCACAATACATGATTTGTCAGTCTTAATCTCATGAGAATGAGAGATTTTCCTTTCCATTGCTGTTGGTGATTAGTGTGCATGATAAATTATGACTAAAAAGTGTCCTCCAACAACACTTTCCTTAGGGTTTTACTTGCATATGTCTTATTTCCAGTGAGATGGAGGGGAATAAAAGATTTTGCACTTTAGCAGCTTAAACAGTTTCCAAGTAATGATCATTATAAAATGAGAAAGTGACACACTGTAACTTCAGTGGTGGTATTTCTCTTTCTTTAGTGAATAGGTTGACTTTCGTACAGCAAAATAATTTTTGTAGAGAAAAATAATTTACATGGGATTAAACTCTCAGTGATTGTTTATCTATTTTTGTAAGTTAATGAGTTTTTAATATTTATCTAGGCCTATACTTTCACATGTCTTCAAATGAAGCCCTACTTCCTCCTAAACCCTGGGTAGAAATGAGGGGTTGGTATTTTGTCTATCACTATTTCTGGTTAGAGTTTGTTAGTTTTTATTTAATCTTTTTGCTGTTCTCTTTTTAGTCTCTTTGTATCCATTTACTGAGCCTTACTTCTTCGTGCCAAGTTTGTTCTCTTTTTATTTTTTTTGCTGTCTGCTTTCCTTTTTTTACCACAAGTGACTTTAAATGCACAGGTAATCCAATAATATTTCAGTTTTTAACTTTTGAACAAAATGCCTTCCAGCTAGAGAAAAAATATTCTTGTCACTTTTCTGTTGAGAGAGAATTGCATAAGCAGTCTGCAGCAGGCATGTAACTAAGAATTTTTTATTTCATTGGCTACTTAAGTGGTGTAAATCAGCATTTCTCTTCTACAAAAGTGAAGGGAACTGAAAGAAATTTGTATCAGGTAGGAGTTGATAATTAAAAGCACTGTATTTTAAAGTTGGAGGAAATTTTCAAACACAGATATCCATACATTTGTTTTCCACAGAACAAACACTGAGAACAAAATCAAGGGCTGATCCTTCTTGTAACACTTGCATTTTTATGTATCCTTTCTACTGTGCTATCAGCGTTCATGTACAAAACCATCTATCCTCTGTCTACTCCATCCCTCACCCCAAGTGTTGCCCTTAAATGAGCAGCCTACCTCATGCTTATTCCTCTTCGCATATAAAATCATAGAATCATTGATGTTGGAAAAGACACTCAAAATCAAGTCCAGCCTTTGACTGAGTACGCTGAAGACCCACAAACCCAGCATGATTCCTTGTTGTAGTAATGAAATACAAATATAAAATAACTGTCACAGGCATTAATGAGGTATGTTGAAAGTCTGTAAAGTGCAAATTATTAGGAAAGTATTCAGTAGATCATATGTCACCTGGAAAACAGCCACATCTTTACATTAATGATCTTGGACCAATGTTAAATAAGTAATTATGACTTCTGTGGCTTGAAGGAATGAAATAATATTTCTTAATCAATCAACTGAATTAATAGTTGACATGCCTGTTACCCTCTTCTTCCTTCTTATGGTGAGTCCTTTGGACAATTAAGTTTGATATGCATCTAATTTACCTCAGTGTACAGATAGAAAAGATGTGCTGTATTTCTACTCCTGCCTGGTCATAACCACTACTGTATTGCTTTATTTATGACAAACAGTTTAATGTAAAAACATCAATCTGTCTGGTGCTAAGAAAATCTTCCTTTAACCTTTCACATTGCTTTCAGTGGGTATGTCAGCCAAAGAATTTATAGCTTTTTCTTTATCACATGTGACTCTAACCTATTAATCAGCTCTCGCATATCCTTCCTGAAGGAGAAACCTTTCAATATAATCAATATATACAATTTTATCATTTTGCATCCTCTGGTAGAACAGGAATACAGAGGAAAGACTATCTGTGGACAGGATTAATCTTCCTCTGATGATGCCAAGAGCTTGTTATCTTGTTTTTTAAGGACAGAATTTATACAGTCACAAAGGAATGATAAGTAAAAATGTCTTGCACGGGAAGTCAAGAAAACATTTTCACTAAGTCACATTTGAGTTTCCTGTATTTAGTCTTCTGATTGCACAGGAACTCCTCCAGAGATATTTGTTTGTGCAGCACAACTCAGAAAGATTTGATAGACGTAATTCATTCTGAAAACTATTTCTTCCAGTGAGGAAGTAAAACAAAGAATAAATCATTATATTGTAAATCCATTCACTACAACTGTCCAACAACTTTCCTCCTTTTCTTTATAGATAGGTAGCTCAACTGGGTTTGCAATCCCTTCCTCTGAGAAGCCTATTCCTTCCTAAAGACTAAGTCTTGACTTCAAGCTTAGTCATCTTAAACAGGTTAGTTTAATTCAATTTCGATCTCTTAATTAATGCTTCTGCCCTGGGATGCATTTACTTTAGATGGGCAGCACTATGTTGGAGACCTGTCCCTGTTGATAACAGTGTGGGGCATCAACACTTCTTATTCAAGTGAATCATTGTAGGTGAAGAATACCCCTATATTTAATGCCACAAAGTGCTGTGAATCACTTTTGTTAGATCACATTTTCCTCACTGACATGCAAATGCAGTCATGTCTCTATACAGTGTGCCAAATAAATTATGCTCTGTTTTGGAGATCTGCATCAGATGTCTCCATACTACAGAGTAAAGGAGGAATAAAAACTAGATGCATTTATCAAGGTCCTGATCTCTACTCCTTTCAGTCTTAATTTTCCTACTTTAAAATATTTCTTTTTTTCCCCCTTTGGTTATAGTTGCAGTCTGGCAGGGAGAAATACACTAGGTTTATGCTTTGAACCCTTTGCTCATTTCAGAATGAAATGGGTTTTATACAGATTATTCCTGCAGGTCCTGATTCTCCGTGGATTAGTACTAGAACTTTAAAGAGCCGCTCACTTAGCCAACTCCTGTTTTAATAGGGCAAGGACTTCTGTTTATTTTGGCTGCCCTTTCTTTACATTTAATCTCTTGACAGGGAACTATGGGAATGCTTGGATTTTTATGACTCTCAGATTGGTGTTGATCCCTTCACTTATCCTTCTTATTTTTTTTATCTATTGATGGAAAACATTACATTACAATAAAAGTCTACTGTTGGGACGACTTATTCCTGTTGCAATTTTCTTGCATTTTTCCTGTAGTAATTTAGCTACTTTAAAAACAAGCAGCCCAAACAATCTGAATAGCACAATGAGAAGATTTGCTTTGCAGATGGACATGGTTTATACAGTTCTACCAGCCCTTAGAGAAGCTTCTCGTCCTGAGACAGCAGATAGAAATGCAGGTACTGCTTCCCAAGCAGGAAAATAACACATCTCCTGGTTTGAGAGGTGAAAAAACATAAAAACAAACCTGAAACTGGACCCATGGATTTTCCTTACCAAATCAGAAATACAAGTAAGTTTGCTTCCTAGGGTATATGCTCCAAGACTTCTGTCAAGAAGTGTCTCATTCTGGAAGAACACAACATGTACTGAGGCAGAGGTGGTGGGAGTGAAGGGGAGGGCATCCCCAGATAGTAGCTGTGCTACTTTGCCTTACTTGTCCATAGGTCCACTTTACACAGATATGTATTCCTGCTTCTCTTCAGTAAGAAAACCAAATTATTTTTAATTGACCACAGTATTGAAAAGATCCACTTGATTCAGACTTACAAAAGCCTGCTGAGTAACTTTGACAAGGCTTTTTTTGGGGAACGGTTTCCCTGAGCTAGACCGATGCTTTACCTTGCCTTTTTGCTAGGTTTTGCACTATCCCAGTCCCCCAGAGACAAAGGAAGCTGTTGGAAGCAAAGGAACTCCCTTGGGAGCAGAAGACATATTGCAAATCCAGAAATAGCTGGGAAGGACTGAGGAACGCTTACAGCCTGGAAGGTGCCATTTGAATTAGCTCTGTGGTGTGCATAGTTTATTGGACAAAAATACAGTGAAAGGTTGACAAATGTTCTGTTATGTGGCTGTATGTGAAATGTGTTTGTTAATGTAACCTTTAGCTCACTTCTGCTACTTTAAAGATTTGTGTATCCAGAAATCCCATTTCCTTGAAATAATGCCTAAAAGAAGGAAAGTATTTTTTGGGTGATTGGATAAATAACCATACATTTTAATCTAGATAACTTTTTAATCATTCTCTGCAATTCCCAGAAGGCTGGAATTATGACAAGTCAAAGAATCTAGCCAGATACCTGAATTGATTCTATTTAATATAAAACTGGAGGTGAGGGGACAAAAAAAATCTCTGGATCATAGCTGCCATTTAACTTTCATGTAGGTACTGTTGGTCCAAATCACCCAGTACCTCCAGCAAAATAACCTAATCTGAGGGTGATATTGCTAGATATTCCTAGACAATTGTTAAACTGATCAAGAAGGAAAAAGAAATTCAAAACTAAAAAAGAAAAGTGAAAAAAGAAATCATCCTGCTGAACTGTTAATCATGAAAAAAAGGCCAGTACTTTCCAAATATAAAGGAACACACCACAATTTTGCAGAAATCAGTGTGAGTGAACCACCACTCTCAGGAACTATTTCAAGACTGCTGAAAGTCTGAAAATATTTATTTGCTAACACACTTAATTTTTGTCTGAGGATTCCCAAATTGTCACCAGGGTAAGTTGGTGGGGAAAATATTGGGTTCATATCTCATGCTTTACTGCACTGGAACAGATTTTCCAGACAAGCTGTGGATATCCCACCCCTGGAAGTGCTCAAGGCCAGGCTGGATGGGACTCTGTGAAACCTGAACTAGTGGAAGATGTTCCTGCCAATGGCAGGGGGTTGGAACTAATGATCTGTAAGGTCCTCTACAACACAAATCATTCTGTGATAATTCTAGAATTCTAAGGAATTCTAAGAAGAATTCCTAAGAAAAATTCTACATCCAGGGGTAGCATAGAAATCTTTTTACTTAGTAGTTTTTCTTGCCATAGCCACAATGTTTTTCAACTGACATGAAACCTATTGCACACCAAACTGCAGAAACTTTCTGACAGGGGCCTTTGAGGTTATCTAATGCTCCTGATCCAGCTGTATTATTCACATATTTTGTGCAACCTTCTGTCCCAATGTTTAAGAGAAAGAAAAAATATTTGGGAGGTAAGTGATCAGAAGTAAATAAAAAGCTATGAGAAGGTAAAAATACCACAACAAATCATGCTTACTTATGGATAGCAGGTATTTATACCCTGAAGTCAACAGAAGAAAGAATTCTTGGAATATGAATGGTGTCACAACAGAAGAAAAGAGAACTGCCAAGGTCTGTTTACCATTAGTGAATACTGAGTGGGTTCAAATGGAGCAAATTCCAATAACTTATACTTATTTCAATTTAAAAAAAGAGATGACCAAACTGTTCCTGTGATCCTATAATTCTAAAATAGAAAGAAGAATACTCCAAAGTATTCTTTCTTCAGAGGAACTTAGATGACTCTGGAAGCAAACTGACTTTATTCTTTCTATGTTTTGAGAATAGCCCATTTGTGTTAAGCCTTTTTACAAGGTAAAGGAGGGGAAATGTAGCCTAACAGAAGTTTTTAAAACTATTTGAAAACTTATTTCAGCACATTAACAGACTTGAGGTAAATTATGCACAGTCTTGAAAAATGGTTTTTATAACACTCATCTTACCATTTTCAGCTGATAGACACTTCAGACTCTTTCTCTGTGACTCAATTAAATAGAAAACTAAAAGTAAGACTATTTTGACAGGGAAACTAAATTATATCAACTATGTAAATCACTTGTCAGGAATCTAGCAGCTGTTTTCCTAAATTCATGAACAGCCAGGGGAAAATGAAAGCTGTGAGAGTTTACAAGATGCTCACCAATTCATCCATTCCTTTACCCAGGAACAATCTGAAACTCTCCAACACCCACTGGAATGAAAACTCATCCATGCCAATTAACTTTCCACAGGCAGGCTTCAATAATCTGCCTGCAAGATTGCACTTGAGGCTCCCTAAGGAGGGCACTAGAATGTGATATTATACGTGTTGAGCTGTTTTGTGTCTTCAGATTATTTTCTGCTGCAGATGCATATAGGGAGCAGCAAGGGAGATCCTAACTCATTCAGGGAACATTCAGTTGCAGAAGGGAGGGAGGAGCAAATGCTGAGGTCTTTCCAAAAGCAGGAAGGAGCTCGTAACTCAGAATTTGTGCCATTCCCTCCACATCTCCCCTGGATGTCCATGAAACAGCTAGCCTGACCGTTATAGCTGTGGACCACAAGTCAGGAGTGTGTATGACAGTGGTCCAAGGGATGGCTCTGGAGTTTTGACTTTATTCGCTAGGGCTTACCCTGAATGGTGTTGAAGAACCAACAACTTCTAGCATGGGATAACTGTTCCATAAAATACAATGAGACGCTTGTACACATCTCTAAGCTTTGGTAACAAGTGGCTTACTTTATTCCCTCAAAGTCATCCATGTACCACCCAGGACAATTATTCCAGCCACAAAAAAAAGATCTCTTTAATCAATACTTACTGAATTCTAAGCACCTTGAATTCAGCTGACACACTTAGTGAAAGTTGCCTTCAGCAACAGTTTCAGAGAACCAGTAGTTAAAGATCAGTATATATTTGTAGAGATATAGATATGGTTTTGATTACATTTACTGACTGTATACAAAGAACGGATTATTTTCCCCTCTGCACAGAACATATCATATCTGAGTATGATTCATACCTACCAAAAATCTCCAATGCTCTCAGCAGTCTAAAGAATTATTTCAGCTGCATAAAATTTAAAAAGTATCTTTGCCATAACTGTTTCTCTTAAATTAACGTGCATAAATATATATATAACGTGCATATATGTAAATATATGTGCATATGAGTTGGACCAAAAATATTCTGAATGCTGAAATTTTCTGTGATATTTTTATATTTTTCTAATGAATGCCAAGCAACTCAGTATCACAAATATATGATGCACAGAACAGAAATTTAAGCTACAGTTGCTTTCCAGACTGTTACTGCAACAAATCTGGGGCTTCCAGGGACCTAATTTCATATTTTAAATGAAGCATGCACTTAAATGTCTTTCCAAGTCAAAACCTTTTTCTGTAAAATCCCTTGCTCACTCTTTTTACCTGTTTTCTAGCATAATGCAAAACAGAGGTCCCACTTGGATGCTCTGATATATAGTGAATAATTAGAGCTGAATCAAAAATAGAAACATTTTTTCGGGGAAAAATGTCCTCCTTGTTTCATCTCAAAATATTCCATTAAAAAAAGTACAGTAATAAAGTTAACATTTATAATAACAGCAATGTAAAGCAATATATAGAAGTGTAAAGTAAATTATAGTAACAATGCATGAACTATTTTTAATTGCCTGCACCTTAACTGAATTATTGGCTCTGTGAGTACTGCTATTAATTTCCGTAAGACCATTTACATATAACACAAGATTATATAACAAGTATATTTACTCAGAAGGAGGAGTGGTGTCAGAATCTGGCCGCAATGGGTTAACACTTTAAATCAATTTTCTGACTGCCTGTAGTGGTAGCATTTAAAAAACAGATTTAGAGTTCAGCAAATTCAGCAAAAGAATGCTTTGCAATAACTAAATATTGCTTGCTGAAGTCAACCTTTTTTTTCCAAAGATGCAGAGAATGTTTGGAAAAAAAGGAGAATAATCCAGTAGCTAGTATAGAGGTAAATACTCATTATTTTAGTAAATAATTGTGAATATATTGTGAAGCTGCAACAATGTCTAGTTTTTAGCTCTTCCATACTATTACGATAAATAAAATATAAAATTTTATAAAATACACATAATAAAATTTTGGGGTTTTTAATCCACTGTTTTTTCTGGCTTGCTTGAAATCCTTCTAAGTAGCACCGAATTTCAATAAGACTCAGTGATTAAGAGGTAATAGGAGAGAGACAGTCTTGAAAAACAATAATATTATATACTGATAAACAAGGAAGCATATCTCTCAGGCAGCATAAAATAAACTATGCTTACCAAAGAGGCTGAGGCTAAAATTGTAGTGTTTCAAACAAACCTTTTTTGTTCTATTTCTTTCCTCCTCCTATTTTTCGAACTCTCAGTATTTTTTCTCTTTCTCACTGACCCCTTCTTTTTTGCCTTTTCTCTTCCCCTGACTGTCCATGGAGAAGAATTCATAATAAAAATTTAACATTCTACAGTACAATTTCAAATCATACTTGTACAAGTTTACCTTGGCAGATTTTTTCAAAGTAGATGGATTTACACAGCTATGGTGGTGAACCTAGTTCCTAACCTTTTTATTAGAAAAATAATTCTGCTTCCAGAATGATCTAGCATAATGGGAAATGAGTAGCTTATCATTACAATGAAGAAACTGGATTTTGGCTGAGAAAATAAACAGCACACCAGTTCTAACATTCATACCATGGGTACAAGTTAAAACAGAAGGCTGATCGTGAATATATATTGAAATTATTGAAAATAGTATGCTTAGCTGACGGAATATGAAAGGTAGTTACAGCAAAAAGCTCAAAAGTAAGAAAGGTACAGCAAGCAAAAACATGCAATAAAATAAAAGAGTTCAGTACGTAAAGGAACAAAGTATGATGGAGAAGAAGCTGGTTGAAAAGTGCTGACACCTTATTAGGCATGTTGCAATTTTAGAAGACAGGGTTTCCATTAAGGAATTTATTTTTTTCTTTTTTCTTTTATCCTGTTCTTTCATAATGTTCAAGGTGCAAAATTATGTCAAAGAAGATATTCAATGATTGGTTCCAAAACATCTGAGGAACTGAATAGAGTGCCCAGATTTTCCTCTGTTCTTCCCTTCCCATCTCCCCATCCTACATTTGAATCCATTTAATGGCTTTTCTACTGAATTAGCTTTAGATTGCCATTTCTTTCTAACTGTATCTCTTATTTACCTTCTTTCATATGGCTTTTCCTGCAGCTTTGCTTTCTCTTCTACTTTCTCCTATAATCTATATGTTCTCCCTTTTCTTACCCTCCAGCACTACACTCAGGAACAGTGGATACAGCATCAATAGGAGTTCTCAATGCATCCACTGCTCACCTGTAGTTCACCATTATTTTCTGTAAGTTTCTCCTTTTACAGTACTCATTAAGCAACGTAAGTAAATGAAATATTTGTGGACTACTGCCAGCTTTCAACAACTCTATCACAACTTTATTTAGTGATAAAAATATTGTTTGTTTCATACTTCTGACAGATGAAAACATCTAGTATAGGGGAGTACATTTGTATGTGATTTTATAAGCCCAGAAACCTCCAGACAACATTGCTAATTCACATAATGTCCTTGAATGATACATTTAAGCGAATAATTTTTGCCCATTGAAATGAGAGCTGCAACTACCATTGCTTTCAGTAGTTCGATGAACCTGACAGCCCAACAAGTTTCTGCATAAGACCACTCTTACAAACTGTCTCGACAGGGATTAAGTCTGGCAGACTGGCAGGTTGGTTTGTTGTGCATTTGACATATCTGCTTTGTGAAAACTTTAAATGCCCCTAAAGAAGCTTTTTTTTTTTTTTTTTTTTTTTTTTTGGGGGGGGGGAACTACATCCTTCAATATTCTTTATGCCTGTGTCTGTGGGATTTGTTTGAGGACAGGTATTTCAAACATACAGATAAGAACAGAGGTAGAGAAACACAACAAATTGTGTGTGATCACCCAGCCCTTCTACAAGCCTCTGCCAAGGAAAAGTCACCATGCAGCATCATTAGGAATAATTCCAGCAGGAAGAAACTATCAAACAGCCCCATTAGGAGGGCATAAAACCTGTTCACTACTTATTTTGTGGGGTCAGGATTATCAAGGCTAAAAAGATGATAGCAATTACTATCTTCAGTATGTCATGTCAGGGAACACAAGTGTTGGGGGTTAGATGTCCTTCCTTTTGTTCCTTCTTGCCTATGGAATCTTCCCCATTAGTTGCAGGGAAACCTGGCTGCTGGTGCTTATTGGGTGCTTGTGAAGAAAGTTTGGCTGGGCCCAGGGTGAAGGGGAGCAGGCAAAAGGAAGAGTGGGGCAGCTGGGGGTTGGCTTGTTTCTTCAGCTTCAGAGCAGCACACACTCAGATCTGTTGTTGCTTGGGAAAAGGAATTTGCCATAACCCAGACAGAGCTTCTTCCTCTTCTGTGGGCCTCGCACCCCCTGTCCTTCCAGGACGTGTGGCAGTGCCAGCCACCGCTGCGGAGCTGCTGAAACACCTCAGCCACCAGCCAGAGATCTCTGCTCATTCCTGCTGTTCCAGCTGAGTGTTCCTCAGAGCCCTGCAGGACCACCGGGACTGACTGCCCGAGGGGGTTTGTAAAGCAAAGCCTCTCCTCCATCCCTTCCCGTCTCAGCCAAGAAGGCTGTCACGGGGTCCCTGGTTCGGTTTTGTTGTTAATGCTGTTGTTTGTTTGCCTGGTTATACATACTAATAAAGAACTGTTATTCCTGTCCCCAGACCTCTGCCTGAGAACCCCTTGATATCAAAATTATAATAATTCAGAGCAAGGGGTTTACATTTTTCATTCCAAGGGATGCTTCTGCCTTCCCTAGCAGACACCTGTCTTTCAAACTGAGACAAGTTACATAAACCATTCTGCTTTCCATTCTTCTGCTGTGTTATAAATGAGTAGCCAATTTGATTAATAAAAAGAATTTATTAAATAAATACAATCGTAAAAAGCTACAAGCAAAATTCAGTTTGACACTGTACTGGGCAAACAGCATCAAGTGAGACAGGGAGGTCTCTCTATAGCACCTCTCCACTGTGCTTCAGAAACTGCAACTGTCCCAGGCTGCTTTTTATATGTTTTCAGGCTTTTTGGGGGTGCCTTAGAATACACTTCTTGCAGACAAATATTCATGCTGTTTTGGATGTATATGTTGTTATCTTGTCAGGTTTCTTGGAAATACGCTTTTTGCAGACAAATATTCATGTTGGCCTTGCTGCATATCACTATAATCTCGTCAGGGAAGGTTTCCTGGAAATATGCTAGGATTCTTATCAGATAAGATTATAACTTTAGCACAAATTCATTCATGCTATATATCACAGCTCTGTACTGATTCAAGAACACTGCAGCAAATATCACATAGAAAAGTAATGTTGTAGATTTGCATGTCTGACCACCTAATTTTTTTGAGGAAAAGATGGTTGGAGAAAGTTGTGCACTTAAAATGTCAAGAGGGAGGAGTGATGGGCAGCAGCGAGGGGTTAAGAAATTAGGAAGTCTATGAATATTCTTGTAGTGTAGGAGAGTTTACCTCTGTGGGATTTACATATTTTTATTTATAAACTTATAACCAGAAAGAATGTCTTGCATCTGGCAGACAATATAAAAACAAAAAAAATTAAAATGCATCTTGAATATGGGGTTTGATTTTACTTACTTTTATTTTGTAAGTTTTTTTTACTACCTTTCTCCCCTCCAATTCTTTCCAAAGGTTTATAGTCCTCAGTACAGAATTTATAAAGTTTCATTATCCATGTTTCAGAATCATGATGTGCTGCCTGACAACCTTGTCTGTGTTTCTCATGCTTGTAAAAAAGGATATTTTACCATAGACAGCAAAACTTGATTCTTCTGTCTGAAAATAATTTGGGGAGGTGTGAGGGTTATGATCATACTACAAGGTGAAATGTTTATGGAGTATGCTGCACATCACATGTATCAAATCTGCAACAAATTTTCCTTTTCTCACTCTGCATTTGAATGAATCTGCCAGTTGCCCACAATACTTTGAAGTATGAATAATAAATCTGGGATATTTCACAGTATTTAGCTTCACAGATGTAAAGAAAAATTTTGACACACTGACCAGCTTTTTCACACTCTATATGAAATTGTCTGTAACATTGGTTTCTTTACATGACACCCCTTCTGCATTAATAAAAGGTCATCTTTAAAAAGTTAGGAACTTAGCCATCTCCAGCTAAGTTTTCATCCTCCAGCTCAAATGACTAAGTCAAATATATAGGAGTGCAAACACAGGTTTACACACACACATGTGCAATATATAAAATATATCCATTATATATATATATATATATATATATATATATATGAAATACATCCATTATTTACATGACTGATGCTAAAGATATCTCAGTAACTTAGATCCTTTCCATATTTAAAGATAAGTCACTTTAAAGGTGTTTCATGTTCATTAGTTCTTAAGATTCCCTCAAAGCTATGCACAAGTAGTCTACTTGGCAAAATCCTGGTCCACTCATTATCCTGAGATTTTGACACAAATTTTAACATACTCTTAATTTTACACATGGAGCCATAAACATCTAGCATTAGAAGTGAGTGAATAAATGAAATCATTCCAGTCATAGTTCAAAAAAAAAAACCCAAACAACCTGTCACCCTGGAAATGGAAACCTTCTGATAATGTTTTCATAGTTTTAGTCACTTTCCCATGAAAGTTCTATAAACTTAAGTTGTTTATCACATTCCTTCTAAGAAACATCTTTTCATGGATGTCTCTCATGACCAGTGTGCTTGGGAAGGTGGTAACTTAATTATCCAATCCCTGGTCATTGTCGAGAATCTATAAATACTGGAGTTAGAGAATAAAGGCACTGTTTTTTCTGTTCTGACACTGAGAGGTGTTCGTGTGAATCATTTAGTGTCCTCTAGCGACAACAACCCAAAACAAACAAAACAACAAAATTAATCCATTCCTTTTCAAAGAAACAAACAAACAAAAAAAAACAAAATAAAAGAAACTACAAAAATGAGTTTCGAACCACAAAAAAACCTAAACAAACTAAACTAAACCAGCCAAACAAAACCTTGTCTGAACTTGTCTGAGATAATTTTTGATCCTGAGTGGTAGCACAGGCAGAATAAAAAGAGAACAGTATAAAATGAGGGAAAAGCTTCTGGCAATCTTGTCTCATCCTGACCTATTTAACTCCCGGTTTGGTCCTTCTGATCAACCTCATATCACAAAACCCCTTGAAACTATAGCACATGATGAACCATTCTGTGTTGTATCATGGACTCATAGAACCATAAAATGGTCTGGGTTGGAAGAGACCCTAAAGATCATTCAATTCCAACCCCCTGCCATGGGCAGGGACGCTCTCCACTAAACCAGAGCCCCATCCAGTCTGGCCTTGAAAACTTTTATGGGTGAGAAATTTAATATATTAGGGTTGACTCTAGAGGGTTTATCAAGTTCAAGTTCAGAGGGTTTATCAAGTTCTACTAGTTCGTTTTCATTTTATGAATTACTGAACACAGATTTAACTTCAAAGTTTGTAAATAAAAAATAACATTTTGCACTTGTTTATATTTCCAGAGCTATGAATAAGCTTTAAAACTGTTTGTTGGACATATTTTACAGATAAGAAAACTGAAGTTCAGTGAATGAATTGATGTGGTCAAGACCATGACACAGATTTTGACAAAAAATATGACAAAACTCTAAAACATATACCTTGACAACTGGCAAAAATCAGGAGTTTATAGGAAGCAAGAAAACATCACTCAAACCCTGTTACAAATTTTGTAAACACCAAGATTAAATTGTGAAAGATATGTTATTTCCCTGCAGAAAACAGATCACGTTTTTAACTAGGATGTTAAAACTGATCTTTGTTATAGAACGTACACTTATATATGCACTAGTACTTTCATGGTAATACGTAACATACAATGTATTCTACAATATAAGAGGACTTCATGTTTGGGCAATTTGAAACAGAGTGCTCAAATTACAGTAGTTAAGCAGTCACTCCATTCTACTGCAAATGTAAAACTCCTAGAAGTGTTTTTCCTTAATTTCTCCTGAGATGCTTGTCTGTCTAAGTATTAGGGCAGTAAGTGAGACGTCTTTTAGACGGCTTGGTATTCCTTTTCTTCACAGCTTGTTGACAAGGAACATCCGAAATGCACTAATCCTGAAGTGATAATGCACCATGTTGACCTTGCATCCTGTTTTATTTCAATACTGGATGTCAAAAACAGGGTCTGGACTCTTGCTGGATGTTAAAAAGGCAAGTAGCCAAACCTTTTATTTGATAACTCAAAAAAAACAAAAACAAAAAAATCTAACAGGAATTGGAACCCAGGCTAGCCTGAATTCCCGCAATTGATAACGCAACAAGGCGACCCCCTGAACACAGCTGTGCAAGACGTTAAATACGGCCCGATCTCCAGGGGAGGGTACAACCCAGGGTCCAATGGGAGATCTCGGGAGGAGGAGTGAGGGAAGGCAGTTACACTCTCAGGGACCAATGGGGATACAATGGAGGCGGGAATGTAACATAACCACCAATAAAGTATTGAGGCAGGAATGGTAGACATGGAAGGGTCTGGAAGAAGAGGTGGGGTTTACAACGATGGATAGGGGGTAGGGGCAGGGTTAAGGTGATTGATAAGGAATGTTCAGGAAAACTAGGAGGGGTCTACATAACAGACAACTGGGGTCAAAACCAACACAGTTAATAGGGGGGGAGCAAGAGCATACCAACAAAACCAACAATTACAATAATCCAAACCCTAGTTTAACACTATATAAGAGTTCATTCAAAACACTTGTAACACTGGACATTCAGTATTTTAAGTGCCTCTTCACATTCCTTCTGTATGAAATTAAGGACGTGTACGTAGTTTTAAGAACATACATGAGTTTTAAAGTAGTCATGCTTTTGTCTTGCTCGTACACAACAGGGGAAGATAAATAGTATGGATGAAAATGCACTTAAATGCTTTATGCTGACTTAAAAAACCCTAAACTAAATACGTCTATTGAAAGACTTTCAGCCCTATTACAGTAATAAAATTACAGCCTGGGCCAGTGTTGCGGTGGGGGTTCAGTTTGCTAGCTAAGAGGGTTTTGTGTTCGCTTTTCCCCTCGGGGATCCGGCCGCCCGCGGCCGGGACTTCCGCTGCAGCTTCCCCCTCCCCCGCTGCCGCCGCTGTGGGAGCCCAGGCTGCCAGGTTTGCCCCGGCGCCATGTCCATCTCCACTTTCCCTTCGGGCAATACACGAACCAGTGCCCCTGCCGTTCTTGGCCATGCATTTCCGCTTTGCCTGTGTCCCAGCCACAGCGGCTTGGGTAGCTCCGTCTCGCCCCCCCACCGCGGCTCCACCCCGTCTTTTTCCGCCCGCTGGAAATCCCCTAGTTCTCGGAAGTTTATTAGAAGATTCCTATGCCTGTTACCGCATATCCTAACCTGTCTGTACCCGATTTGTAGAAAGTTTGTATGCCCACCTGCTCTAAACATAAACAAATCTCCTGACTGGTTCTTCTGACTTCAACCCCCCGAGGCGTTAACCCTTTAAAAAGAGACAGTCAGACCGCCAAGCTTTTGTCTTTCTCCCGGATTTACTTTACAGAATAAATCTATGAATTGCAAAATGGAAGAAAATCATTCCCACTTCTTTGCCTAATCCTATAGACTCATGTTCAAAGTAGGGCTGAAAGCTCTAATCCGAATCAGGACTCAAACAGCAGCACTGGCTCGGACCCTCCTTGGCTCGCACCGGAGAGAAAAAAAAAGCAACTATCTGAGCTATCCCGGGAATATCTGGCGCGTGCCAGGCTGGACTTAGGTGAACTCTGACAGTACCTCTGCACACTGTGTCCATCCTACTCCCAAGCCAAAAATACATCTTATAAGAGGCTCAGTGGAGTAAACAAAAGTACACTGAATTTATTTTTAACAAAAAAAAAAAAATATGTTTCAGAATTCATTGCTATTTATTGAAGTTCCAGTTCTGCCACTTAAACAGATTAATACATGCACTAGAGAGTTTAGCTATACCTTTCAGTGGTGCTGTGTATTATGCAAGTTACAACACAGTGGAGGAAGGGTGGCAGAATCAAGGGTACATTATTTCCTGGAGAAGATTTTTTGAATTTCATATTCCGTGTCTAATCAGTACTCCAACTCAACTGCCAGTAACTTTCTGCCCTAGTAAAGACAGCAGTGATCACTCTTCTGGTGTTAAATTTACATTTAAACTGAAATATTGCATATATTGTTGCATACATTGCTCTTGAGAACACAAAAACCATATGAGCAATTTATGGTATACTTTGGCAGAAGAACGGGGATGAATTGAATTTATTTCCACAGGAAATGCTTTTGCAATCCCAGTTCTCACTGAGAAAATAAAAAACATATTGCTGAGCACCTGGGGAAATCACCTAAAATGCACATATATCCTGCAGTCTAGATCCACAGTCGTAGTTGCCCAGTAACTACTTTTTTGAAATATAAGCTGTCTGATTGTGGTCACTTTGCTTAGTGGATAACTGTAAAGAAATGGAGAAATGGCTTTCCTAGAGGCTCACTGTAAATACAACATGCTGAATATTCTTTTTTTTCTTCTATTTTTTTAATTTTTTTTTTCCAAATCACTGTGGAATATACAGAGCTGTTAAAACAGCTTAAGAGGTGTTGCACATATTTAAGTATATTTAGATTCAAAATACATTGTTCTTTGGACCCCTAACTACAAGATTGCATATTACCTCCTTTCTCTGAATGAATCATAAATGAGGGAAATTAGAAGCCAGAAGAAGGAATTTCCATCCCATATAATATTGAAATACTAAGCAATGTTTCAAAAACTGCAAAGAAATATATTTTTCTATTAAGCTAAAGGGTCTTTTTCCCACATTGATTTTTCTACTGCACAAAACAGGAACGTTGACTGCAGAAAGATATGTTTTAAAAGGAAAAGCTAAATAGGGGGGTAATGGGAGAAGTAATTTTTTTCTTGCTTTACCATGCTGCCTATCTTACCAACACTCATTGCTGTCTGATATCCATAGGGAAATGTCATTTGGTTTGGGAAGCACTCGTGATATGAGAGAAAAGTCAACAGTAGGACACCACATTAGGCCAGTAACTTCTTGTGTCAAGACAGTTATGATTTTCTTATCTTCCTCATATGCCATTTTAGTTGTGTGTCCTGTTCTGCTGATCAGTGCTGTAACGTAATCCATAAGCAATCACTAATAATATTACAGCTCTGAAGAGTGCAAAGATAACAAAAGATTGGCATGGAAAAAGTAATCATTTTCTTTTAAAAAGTGTGTCGTTTCATATGTAAATGTAATGAAATAGTATTTCAAAGGGTGAAGATAAGTCATATCAGTCAAGAGTAACAAAACACCATAACATTTTCTCTTTTATGCTTTTATTTTTAGGAGATGTAGGAATTGAATGTTAATGTCTTCTTTCCATGAGAAGAAATTAATGTTATCTATATGCCCTTTTTCCTTTTTCACAATATGTTACTTCCCTGGAGGTTTACATGGATCTTTTTTCATTGTACTGTGGCTGGTAGGCACAGTATCTCTCAGAAAATAATGTCAAACTGCTAATTACCATGAGCAGTATTTAAATAAGCTGATCAGATCTGTTGTATTACAATTCCTTACTTCTGAAATGCTAGCTGAACATCAGATTGTTGTATCAGTGCCATATATACCTCTTTAATTATTTCACTGCATCTGTCGTGTTTGTATTGAATGCCTTGCATTCATGTTTTGTTTGGACAAAATGCATGTGAATACAGGTATTTATTTTGCAAACATAGCTGTGGCTTTTTAAATTACATATAAAACTTGTCTAATCCAGTTTGCTCATGATTCTGTCTTTGTATCTCAAAATCCAGTGCAATTTTTTTTGTGTGTGTGTGTACTGAGATGGACAGAAAAGAAGATAGGAAGATAAAGAGACAAATAATAAGAGGTAGGGTCAAAATTTAAAGCTATTTCTAATCATGAATACTTCATCTCTCATGCGTGAGACATGAACAAGACAAGTGTTTTGATTAACATCAAGAGTATTTCAAGCAGCATTATTTACCACAGTGTTCAGGGATGACATTGCATATTAATGAGGTATAATAAAATCATTGGTGCAGATGTGGAAAAAGCATTACTACCCTTCTTTCTTTAAAATAGTAATTCCTGTATTATTTTTCTTAGATTTATTTTCATGCCCTGAGACAAAAAAAAGTAACTTTTTCATGAGAACCTTTTGACAAAGCTGTAAATGACAGAAAAAATTTTCAAGATACCAACTTAAAACTGGTTTCATATTTCAGCACTGAAATCAATAAATTAATCTTTCAAAACTATCTTATTGAGAACTTTGATTTTCTTTACTTAAAAATGGAGAAATAAATTTTGTAGTGCCATGGAAAAGACATTAGAAGAGGGACAGTACCACTTAATTTTTATTATTTTCCTCAGGAAGCTGATCAGAAAAATATTTTGAATAGAAACAGAATATACAACCCTCAAAGGTCAGTAATGGATGAGCAGAACTAGCTTTTTTAGCCTCTCTCTTATCCAAAATTAATGGGTAATCTGCAGTTGACAGCACCTCCCACACAAAAAGCATGTGCTGCAGAGGCGTGTATGCGTATCTTTGAGAGGACTCCTGTCAGTAATCCCTTCTCTCCCTGTGTCCCTCTACGTTACCCAATACTTATATAAGAATCCAGAAATTGACTCAACACTGAAAGAACAGAACTGAAATGCCACTTCGTTCTCTCCAAGAATTACATAGTCAACAGTCTAGGTGCGCCTAGCAATGGCACACTGCAGCTCACTAATGTAGAACAGTAACTCAATTTTCCCCTAAACTATTTTGGAATCTGTATTATTTGGTTTCTTGTGGGTTTTTTTCCAATTTTCCTTATTTTCAAAAATCAAAGGAAATTGTATAAAAACCAGAAGAAAAAGGGCTGAAGAAAAGGTTACACAGTGAGAAGCTCACTTATGGAGGCTGGTGGGCCAATAGGGAGTCTATGGCACCCCCCTGGAGGGAAAACCCCTAAGGCCATAACCTCTTGTTGGGGTGAGGAAAAAGCTTCTCACAGCATGTTACATGTAGATTCAATGTATCCCATTGTCCCTTCCCCCCTCTCTCCACCTCTGTGCCCTCATCCCATTGGCCCTGATGTTCTACCCCACCCCCTGCTTTTCCTATATAACCCCATACCCTCTGACTATCTGGGGCTCTCACTTGAGCTCTTTCTTGACCTCTCTCCTCTCCACAGAGAGCGAGAGCCTCCTCATCCCTGGCCCCCTTCATGGCAGAAGCTCAATAAATACTCTCCATGCAACCCCATATGGGGACTCTGTCCCTCCTTCTACGTCACCTGAGCGTCAAAGGGCTGAAATCACTCGGCAAGAGCACAGATGTGCCTATGCCCCCAGGACATCCTTTTAAGAAAGCTTCTCCAAGAAGGTTGTGGCTCTCTGACCAACTGCCCACTGTGACAAGTGGTTCCCAAACAGGGACCT
Organism: Poecile atricapillus; assembly: GCF_030490865.1. Classification (NCBI taxonomy): domain Eukaryota; kingdom Metazoa; phylum Chordata; class Aves; order Passeriformes; family Paridae; genus Poecile; species Poecile atricapillus. Next base: position 83,786,778 of record NC_081250.1, read on the forward strand.
CTACTAGCGGGTCCCTGGAGAAGCATCTCCTGCAGCATCAGCTACAGCAATTAAGCCCCTCATGGGTTTTTGCCACTTCCCTGAGGAGAACCTCTCACGTTTTAGTGGCGGCTATCTGAAGGATGACCAGGACCCACCGAAGACTGAAGAGGGCGAAGAAGCACCAATGTGCTGGATGCCGATCAATAGTCTGACCACCCACCCAGCAGGTTTTCCTTGATCCAACTGGCACTGACCTGAAGAGCAACTGTAAGTTACATATACATAATATACTTAAACGGGTAGTGTTTCAGGGAATTCAGGGAAAATTTCGGATCTCGAGTTAAAAGCCCCTTCCCCTTCTTCCTTTCCCTGTGTGCCCAAACCCTCTTCCCCACCTGAGGGATGATCGGCAGGTGGTCGTTGCCATTTGGCACAGGGTTGCTGTTGATCTCCTGATGCGTCCCAGTTCCCTCTCTTCCCTTGCCAGGACAGTAAGGCACCTACTACCCTGGACCTTCCCCCTCATCATCTGTCCCATGACCCTTTACCCAGTTACACCTCCTGTTGATTTCCTACAAAACAGCGCTGGCAATGTGGCCAGCCCCACCATTTTGTCACCTCTGTTTCCAAGTCTTCCCGCCCTTACACCCCAAGAAGGCCAACCCCTCCTCTCCTCCGCCCTTTTCTGTGTCCTCCATCGTGTATGGCTTCTCCCTTCCCCCCACAATGATGGGTATAACCGTGCCAGGATCCCCCCCCTTCCATCGAGAATTCCCTCCCCATCGAGGATCCCATCCCTTGCTCCGCCCTTTCTGTTCTTGGCTTCTCCACCGTTGATCACCCCCCCTTACGGTTCCCATAACACTGGAACCGGAAGTGGCTATGATGGTGACTGGAAGGAGGCCATATTGGCTTCCACCGCCACTCACTAACTGGCAGAATCCAGTCACCCGAGAAAGCCCCATGCGGTCATAAAGCATCCTCCATTGGAATATGAGAGTAGCAATTCTTCAGACTCAGATTCCAGTCCTGGGTCAGAGGATTGCTGGGCCAAAACACAGAGGGAAGCCACTCAGTAGGGGGATTCAGAACTGGCCAAAAAAATCTTGACCTTCCCAATTGTTTACAAATGGGGGAGGAAGCCAACAGCACCCAACACCTGGAAGCCCATCCCCTATAGGCAGCTTAAAGAATTATATAAAGCAGCCAAGGAGCATGGGCAAGGATCCCATTTTTTCAAGAACCTCTTGAAAACCACTTTCTCCATGCACCTATTAGCTCCACACAATATGAAGAACATCATAAATTGCCTCCTTTCCCCAGCAGAGTACATTCTGTGGGAAAGGCAGTGGAAAAAGCATTTAAAAATATTATCAGAAACATACACAAAAAGATCCCAACTGACCCAACAAACAGTTGAACAATTAGTGGGAGATGGTGATTTCCAGAAGCCCCAAGACCAGGTAAATGACCTACCCAAAGCCACGTTAAATGACATTGCCACTGCTGCCAAGACATCCATGTTCCTCACTCCTGATAACTTGGTACCATCCCAAAGATTTTCCCACATTCAGCAAGGGGAAGATGAGAGTTTCATCAAGTTTGTGGACAGACTGTCACAATCCATTACCACAAGCGGGACTCATGAGAGGCTCGTTTGATCTCAGAGTGCAAAAAGGACACAAAGGGATTTCAGTTTAAATCACAGCAGTAACAATGCTTTTTTATTTTAGTGCTAACAACATGGGTTATGCGATAGATGAGAGAGAGAGAAAGAGAGAGAGAGGGGGAGAGGGAGAGAGAGGGATAAAGAGGCAAAGAGAGAAAAAGGGGGGTTATAGCTACCAACAGACGAGACGGGGTTGCCGGTGTCTTCTTCCGTGGGCAGATCTCTCTCAAAGAAAGTAACTTAGAAAGTCACTTTTATAGTCTGTTCCAAAGCGAGGGGCAGTTGGCCAAGAGGTGGAGAGATTTACAGGCCATTGTGATAAGACCTGTTGCTCTGTGAAGCAGGTGTGAGGTACAGAACAGGCCGCTCCTCACCAGTCCATGCTCAGCAGCAGGAACAAAGGCATTGTACCATGGCAGCGCAACAAACACCTGCAAACAATCACTACTGTGTTGCAGGTCAAGCACATCTTCAAACAATCACTTAGCAAGCATCCACCTCAACCAGTCCAGAACCCCTGCAAAAAAGTTCCCTGGGTCTGCAGGGTCTTAGTCTCTGTTCTTGCCATGGTTATGAGGCAGATGAGGGAATCTTCGGACCATCTCTTACACAGACTTAAGCTTGCCATCAGCAAACAAATAGGAAGTTCTTTTAGGCTTAATGAAGTTTATTTGCATGTTTTCAAAGTCTGAGTCTGAGTCAGAGCTTGAGCTAGATGCATGCTTAAACGTGCGCCGCTCTGTCTCCCGTGCGTGCCGTCTGTGGCCCCAGTCCCCTTCCGAATTGGAGGAGGAAGCCAAGTGGTAGTGGGCTTCCGGGCTGCAATGCTTTTTGGTGGGACTCCGCCCTCTCCCTTTCCCAGGAGCAGTTCTCTCCCCTCTCTTTCTCTGCCTTCCTTCCAGCGGGTTCTTTTCCTTACAAGGAGACACTCTAGAGCACGCTCTCTGATTGGACTGTGAGCTCTCCTCCCCTTCACCGTCGGCGCTGTCCTCCCACCTCCCCTTAGACTCCCGATCGCGTATGTCCATGCGCATTAGGCACCCTTCGCTCCGCCCCTTGCTCCGCTCCCCGGCGCCATTTCATGGCACATATGGCGGAGGCCTTTCCCCGACATCTCCAGGGCCCGTGGTGTCGGGCGCGCCCCGCGGCTCAGTGGTAGGAAGTCCAGAGGGACGTAAGGAAATATTAAATAAAATGGCCTTGGCAAATGCCAACTCCCCATGTAAAGCAATTTTGAGGACCCTACCCATTGATGCCAAACCAGCCATTGACCAAATGGTCAAGGCCTGTAGTAAACATCTGTCCACAGAAAACACAGTTGCTGCTGTCATCGTTAAGGGCATAGCAGAAGAAGTGTCAGGAGCATTCGCAGTGGTTGCTGAAAAAGAAAACAACTGATGCTTCAATTGCAACGAACTTGGACATTTTTTAAAGGACTGTTCTCTAAAGTCCCTTTTGCAAGATCGTCACGTGGATCATCCATGACTCCAGAATCAAGCGCGTTACGAGCAATACCTGGGAAACTCCCAGCAGAGCGCGGGACAATCCTGTGCTACGACAACAAATGTGAAGTTGCACCACCCTGCCCTGCCAGCAGATGGACAGCAAATGACACCATCATCCCGGTCCCTGAAGGTTCCACCACACATTAGGGAGACCCAACATATGGAGCGATACAGATGGGAACCTGGCACCAGCTGGTGACTGTACTGTCAATTGACTTTTCAGATGAATGAATTTACTGAATCCAACAGGAAAATATGGGTCACAAGACGACCCTTGGGACATCTTAGTTCTTGGAGACATCTTTCATGGTGTCCTGGGGTCACTTTATGATACTGATATTCCCAGTCTCCTGCTTTATATATATATTAAGTTCTGCACCTTTAAGATTAGCTTTGGGAACTAGGGAAGTTGAAACTGCTGGAGGCTGATGGGAGTTTTTTCTCCTGACCAATAACTGGCCATTTCTGAGACTTGACAGTGATTTTGACCATTGAAAAGTGAGATCAACCTGTGAAAACCTACCTTAAGATATAAGTCCAGGAATTTCTTGCTCTCCTTGGTTTCCAGCTTCTGATGAGGTAACAGGGCTCCATCTCGGCATCTTCCCCCACTCCTCCCAGCCGGACAAGGCCGCAGAGGGTGGGTGGGGGAGAAACGGAGCTGGCCAGCCTGACTTAGTTTGCAGTTTCTGCCTCTGAACTGAAACCTGACATCATGAACATCTGCAGCTTAAGCAAGACTTTACCTCTTTTACTACCTGGATGAAACTTGCAGATTAATCCTTTTTTTTCCCAGAGAGAGAGAGGAAGAGAGAGGGAGTGATAAACATATAAGGAGACACCATAAACCCATCAAAGACAGTGAAGAAAAGAATTAAGTTTTAGATAGGGAAGAGAAAATAAGGAGATGCTTTAATAAACTGAAATATTTTTCTGTTAAAGCTGTGGAGATGGACAGTTCTGTTCTGAAAAAAACTTTAATTCATGACAGAGGATATTGGGAGGAATGGAGAGTTTCAAAGTGTGGATTTTGAGCAAATGATGAAGTGGTTGTAACACTGTGAGATGCTGGAACAGAGGGGGAGAAGGAATAGTTGAAGATTTGTGGCCTTTAAGAGGCAGAGAAAACTTCTGTTTCCAGAGAGAGGCTCACAAAACCAGATGAAGAGAACTTTTGCCTTTGAATAACTCATCCTTAAAAATGACATCCCTAGACTCATTCGACCCATAACACACTTCAGAGTGATGTGAAATGGGAGGAGTGAACTGATGACAGGATTTCTGGGCAGCTGGCATCAGAGAAATAGAAAGCTACAAAGAAAAATAGTTTTCTTGTGAAAGAACCTCATAGATTAGCAGAAGAAGACTTCTATTTCTCTACAAAGACTGATGAAAAGATTATAGAAAGAATTGAGGCTGTTTTAAACACCAAAGTTTTATTTGTCTCTATGTTGTCATATGAACAAGGGAATGGTTGAGTAGTGGGGGAGAAGAGGGTTATTCTGGAAGTTTTATTCTAGTTCTTATTCTTGTAGTTTTTGTTAATAAACTTTCTTTGTTCCTTTTAAGTTTTAAGCCTGTTTTGCTCTTGTTCTAATCCATATCTCACAGCAAGAAATAAGTAAGAGCTTTTGAGAGATTCCAGGAACCTTTCAATCTGGCTATGGATTTGGTTTACGTAGCCAGAGTAGCTATGACAGCTGAACACTGTTTTCTAAAAGAGGTCTCCAACCTAAATTTGTACAAATTGCTTTCTAAGTTAATATGCCTCATCTCCCACAGAAAGAAACCACATCATATAATGCATGTGAGGTCACACACCAACTTCCCATGTCCCATCACAGAAGGCAACAGGAGGGCATGTTTTGGCTATGCCTGCTATGGACTGCCAACATCCCTGACATCTTTGTCCAAGCAAAGCTGCCAGACACATTTTACCACCAAAATGTACCTGTCCTTATAAGGATGTTTAAAATCCCTAGAGACCAAGCCAGAGTAATTGTGCTACATGCCCCAATTGCCAATCTTGTCAGATCCCTTCTATGGGCTCTGGAGTTAACCCCTGGAGCCTCAGTAGCTGCCAAATCTGGCAGACAGATGTCATCCCCATCCCATCTTTTGGGAAATCAAAATATGTACACATGTCTATAGACATGTTTTCTGGAGCTGTGTTTGCTTCGGGCCACGCATGAGAAAATGTCAAACACACCATCTGGCATTTTCGCCTTGCATTTGCCGCCCTTGGGAGCCCCTGAACAAATGAAAACAGACAACAGGTCTGCTTACACCTCCAGCAGGTTAAGAGACTTTCTCAACCATTAGGGGGTGAAGCATGCCACAGGCATACTGCATTCTCCCATGGGGCAGTCAATTGTAGAAAGAACCCACCAGACCCTCAAGAGTGTCCGTGATCAGCAGTGGGGAGGAACAGAGACTATGTCTCCCATTGAGAAGCTCTATAAGGCTCTTTATGTTACTAACTTCCTAAATTGTTTTGCCTCAGAGCCAAATCCCCCCCATACTCCGGCACTTTTCAAATTCAGCCTGAGCTAAGCTCAATGAGAAGCCACCGGTGCTTATCAAGGATCCTGAAACACAACAAATATCAGGGCTTTTCCCATTGATTACCTGGCAGAGGGGGTATGCCTGTGTGTCCACACCATCTGGCCGTAAATGGTTCCCGGTAAAAAGTAGAAAACCATACCTGGGCAGTGCAAACTCTGCTTCTGCAGAGAATAACCCAGATCTTTCCAAGGCCCATACAGAGTAACCTGAAAACCAAAGGACTGCTGCCTGGAGACAGATGGCACCAAATACAACCATAGCAAAGACCAGGCCATCCCATCACCAGATCACAAGCAAGACAGAAATCCAGACCAGACTCTAATTGAATTAATACACATAGCTGCTTTCAAGTTGTTTCAGAAGAAACTAGACAAAGCTACCCCTCCCCCCTCCCCTTTTTCCACCCCAAAACCGTACTCACCTTCTTGATCAGAGAGGGATTGATGTTTCGTATGCTTACTTTCAGCAATTGTGTGGAGAGAATTGAGGGGTTTTTCCCTGTGGTTGAGGCCATTTTTTCGGAGTCGGCTTGGGACACTTTAGGCGATTCCCTGATCGAGGCTCTGCTGGTCGATTATGAGCCCCGGGTGCTCCGGCTGCTGGGGATCTGGCGAAGGTGCGGCGGCGTTCTGAGGTCAGGTCCCGGGGTCGGCTCCCCCGGGATCGCTGGGGCCCCCAGCAGGTTGAACAGGGGTGCTGCGGGACCAGTGGGCGTGACTCCACCTTGGCTGGCGCCCCGGCGGTGTAGGCCTGAGGTGGGGTTAGATCCTTGCCAGCAGGCTGTCGGGGGCACCGCAGACCCAGGGGGTGTAACCCCGCCTTGGCCGGCGCCCCGGCGGTGGAAGCCCAGGGCGGGGTCGCCTCCTTCGTGTGCCCTCCTGGCACAGACCGATGGAGGGGCTGCCTGAACGGGGGGCGGCGCCACCTCTGGGGTATGCCTCAGGGTCTGTCCCATGTCCCTGCTGCAGCTGGGCTGTGCCCTGCCCCGTGGTGGGGGACGGGCCCGGCCCAGGCACTGCACCGGCGGCCAGGCACACTGTTCCAGTGGAGGAGTGGCCGGCGCTGCCTTTTGGACCGTTCGCCCCTAAAGAAACGCTGTTCAGGGCAATTCCGAGTGCTGCCCCCGCCCCGCGCCGGATTCGTGGGGTGTGGAGATGGGTGCTGCGAGTGGTGCGGATGCTGGGCCGGGTTCTGCCGGCCCCATGCTGCAGGTTTCCCCTCCTGCAAGCCCAGGTTGTCCCCTGGCAGCAGAGCAGGACGGTGCCGCGGCTTCGCAGGCTGTGCCTCTACCGGTGCCTCGGTTCCCCCCGGTGCTGGGGGCGGGTCGTGCCGAGCTGGCTCCAACCCAACCCACCTCGGGTTCCCGGGCATCGCCCGAGCCTGCGGCTGGAGGCGGCCCTCCCCCATCACCTCCTGCGGCTGCGGCAGACCGAGGTCCTGCACTGTTTACCACTGTCTCTGGTGGTGCTGCCGCGGGACAGAAGCCAGTGGCCTCCATGGACAAGGGGTCCCAGGCTGCTGGAACTTCTTCGGCTGCCCTGTGGACTTTGTCTTCCTGTCCAATGATGGTGCAGCTGAACGTATCAGGCATTCCATGTGCTTCCAAATGCTTTGGTCCGATGGATGAGGGCATGAGTGCTCTTCTGTGGGCATGGTTGCATACCACTGCTCAAGGCATCATTGTTCACTTAGGGGATGTTAATTCAGATTTCCTGGGGTGCATTTCTGCCATGGGTTCCACACTCACCCCTTCTGTTCCTATCCCTGCTGGACTCAGATTTGCTCACCTTGTGCCTTTTGAGTCTTATGTTCGCAGAGCTGAGAACCAGCTGCGGGGAGATGGTGGCTTCGGGTTCCCTGGACCTCCCTGGGTTACTGGACTGCTGTTCTGACAGCCAGGGATCATCCTGAACGGGTCTGCACCCTGTCCATCCTTGGTGAGATGCTGTCAGAGATTAGCTTCCGCGGGTTTTTGACACTGGCAGGGACATCATAATTGTCAGGTTTGCTGATGGGCCCCCAGAGTGACCCTTGGACCCGATACTGACACATTCTATGCAAAGAAGAACTTGAGACTGACTCTTTGTTCAGCATTTTCTGTTGTCTTCTCTCATGATAGACAAGTCACCCTCCTTGACTTGATGCAGGAACAATTGGATCACAGTGATCTGGAGCTTCGACCAGTCCCTGGGACATTCCTGTTTTCTGTATCAAGAAGAAGTCTGGGAAATGGAGGTTGCTACAATACCTCCAGAAACTTCATGCTATGATGGAAAGCATGGGGATGTTTCAGGCTAGCATGCCTTCACCTGCCATGCTTCCTCCTGATTGGCTAGTCCTCATTGTCGATCTGAAGGATTGTTTTTTACAATTCCTTTGCATCCTGATGACAGACCGAAATTTGCCTTTCTGGTGCCAGCTGTCATTAATGCTGAGCCCACACAGAGATATCAATGGAGATTTTGCCATAAGGCTTGTGAAAATTTACCGGCATTTGCCGATGATATGGGGCTCTAGCCCTCTCTGGAGTTTGCAAGCAGTTTCCTGCTGCCCATCTCTACAACCTCCCTGAAATTATTTTAGGGTCAAAATAATTTTTGGGACGAACAGTCCCACATCTGGAGGTGCAATTATTTTTTTTTGCATTCAGTGCAGACACTGCATGAATGATGTCCAGATATTAATGGACTTCTACATGGTTGTGTCCCTATATGGGACTGACCACGACACAACTGTCTCCCTTGTTTGGTCTATTAAAAGGGGACTCTGATTTAAAGTCACCTCTGACACTGACCCTACAGGCACAGTAGGTGCTGGAGGAGGTTCTGCGAGCAGTTTCTGCTCATCAAGTTTATTACATTAATCTTTCCATTGATGTCGCTGTTTTGTTTTTTGGTTTTTTTTTTTTGGAGAGTCATGAGGCTGGATCAGCCCAATTGATGGAATTACGGGCTGCTGTCATAGCATTTTATAAGTTCTCCCAGGCATCTTTCAATTTGGTCATGGATTCTGCCTCCGTGACCAAATTGAGAGCCATCCACAAGCAGGTGTTGATGTTGGACAACTGTTTCATTTATTTTTTGAGTTTTGTTGTTTTTCTGGTTTTTTGGGGTTTTTTTTTGTAATAACGAAAGGGTGAGATATCACCCTGAAATTACAGCCTTCTGATTGTATGGAGTATTGTATTTTCTTATTATTTATCCTTTTGATTGTTTATAATGTTGCTAGTTTTTTTGTTCATTTTTCTTTTTTTCTTTTCTTTTTGTTAAACCAAAAAGGGTGAGATGTCGCCCTGAAAACTCAGCTTCTGAGCTTGCTAACATGGTTTTCTAAGTACTTTCCCAGGACAGTAACTGCAAACATAGATATGTGTACATTCTTTCTGTTACATGTCTTGTGATGGGCATCTCTCATGGCCAGTGCAGTGAGAAAGTGTTATCCTGACCATCCAATCCCTGGCCATGGTCAGAAGCCTATAAATCCTGGGAGGAAAAATAAATTCTCTCTTTCTTTTCACCACACCTCCACCTGTGTCCTTGTGATCTATTCATCTTCAGCGGCAACAGATGTGCAACTTTCAGACACACTCAAGATAAAGCCCTTCAGAGTATCCCCTGATCCAAGTGAACTCACTGCATTATTTAGTATGACCATATTTTAACATGCAGAATTAATGAGGAAAAGAAAGAAATCAACTTTCTCATTCAACTAAATTTATATCAAACAATATTTAAATTATAATGGTCTTCAGAATTTGAGACTTCAAGAGCTAAAATATAACTATTATGGCACCGTTACGGTGAATCTACTAGCTACAGTAGGTGAGTTCAGGAGTTTATGGTTTCCACCACTGAGGGATTTTAATATCAGTGTAGCAAGAACCTTTCTGGAATGGTGTAAATATCTTTGAGTATTTTGCTCTTTCTTGGTTATATGGAGAAATTATTGAAACTAGCTTCAAAGCCTGCTAGGTGTTACGTGCTCTGGGATCCCCCTCAATGAGAAACTTACCTTATTTTTTGTTTTCATTCCTTTTTTCTTTAGTCTCAACTCACTTATTTTTTTAAAATGTTTCCATTTTTAAAACAATGTGTAGTTCAAAAGACTTACTTTTTTTGGAAAGTACCACAAAATAGGTCTAATCATTTTGCATGACTTAGATTATAATCCAGGTCTTCACAAGAAAATGGGTTGAGCCAGAAGACTCATTGTTTTATCAGAAATCAGTGAAAATATGAGGAAGAGAAACCAGCTCTCGTGATTATCTGTGCTGGAGCTGTTTTAACATGGTGAACTGTAGGATGGCTGCCATAAGCAGCAGACCAAAGGGAATGAAAGAAATCAATTGGAGTTAGTTGTGCAGTGGGCCAAAGAAGTCCAAATGTCAAAATGTCCTGATATGACTTTCTGGCCACTCATTCTATTTTTTATGACAAGTACTTTGAAAAAGATCTGGAAGTATTGAACACTATGAGACACCTTGCTCCCAAGTAATTTTACTAGAATGTAAACATATTTTTAAGTAAATTCCATTAGACAGATAAAATTTATCTACAGAGAAACTTCTTAGAAAAAATTGAATTGAAAGCTGGTTTATATTTTCAGTTTGCTACTGTAGACTTTCTGAAGTAGATATTTCCTTTACAAGTCTTTCCATTTCGCATTGCTTAAATGATATATGATTGTCTTCTTTATTTTAGAAATAATCCAATCATGGAAACTGTTAGAGCATGGAATTGCAAATGAAAGAGTGGCCAGAAATTTAATTTTGCCTCTCAAGAGCTTGGAAAATTCTTTTGTGGGAAAGGAATGCTTCAAATTATTTCACTACTAATACTTTTAAAATTACAGGCTTCATCTTAGAGATGTTACTGTTCAGCTTTTAGGCATAAATTCACACAAATTCCAAGATCACACCCAGTAAGTGCTTAATTTTCATTCACAGTTGTCTTGAATATATAAAAATTGGAAAGCTGAATGTTGCAAATTGTCTTTTCATGGCAAATCCATTATGTACTGTAACTGCTTTGAAATTTGACCTGTTTTAATAAATACATAGTCTCATAGAGTTTTCTATTATTTTTTTCATTGTAGTAGGACAGAAATATTCCTATGTCCTGTATCTTGGAGACTGATGTGAAAAGGTAGATTACATATACCAAGTCTAGTAACTTGATAGTGTCCGATTTTGTAGCTACAGATGTTTGGTCTTTAAAATACAATGAATATGCTTCATCTGAAAAATGTAACCAATATATAACTTCTGTGTCTGACTCAATGAGAGAGAGAGATGATATCTCTAATAGGAAAAATCCCAACAGGTTATCTCGTTCACATAGAGTGTGGTAGTTATTACTGAAACAAATAAAAGATACTTTTGTCATCTTTATGAATGTTGATGTGTTTACAATGATTTCATTATAATAGGTTATTAAATTAGGTCCAAAAAGACCATTCAAACTTTGGACTGGGTGTGTATGTCAGAAAAATTTTCTCAAAATGTCATAATGATACAGATTTATGTTTATGACTTCTTTATGAAGTTTATGACTTCTTTTAATTTCACTCAAAAAATACATGTCTAATACAGAAAAAAAATAATTCTTAAACCCAAAGAAACAATTATTCTGGATCTATGAAAATTATTAGAATGAGGGAGGATTTTCTTTTATACAGCAATTCAGTTACTTCAGCATATGTTATAACTTATGTTATCACAGAATAAATTAGAATCTGAAAAAGATTTTCTTAGGCTCTCCATGTATTGTCAAATTGATATAAGTACATTCTTCTTAGGAATTAATGTTTTCTTTCATTTTTGGAATACTCCTTCAATGATCTATTCTATACATGTACTGATTTCTGCCTGTTTCTGAAAGGAAGAATTCATGGGAGAAAAGTGCTCAAAGGCAAAATGATTCTCACAGCTGATGAATAACACTGCACAACATACAGCTGGTATTTTGCAGTATTTAGAAGACAGACTGAAATTTTGCTGGAATTGAATTTTTATGGTTGGTGTAGTGATAGCTACAACTGGAAAAAGATCCAATATTTTTGCTTTTTTTATTTGAGCATCTAAGTTTTCATAAAAGCCAAAACCCACAAAGTTAGGCCTCACTGAAATTTTCAAAAAGGTACGCAAATATTAAGATTTGAATTATGACACTATTGATTTAGAATAGTTCTCACTGTTTTCCATATTGTCCACCAAACCTGGAAGCTTCAGAAATAAAATTCTGTCTGTCACAGAGACCCAGTGATATTTTTTAGAGCACATAAGATTTTGAGTCATGAAGATCTAACCCTCAAAAATGCCAATTCCAGGCAATGGCAATTAAGGTCCAGAGAATATTCAGGAGTTTGTATCTCAGTTCCTCAAAGGACTCAGCCTCACTAAGTGGACAAGTTCTCTCAATTTATTTTCTTTTTCTGCTGTGTCAGCATTATAGCAATCTCAAAGGCTAACAACTAACTCAAATAAAGAGGAGCTGACCATTCTTAAAACTGCTATTTTATGTCCTGAAAGAGACGGAATAAGAGACAGGCTGGTCATTTGCTTTTCAATAGCAGTTGGAATAGACTGGAATGCAGAACAGTTGGAATGCAGAAATTTGTGTGTGTTTGTTGGGATGGGGTGTTAGGTAATTCTTTCACTGTTGGAGCTTTTGTGGTTTTGTATTTCCTATTTATTAAAATTCTAGAGGAAAACAAAGAAAAAAAAAAAGCCCACACAGCTGTGCTACTCATTCATTCTTGCTATCTTTTTATCTCTTGCTTGTCTGTTAAAATGCAGAGATCACCCATATCATGACAGCATTGACCAGAATCTATGGAATATTTGCAACTCAGGGTCCATAACAGCACCAGCTATGAAATGGTCATTCTGTCAGGGACAAGCTGGCTGCTGCTCTCAGCTAGAAATTGATGCTGTTTCGTTACTGAGGTCAAGAACAGCACAGTGTTCTAGCAGCAACTGATGGTCAAATGTCATTGGAAGTGGAATAAAAGACATTCATATATTTAATATTCAAAGCCTCCATGCCAAAGAGAAAAGTAGAAGAGGTTGGCCATTTCCTCCTAAAGGCCTCATCTGCCTACTCCAGCTGACATGTGGAGCGTGCTGATCCCAAAGGATTCAGCTCTTACAAATTATTATAAAGTAGAACTGGGTGAAGTTCATCTCTCACAGTGATCACAACTCCATGAGCCGTTCTGTTTGTGTCATATAGTTACTTTCAGGGACTGGTCTCGGATCAAAAATGGGCATCAATCTGGGAAGGAAGGAGGTTAATATGGAGTTATGTGTATGTTTTCCTAGTTAAATATTATAGAGACTGAGTAATCTAGGTGTTCTGGAGTAATAAACATATTCCAGGACACGAGGACACCTTTGTCTCCTGTGACCATAGATGATATTCCACATACTCTTGTACATGGAAAGAAACTCCAAGAAGACAGAAAACAGACTTTTTTCTATAAGGGTACTATTTATCTATTAAGAAAAGCTTTAAACAGACATTAAAGGGGAAAAGGCAGTATGAGTGACAGAAATTCATAGTTAGTAATTGAAAGAGGAATTTAAATAAGAGTATCAAGATTTCTTGAGTGGGAGGAGGTAAGGATTATTCAGAATAAAATCAAAAGAAAAGAAAAAGGAAATTAGAGTTCAGACTATTTATTTATGTATGCTGATTAACAGCATACAGGAAAAGAGATTGAAAGACTTCTATTAAAAAATACAACTTTTTTGAAGTACAAAGAATTACCACATAACTGTGTCTGTTAAAATAATGAAGGAGAGAAAGTGTTATAAAAGATTAGTTAAATGTCAATGCTGAGAGAGAATTTGTAGTCACTGTTTAATAAGAACAAGGATTAAGAGATAAAGCAGACTAAAGGAAAAATACAAGGATCAAAATTTACGCTAGACAGAGATCTAAGAAATGTCCTGAGATAAACTCAGTTAAAAATTCTCATTGACTCCACCCCAAAGACGGAATTTTAAAGACTGGTGTATAGTAGTAGATACCATATGAAAAATTAAATTTAAAGAAGCAGCCAGAAGATACAAACACAAGGGGAAAAGACCCAAAGAATAAACCAAAAAAAACCCCAAACAAACAGAAACCAATGAAAAAAAACCCCAAACAAACAACAATAACAAAATAAAATAGAAAAGCAAAAAAGAGTATGAAATGAGGTGCAACTATCAAGCAACTACTTCGGGAATAAAAAGCGCTCATTCTATTATTGACTTAGTGTAATACCTTGAAACAGTTCTTTCATTTTCTCTGTTAATTTTAAAAGAAAGAGCAAGGTACACTCTACTCAAATAGCTTGTAAGTGTATTTGAGCATGAGGGTGTTTCATGCCCCTTTTTACCACTAAACAAGCCATCTGTGATCAAGTGACTAATAGAATTAAGATTTTATCTGCCCACAATATTTCATAAGCAGATGATAAAAGAAAATATTTGCAGCTATCTGGAAAATAAGGAAGAAGTTAGTGCAGATGGCATCCAACATGACAACAGATTTGTTTTTTTTCTAAGTATAAATTTTATCAATCTAAACTGATTTCCTTCTGCATAGGATGTCAGCCTGGACAGAGAAAAAAAGTCAGTGAGGTCTTTCATCTTGCTTTAATAATAATGTTGATATGTTCTCATGACCTACCCATGTATTATACAAGAAACAAAGTCTTGGTGAAATTCTTACAAAGAGGCTCCAAAACCAGTTGACTAAGTAGTGTGGAAGGATATGTTAAGGGGAGTTATGTGAGTTTTCCTACTGCTTATCTCCTCTTCAAGTTTTATTAATACCTGAATGCTGCAACAGAAAATGTGCTCATTAAATTGTAAATGGCAGGAAGATATGGTCTAGGAGAACAATATGGGCAAACAAAGAGTAAAACATATGAACAGGAACAATGAGCTGTTACAGATGTAGGATGGAAGCCAAGTAGCTGGAGGAGTCCTGCTCAAAAATGGGCCTGAAGGTGGTGTGGAGCATCATGACCTGAAGGTGTTTCATGGTATTGTTTAAAAGGAAAACATATGATCAGGTTGTATAAAGCAGAGGACAGAGCAATCCTGTTTTGCTTATCACTGAGACCACTTCAGCTGAAGTAGAGCACTCTTTCAGAAAATGGATGGGTACGTGGGTACTAATTGGAGATAACTCAGAGGTCACAGTAGGCCACAAAGTAATGAGTTTAAAATGCAGCAAAGATTCAAATTGGCTATTGTGAGGTATGTGGGAAGAAAGACCTCCTGCCATTATCATACACAGGATTGCCTAGGAAAGCCATGATCAATGAAGGTCTTTAAGAACAGACTGAAACAGCATTTGCCAAGAGTGACACTGGCAGAGTTGATTATGCCTTGGGCAAGAGGATGAACAAAAGGAACACATGAGGTCCTTTCCAGCACTGTGCTTCTGTGACTCTCTCTGGTATTCTGCCATTTTGTCTAATGACCTAAGTTTCTTGCTGTGTTGAGTTTGACACTGAAAGTTGGGTGGGCTAGGTCCAGGCATGGTTTATCAGGAAGTTTTGCAAAAGAGTAAATCTGACATCAGCAGTTTTCCATAGGTATCATGCTAGAACTGCTTATTGCAAAGAGATATGCATGAGCTGAAGTTGCTCCTTGGAACAGAACTATTCATGGGATGCACTCTTCATATTTAATTTCCGGAACTCAATACACAACTGTGTTCTCAAATATTTTTCATATATAAACTCATTTCTAAGACATATTCCTCTATATGCTATAAGCAGAAAAACAGAGAACATGATTCAAAACTTACCCCTATTTTATATATATTTTATATAATATTTTGTATATTTATTTATATATTTTAATCCAGAATGGATGGCTTGAAATTGTGTGTACCAAGTAACAAAGATGGTACTCAAATGAGATTAGAGCTGGCAGACATGTTGTGAGTTATGTCTGCTCATTTCCCACAAGATTAAGGTTTTCATTTGTTCCCATTAATGTATGTCAACATGAATTAATGCAGGTATTTTATTACATATGTGGAAAAAAAATCAGACTCATAATTTATCTGCAAATGAAAATACACTAGATTGTGTTTTCTGGGTTACTACTCTAGTTGTCATGTCACGCTGTAAAATATCTCCCCTCCCCCCCCCCCCCCAAACAAAAAAGCTAATTAAATTTGATTGTTCTCACTTTTTTTAAGTTTTTTTGAGTGGTACTTACATCTGTGTTAGAGTAGTATAAATGCAGAAGGTATGAGGAAATATTTAAATACCAAGAGTAAACCTATTTCCTACTCAAATTCTGTGGGATTGTGTCATTTCCTAAAATTTTTATCATACTCCTTTTTTCTTTTTTCTAATACCAGATTACAGTATTAATTACAGAAATTACATAATATTGTCTGAGAAAATGTCTATGTTCTTTCCCTAGTGTGTTCTGAGAAATCTGTAGAAAAGTGTTATGAGAGAATAAGAATGAGCTGCTTTAGCTGAAGCACAATTCACTTATGATTAAACAATTTTCCTCCAAACTGAAAAGGACTTTTTATTTCAGTTTCTGCCTAGATGGATATTTATATTTTTAGTATAGCATCATCTATTTTCAGTTCTACATAGAACTGAAAATTCATGATAAAGGGGTAATTGCAAAAGATTTTTCAGGCAGAATCCAGGAACTGAGAAAAGGAATCCAGATTTTTAAAATTCAGACACTGATGAGACATGTAAATAACTTCTGACACCGGAATAAAAAGAGATAGAAAATCTGAAGAAATGAGGAAGTAGGTCAAAAGGACTGCAGAACTTAGACCAGGAGAATTAAAACCATAAAGCTCCACAATTTTAAGGTCTTTAACGCTTTTCTAGAACTGAAAAGTTATAATTTTGCAAGCATGACATCAAAGCAAACTGAGTATTAGGGTATGTTTTTAGCACAACAGAAATAGATCATATATAATGTGAAAACACATCAGCTGAATACTGTAGGAGGAAACTGGTCCATTCAGTTTTAGCCAGTTCAGATTGTTTCACATGTCAGTGCCAGGTACAGAGAGCAAATGGCACAGAGCACATATGTAGGAAACTCTATAATGCCCATCTTCCTTCTTTGCATAAATATAATTTAGATCTGAAAGTAAATCACAAGCTTTTAATTGATGTTCACTAATAATGTCTTGAACCTTGAAGCTCAGAAGCTTCCATAATATTTCATAGTGGTGTGCAAAGAGAAGAGCTGTTCCTATCTGAGATGTCATAAAGCAAAGAGAAGAGCTGTTCCTATCTGAGATGTCATAAAGCAAGAAACCACTGGTAGCATTTTTGGGGCAAAGTATGATGGTGTGAAAATGCCTTTCAGCTGAATTTCAATTTTTGGAAAAGATCACTGAAGATTTGGTTTATATTTCAAGTTCAGAGGTAATGAATCAATGACCATGGGAGGAGGAAGAAAAGGCTGTGGAAGGCACACTTAGGTTGTCCTGGCACAAATTTCAGTCCCACATTATGTGGCAGGTGAGCTGGGAGGACCAGTGCTCCAGGTCCTGGAGTGAGCAGATCCATTATAGTATCTGTGCTCCTTGAGGACCCATACGATACTGATTTCTTTTTAGACTGGTGGTATAAAAGTGCACGGGTCTACTTGCGATGAAGTGATAGAGAGATGCATGTGGCTGTGATACCAGTGATGTAAGACTGAGAGCTTTTGGGTGAAACTTCACAGAGAAACAGTGATTCCAGCAAGGCCTCCCAAGGCAATACTAAATACAAGTTATAATTCTTATACCATGAGAAATGGGAATGCTCTCAAGTGAGACCTTGCAGCACTTTCACTGGAGTTTATTTGATCCAAACTGCTGACTCTGCTGACCCAAGACAATAAAAACTGATTGGAACCATATAAAAAGAGGAGCAAGAGAGGACAAAAGGCATCATTAGATTAGAACTAAATTTAAAAATGTTCTAAACTGTGATTGAAAAATCTAACAGAATAAATAGATAGTTTTGTTCCCTAATAAATATTGTATTTCCCAAAGAAAAATGTTCCAAGATATGATCCAGGAACCTGGCATATGAGAAATACTGTTTTGCAAGGTTATCCCAAGGGATTTTTGTTTTGTGGATGGATTTATGTGTGGGATCCTAATTGCTCCTATTTCTCACATTTTCAGAATAAACTTTTAGGTAATGTTTTCAGCTTTTCAGTGTCTAGGTGGACAGCAATATAAATAATAAAAGCTGCTCAGCATTTTCTATTGGAATTTCTTAATTATACTTGTGAGAAATGCAAATTTATAAAGCAACTCAAAACAACCTATTATCAAAATAGAAACAATACTTCTTCAGTGTTTGGGTGACTGTTAAATTCTATTTCCTCAGTGTGCCACATAATAATTTTCTCCAGTCAGGTCAGGCCCGCACTACTTGTGATGCAATTCAGGTTTCCTATTGAGTGCCATCATAAGAGGCTCATGAATGTCACTGGATCAGGTAAGAGCCAACCTCTGCCTGAATTCCAGTGAAATTATGTAGCTCACAATAAACATTAAGTTCAAGCGTGAATTATCTTGTAACAGTGTTCATCTCAATACATACAAATAAAATGTTCTAATGCTCAAATACAGAGAGTTTCCATTTGGAAAAAATTAGATTCAAGATTAAATATTTAATCAATACTATATTGAAATTTTTATTAATTGAGAATTTTCTTGGGGTTGGCAAGTGATATTTTGGAGGAAGAGAAAATAAGCTGCAATTTTCTTCACAAACCATAGGCTTTGATCATTTCCAATTAAGTGCTATGGAAAGATTATTCAGAATACTTGAGCTAGACATATTTACAGCATTTTTGGGAAACTTAATCCTGAGATATTTTGGAAGTAGTCAGTCTACTGATGGAGTGTATCCTAACAACTTGCAGAAGCAAATCATATGAACTGGCAAAACTTAGCGGATTACTACCAAACTTTCCTATTCCCCTGCCATTTATTATAAATATTTTGGAAAGTAATGTTTAATTTGAAATTATTTGGGATATGACAAAAGATAGAATATGTTGAACAAGTTATTGCAACTAGCTACATGTTGCAGTGGGGTTCTGAGACCTCTCATCCAGTTCAGCCAGGTCGAGCATGGTGGAATAAATTGGGACAGGTACAATGGAGTGCCCAAAGATAGATTTTAATGTTCACTGGGGGCTGCATTGTCCAAGGGGCTGCATCCAAAGACTGGGGGTATGGCAAACTTAACAATATATAGGGGTACCTGAGGGCAGGGGTCCAATCATGAATGTGGACCAGGGACATGGAATGATTCCAGTAGCATCCTAATTTCCATCCTTTCAGTATCCCAGGGCCTCAGGTTTATTCCCTTCATCTCATGGACCCGGTCCAAAGTATGATCTATCCCAGCTGATTCAGTTCCTGACAAACCTTGGTGCTTTTAAGTCATTAAAATACATTAATTTTTATTATGACACTGTCAGAGAGAACAAATATTCAAAGTAATTTAGTTTGTCTGTTTTCATTAAATATGTCCACATCCCTGCTGATAAGCAACAACATTTGAAAGATAGTAGGAGCCACTGTGAGTTACATTTCTTACAATTACATTTATTGAGAAATGTATTAATTCTGTTTGCATTTAATGCAGCTTCCATATAATCATACATTTCAGAAAATAGGAAATCTGGTGTTGCTATGAGGGCTGCTGGACATGTATTTTCCAGATGAGGAATATTGAAACTCAGCAGACAGAATAGTTTTTCAGTTAAACAAGAGTACTTTAGAGCAATGGAATATCTGAGGCCTTAAGAGAAAAACAATGTATTCCGTCATTGTAGGAGTTTAAAGTGCTTAGCTGAAATACCCAGCAGAAATGAGGGAACAAAGACCTAGAGTGCTGAAAATGATTACTGGGGACTCTGGAGCTCACAGATAGCAAAATACTGTTCTCTGATTGAGGGAAATACTATGAATGCTGAATACTGGTAAGCTCATGGGAGCATGGTGTAAGAGCCAGCAGATAGATTATGACTAGAAAAGTATGACTGTACATAGGTAATTGGATGCAGGAAAGAGCGGGTACAATGCCTGTATGCTCAAGTTCAAAGAACGCTCAAGTTTAGAAGAGGCTCCAAGGAGGACAAAAGCACAATTGTTGTCAGTATCAGATTTGACCTTGAGCTATAAAGGTGGGCAGCTACATGACAATACAGCAGTGAGACACATTACAAGAGTCCATGCCATGTAACTTTTGTTGATGGACACTGCAATCTGTACTTGTATTCTTTTTTTAAAATCTGTATCTCCTGCACTTTTCCTATGACTAAAATGGGGCACAAAAGTTCTCCTGCAATATGTGTACCTTTGGTTTTTTCCAACATATGTTGCTTATGTATCTGATTTCAAAATAGAATGTTGGGTTGACCTTGACCAACTGCCAGATGCCCACCCAGCCTTCATTCCCCCCACTCCCTCCCACAACAAGACAAGGGGGGGAAAAAGAGATGAGTAACCTTATGGATCAAGGTAAAAAGAGAGGGTCTCTTATCATTTGCCATCACAGGCAAAACAAACTTGATTTAGGGAAAAAAAAACCTACTTATTGTTAATTAAAATAGATTTGAATGGCAAGAAATTAGGACAAAATTAAAACAGCACTTTCCCACCTACCCTTCACTCTTTTTCCCAGACTAAAATTCATTCCTTCATTCCCACTCCTTTCTCCCGCTATATGGTGCAGAGAGGATGGGGACTGGGGCCTGTGGTCAGTCCATAAGGTTCAGTCAGTTCATCTCTGATGCTCCTTCCTGCATGCAGTTTTTCAGTGCTCCAGCATGGGCCCCCCAGGGGCTGCAGCTTCCTTCAGAGCCTGCCATTTCCTCTGTAATGGGATCCTCCAGGTGCTCCAATGTGGATATCTGTTTTGACATGGGACTCAGTGGTTTGCAGTGTGGATATCTACTCTGAGATGTTCCTCTCAACTGGCTGCAGAGAACTGCCTACTCCATCAGGTGTGTCTGATATCTGCAGGGAAATCTCTGTTCTAGTACCTGGAGCATCCCCTCCCCAGTCCTTCCTAGGGTCCGTAGGGCTTTTTCTCACACTTTATCACTCACTCAACAATAGCATTTTGACCTTTCTAAATAGGTTTTCCCAAAGGTGCCACACACATAGCTGAAGGGCTTCAGCTGTGCCTGGCAGTGGGCCCAACAGGCGCTGACAGGAATCAGGTGTCTCCCACGTGGAGCAATTCTGGCCTCTCCGCATAGAGGCCAGGGCTGCATCCCTCTCCACCATTGCCAATACCTCAACACCCACACCCAATAGAAGCAGGCAGTAAGTGACAGCTCTGGAGGAGAGCATGACTAAGGAAAGGAATTAGAAGGTCCTTTGGGAATGGGTAAATAAGAGAATATTTCAGCTGGGCTTCAAGACTCCATTGGAAATGGGATGAATTCAGGCAGTGAGACTGTGGCACAATGAAGAACTATGGCTGAAAGTCTCAGAAGCACTAACTGCCCACTTTAAAAGGTTGGTAAATAAAAGGAAATTATAACATCAGAAACAGAAAGGGAAAATAAATTTTAAAAAAAATATTTAAAATTCCTGTTATCTTCAAAGTCTTGTTTACTTCTTTTCTTTGTGTGTTTCCAGCAGAACTTGTAAATACAGTGTATTTCAAATGTTGATTTGCTGGATTCAGACAATTAAAACATAGCAACTCTATTTTGAACACTGTTAATCCCAAAGCACAATAGGAATTAGGGATTCCCTTGTATATTTTAATCTCCTGCATACTTTTGGTGTAATAAACTGCTTCTCTGGCTTGTTTGTAATACATCTTTTGTTACATTCTGCAGCCTGAGCAATTATTGAATTCATTTAAATTCTAAGATAAGCTACTTTTCTCCCTCTTTAAGCATAAGGTCTAAAGGTAATACTAAATTCTGGGGATTCTGAGGGTTTGACAGCTCAGTGAGTTCTTTGAATTTACTAACATTTTTTTCCATAATTTAGACTCCTTTCTAATAAACAAAAAAATCATTGGGTGTAAGCATAACCAGTCTTCCCCCTAAGTGTTTAATCTAAAGCTCACTAAAGTTAGTGGAAGGAGTTCTGAGAGCTTCATCAAACTTGAAATGGAAGTCTGTGCTCTCTACTACTGACAAATGCTCTGAACACACAGAACTACCCAACGACATAACATATTTTTCTTTTGACAGAATTTTATTCTGTATCTTCTACCACCTACCTTTCCCCTCACTCTCTGAATTTGTTTTCCCCTCCGTCCCTTCTTTTCTCTTTCTTATACTGCTTTTGTCAGATTTTGTTATATTGACTCAGTTTTTTGTTACCATATCTCCATGTGGAGAGAAAACAACACACCGTCCAAAACCAGTTTTCACTTCCCAGAGCTTCATCTGGTTCAGGAACAGGCAATAGGAATTTACTTAATATCTCCATCTAAAGGACTTATCACTTGTGAATAATAATGAAATTATTTAGAATGTATTTAAATGTAAGTCAAAATTTATAGACTTGAATGTCTAACCACAAGTTTCAAATCCCACATTTAATTACTTAATATATTTATTAAATCAGTGTTCAAAGGAATTGTTTTAATCATGTAAGTTAAATTTGTATTGAGGTTATCTGAATGATCAGACAAAGAAAAAAGAAAAATCTGAAAGGCAATGTGGCAGGAGTAGTTGGAGCTCCTATTCAGTTTAGGACAAGCTAAGCAGTGATCAAATTATGACTTGTAGATGATAAAGCAGTTTCCAAGAGAACATTCCAGCAGTGATTCCCATATAAAAAACGAACAAAACAAAGGTGCTTTAAGAGGGAAGGGATAATAAAGTGTCTAGTACATTTAAATTATTGTACACTGTACACACGAATAACTAACCTAACTTTTCTTTGAAGGTGATAATTTTTCTGAAGAACTGCTGACTTCAGAAGACTTTGGGAAAGTCAGCAGTTCTAAAAAGGCTGTGATAAAAATAGGTATGAAAATTGAAAATTTTATCTTAATTCTTCTGTCTCTCAAAGCATATAATATAGAAGTTATATAATCATTTTAATTTCTGTCCTGCAGATTACATAGAGGCGTACTTTAAAATGTGCATACTACTGCAAAATACGATAGAGTCATAGAGTCATAGGCAAATAAAAACTGTAGCAAACCACTAATAGTGAACAATATCTGATTTATTGTATCTAAATGGGAAAAACCTACATTCCAGCAATGGATATAGAAAAGCATATTAATCAGGAATGACTCTAATTTAACTAAGTCCAGACAACACAGGATTTCTATGAATGCAGCTGAGAAGTATTAGTTCTTTATAAAAACAAGTAGAAAAATATTCACTTTTATAAAAATTGCTCCACTCTTCTTAGCATTCAGCCTTGTTTTAGCAGTGTTCTCTGTATTGTGAAGAATTACTGATACGTCTCTTGCCCTAGCACAGCACCTCGGAGTCAGAAGTTGCATGTCCAGATGCTGATGGATACTTATAATCAGCATATAAGGATGATAGAGCTGTGCTGGTTAGTAAATCTTAGTGCCATTATACACTGAAGCTGCCTGGTAAGATTCAACCTTGTTCAAGAGCTGCAAGACTGTGAGGATGCAGTGAATGTATCCAAAGTTAACAAACAGATACTATTAATCACGAACAGCAGGCTTGTTAAAAATACCAGCCTACATTTCTTTTCTAACATGAGAAATCATGAGCCCTCAAGGTCCTATTCTTCTTAATTATGCTGAGATTTATGGAAGAAAGGTATTATACTAGATTTCTCCAAACAGGATTATTATTTTTTACACATTATTTTTTACCTGAGTTCAGTGAAAACAGAAATATTTCAGCTCAGTTCAGACAGAGCAAGAATGTTACCATTTTTTCTAGTAGGAGCACCTTTGTTATATAATAACAAGATAGGCATCAAATTGTCACACTATATTAGGAATTGGCAATAAGCACAGACAGTGATTCCCTTAGCTACATTGTCCAAGAGAGCAAAGTTTATTATTCTTAATCTTTTATACACACGTTCAAGAAGGTCCGAGAGGTAAAACTGTCATTCGTCATTAAAGCAAAACATCACCATCATTGGTTAAGTGGAACACCACCCCTTGACTAAACAACACCTGCATATTGCTGTCCTTTACCAAGGACTGTTTGGATTCTTTCTTATGCTTTCTCAGGCCAGATTGAGAAGCCTGTGTGACTTAGTTTAACACAGGCTCTGTTCCCTGCTTACTTTTTGCATTTAGCATCCATAGCAAATCATTACATTTATGAATTTTGGTTTTTATTTTGTAAGATCATATGTGTGATCAGGGGAAGCTTATTATTATTCTCTTCTCATTAATATTTTATTTTGCACTAGAGAATCAAATAAAACTTCATGTAAACATAGTTCTTCTTCTTGTCACCATTTAGTTCCTTTGTTACTGTTCTCAGTGGCAAGTGAAAATTTAGTATTTCTGAACAGTTGGGTATTCAGCAGTGACCCAACAGAAACATCAATCCTTTCTGACTCTGAAAAGCAAAAAACTGCAAAGGCAGAATGTAATGCATCTTTCAGGCTTGTTTTGACTTATAAGCCACAATGATATGAAGGGTATTTATTATCTGTCTTAAGGAAACATATTTTTCTCTGAAGTCAAGCTCTGTTGGTAAGTTATGTTTGCTGTGGAACTATTCACTTGTAAAGCTCTGGGATTCAACAAAAAGCATCACGTTACTTTGTTGCTTTTCTTTTTGCAAAAGCAGTTTTTAAGTAATGCAAGAGAAAGATAATAGCTATGCTGAAAATAGTTGGAGGCCACTGCTTTGAGGACCCTTTACTGCAGTTAATCTCTCAGATGGCTGCTATCACTACCCCTCCTTCTGAAACATTTCCTAATTGGCTCCCTGTAAGTTCAGCTTCTTGCTCTTCAAAGAACTGCAGCATGGCTGCTGTCAAAGAAGGAGCCACTTAAGGTATGATTGTAATAAAAATTCTGCCTTTCCAGAAGCGTTATTGCCTATACCTTTTATTTTGCCTCATGACTTTTTTTTCCTCCTATGTTAATAAAAAGGACAGAAGAGCTTGGAGACCACGGAAATCTTGCAGGCAATTCCTGTTTGAAATAGGCAGTCAGACTCTGCTCTCATGTATGTTGGCGTGTGTTGCTAGAGGACAAAAATTATAGTGAGGGTTCTGAGATAATCACACACACACAACCACTTTTCGTGAAGCAAAGAAAAGCCTTTATTGTGGGGTTTTAGAACCCTTATATAAGCTGTTCCGATAAGGTCACCCTGATTGGTAGAAGGAACAACACCTCCATCCCATTGGTGGGGCAAGAGAGAAAACACTCTCAGAATATGTGTGTCTTGTTTTGGGAAAGTAATTCTTTATTTACACAAATAACCCTTGAGCAAGAAAGGGTACCCAAGACTTTTCCCTCGGGAGCAGTCAGTCCCTGAGAGCTTGAAATTCTCTCAGGTTCAGAAATCATGTCCACAGGTGTGATGATTAGGGAAGAAGTGGGTCCTTCCTCCCTGGGAATAGTTTTGTGAACTAAGTGCAAGAAGTAGGGAAGAGCTCTGAGCAGCCTTGCACCTCAGGCTGTGGTTTTTCAGTACAGCTTAAAGTACCCCAGGCTAATCTGGTTTCACCAGATATTAGAGTTTTTTAACTTCAGAACAGATTATTATGATTTAAGGAAAAACTTCTGTTATTCAACTGCCACAGAACAACTTCACTCAGTTTACCCTGAGTATTCTGTTTTGATTTTTCATAGTAGTATGAGGCAAAGAGTTTCTTATCCAATGTAATTTCCCCCAAAGTATGTGCAAATATTGATTTTTTGTTGTTTAAAAAAAAAATATAAGGAAAATAAGGAAAGGAAAAAAAGTATTTCCACATGAGTTTTATAAAATCATGTCATCATGCAACAACATGGTCTGAGAGAGACCAGTGCTTTTTCCGCCTGGAGTGCACAACAAAATCCTTAGGCAGATGACAGAGATGAGGGATGGGTCTTTGTGTGATGTTCCAGGAAGGGTTTATTGACTGAAGAGGGTCCAGGGACAAAGACCAGGAAAGGTGGAGCACACGGTTTTATGTGGGGAAGAAGAGGCAGATCAGAAGGTCGAGGGTCAATGGGGGTAGGGAAAAGTGGTGCAGAGGCAGGGTAATAAAACAAGGGAACCAATAGGATAACAGGAGCAGACCACTGCACCAAACTAGGGACAATGGGGATCAAGAGAGGGGAGAACATTCTAGGGAAAAATGCATATAGAATAAACGGGGGCAGAATAGGATTTACATGAACTTGTAGAACCAGTAGAACATTGAACCTTGAGAACTATTTACATGTGTCTACAAAGGTCCAAGGGAGGGAGGCTCTTCTCACCACAACCTAGAGGGGTGTCTCTCCTTTCCTGCCCCTCTAGGGTTGAGGCATCTATGTAGCAGGCCCTTGGGCCTCCATGTAAAATTAGTACTTATGTGGCTAATTGCAAAGCATTTACCTAATAGTCAAGGATGGGAGAAGATTGATTCTACTTCTCAGATAATACCACTTGGTTCAAAACATCTAAATATTCCTGCATAAACTGAAATTCTAAACCAGATTCTCTTGATAAGAGGATAGAAGATTTGCCTTTCTTCCAATGACCACTTAACTATTTAAAATAAAATGTGGACCACTATCCAAAGGGACTGAGATTAGCTGAGGGACTCCTATGCAGGGAAGTCCAACTTTCAGTCTTGAGCTGAACATAATTCAGAGGTTGATCAAACAGACCTGTCACGCAGCTAGGACTGGGAAGACTGGGCAGCCCATAACACAATGATTTCGACATGCTTCTGTGAGATGGGTCTTGTGAAATTATCTCAGACTGAGAGAACTCATTCTCTCCTATTTAGAAGTACCCAGCTAACTGGGCTATGGGGCAGAAAATTATTGGTGTCTCTGTAATTTGCAACCTGATGTCTTTTATTTTTACTTCCTGTAAGAAGTGCATGAAAGGTCTCAAAAAGTTTGTTCTGAAAAAAAATCTTAAGCTGTGCCAGGGAAGGTTTAGGTCAGACATCAGGAAGAAATTCTTCACAGAAGGGGTGATTGGGCATTGGAATGGGCTGCCAAGGAAAGTGGTGGAGTCATTGTCCTTGGAGGTGTTTAAGAAAAGTCTGGACATGGCCTTTAGAGCCATGGTCTAGTTGACAAGGTGGTGTTCTGTCATGGGTTGGACGCGATGATCTCTTTTCCAACGTAAATGATTCTGTGATTCTGTTCTACTCAGAATGGACCATTTTTTTTTCTGGATGCTTCTTTTCAGCAAAAAAATACAGTCAGATTTTATTTATTTGAACTGACCTCCATTCTTCCCTCCAGCCTATCATTTGGCTGATGGAAAACAGATATTTTGGCTTGCTCTCAAAAGGAATTACTAACATGTTGTAGCCACAGTCCTGAAAGTCCTGCTGTCCTGGAGGCTGAACTCAGAGTGAATTCAAAGCTATAACACTCAGTAAAGACAGTCAATTGACATTTTATATTGCTGTAACAATAAAAAAAGAACAGTGCTGATCAGTTACTCAGTCTGTATCACTGAGATTAGAGTGAACAAAAAAACACTACCTTATGGAATATGTGAAATTAATATATCTGCACTAACTCTTCTCAAGAGTGACAGAACTTCTTTGGAAAGCGTAAAATAAATATAAAAGAAAAGAATATTTGATATAATAAATAAATAATAAACTATAAATAATAAATAATAAAAGTAGTGAGTTTTGATTTGTTTTCAAATAATATACCAAAAATTTATACTCTTTTTTATTTTTTTGCATTTTCTTTTTTAGAGTCATAGAAGATGCTGAGTTGGATGACACACATCAGGATCATTGAGTCCAATTCCTGGCCTGCCCAGGACACCCCAAGAGTCACATCATGCACCTGAAAGTGTTGTCTGTATTTTGTTTACTAACAAAGAAGATCTGGATACCCTGTAAAATTCTTTAAGCTGTATTGCAGAATCTCTGTCAAGGCAGTAATAGAGAAGGAGTACCTTCTTCTGTCATAATTTCGTGCCCTAAATTAACTCCAGAAAGATCCTTTTTTAAAAGAAGATAAAGAATTGTGAAAATAATACATTTGTATTGGCTGTGTAATGACTATACATATATTAGGCAAATCCTGACAGAGCAAAAATTAGCCTTTGATTTCTTCCTCTCCTTTTATTATTCATAGTCTTGTTTTGCACCTGTTCAGCACTTGTCCTTGTAGATGCATTTAGCTATCGTTTAGGCACCTGCAGGGGCAAAATGAGAACAGATGCATCACAAGTACAAAATATATGCTAAAAGGACATGTCGTAATGAGAAATCAGAGCTCAATGGGAGGAAAAACAAAACATGGCAGGATATAGAGAATGCAGACCTAAAATTAGCATAGGATAGATACATTGAGAAAACAAAATTCAGCAGATAAGGGCTCCTGGTTTATTGTCTAAAATATGCCTATCTGCATTCTCAGGGAACAACATCAATCTATCTTGATTTCTGAATAAATTGAGCTCTCAAGCAAAATCCTTGTAAAAGAAGGCAGCTCTATTTTTATCACTGACCTTTTTAGAAGGACTTTAGGGAAGAAGGAAACAAACTTATGTAAAGTCCTTCTACCCAAAGTCCAATTCTGCTTTCCTATCTGAAAAAAAAAATGGTTTTTGCCATTGTTTTCTGCTATCCAGCACCAAGAGTCTTCAAAAATCCATGTATCACAATAGTCATCCTTACAGGTTTCATCTTGTCTGCTCTACTACTGGTCTTTAACTGATGTTAAAACATTATATAAGAATCTAGATTCCAAATTCATTGACGTTCATCAGTAACTTTAGTTAGTTTTGGATCAAGACCTGAATTTAAATAAATGATCTTATGAATGCATAGAAAATCACAGAAATCCATAGTTTTTAGTAGCTATATTAAATGTGTTAACTGTCACAGTCAAATTTTTTTGCCTTATTTTTATTTCCCAGTATGAACAAACCCTGGTTTAATTAGGAACTTCACAAGAATTGATAGTACCTGGTTTGAAACAAATTGAATATGCATTCAGGGCATATATTCCAGAATGAGAGAGTCAGTGGCATGGATAAAGAATTTTTATACAGTGTTGTGTAGGGTGAGATTTTGCAATTTTGAAAGCACTAGGATCATTAGATAACTGGCAGAACCAATCAGAATTTTTAACTTCCGTCTTTAAGGGTGTGATATCAGGAGATTAGCAAAAGGCAGATATAGCGCTTAATCTTAAGAAACTAAAACCTAATGAATTGTAGATGAATCAGCTTAACTTCACCTTCTGGGAAAATCCCAAATCAATCAATTTGTTCATAAGAATTTGGAAAATAGAAGAGGAATGGCAGAGTGGTCAGAATACATCTGTGTGTACCAAGTCATATCAAATTGGTCTATTACCTATGAAATGTTAACAGAGGCACTCCATCGAGCAGAAAGAGGTTTCAGTCATATACAGGTTGATTGTATTTAGGTTTTGTATACTGTCTCAAGTAATAATTTCCAAAATATACTTACAAAGCATTGCTTTCAGGGTGCTTCTCTGAGGGTGAAGATACACCTAAATATACTGAAGTGTGGGGATCAATGATATACCAAAATAGGAGGATATATCAAGTGGTGCTTCATGGAAATCTGTTGTGGGTATGAAGTTATTGATATTTTCATTAGGAATTGGATAATACTGAGAACATGTGTTTCATTTCCATGTAGCACAAACTTTATAGACCAGGTCAAAAATTTAAAAGAATCTTGTCAAAACCAGAGAAATGGTCTGGAAATACAGAATGAAATTCAACAATATACACTTCTAAACTATATTCTCAGATAGAATTTCATGTATTGCAGGATGCAAAAGATATCCAGGAGTCCCTTTTCAGAAATGTGGTTATTTCCCAAATTTCAGCACAAAGTCAGGTATTTTCTGTAAAAATCCACAGGTTTGATAACTTTTAAATAAACAGGAATATAGTTAGAATACCTGGAAAGTCACCCTCCTCCTTTACTCAGCTCCAGTTAAGGCAGGAACTGAACTGACCAGAGGTTAGAAAATGGGTCCTATGGGAAAAGAGTGAAAACAAAGGATAGAAAAGAGAGATGTGATTTGGGTTCATGTGACCAAGCTCTAGCTTTTTGTAGCATGTCTGGCTAACTTTGATTCTGTTTTAGTAGGTTGTCTGAAAGTAATTCAGTTAAAACCATGCAAGACAAGAAATGTGACTGTAGAGAAGTGAAGTTGCTGAGATGGTAGTGACTTTTAACTGAAGTCACTGAATTTTGAGAAATGAAAACTAATGACATAAACCTAGGAAGAAGATAGATGATTAGGATGATTAGCAATCCAGGCTGTTCCAAGAAGCAATGGATGTTAATATTTTCTGTCCTGACTGATGACTGCCTAGCTGACACAGATAAATTAGGTGTGGCAAGGATATCAGTGCTTAACTTGAGAACTGTCTGTATGAACCCATAAACACTTTTTTCTAGCCCATTCCGCTGAGTATTTCCTGCTTGCAGGTTTCTCCTGGGCATAGTAAGAGATGGTCAAGCAAAAGCAGCCCATTATGTGGAGGATAAAAGCAGGAACACCATAATACCAAAGGGTTGATGCAAAGAAAGGACAAATCTCTTCCAAAATAATGAAGCAGCTGGTGTGGCTTAAGATCCTTGATTACTAAAGTTTGAGGCAGAAAAACTTAGACATTTAAAAAGGATATCACAGTTACAGCTGATTTTGTCTTAGAGCAGAGGGGATATGAGGTTGACTTTATACCAGCATTTGGAATTTCAGGAAGCTTCATAAGCAAATAGAAAGATGGACAGCGATCAGACTTAGGTAGTGTTGGGAATACTGCATCAGGAGCAATGTCAATGATTGTGCAGTTTCCCAAGGGTGATTTGTGTTCAAGGCTTCTGATAGCTCAAAGTTCAGCTCATCTCTAGAGAAGGAGAGGGATAATAAGGTCAGTAACTGTAATCTGGATTGTAACACTCTACTCTGCCTTCACTGACCACTAAGATTTATTTTGGAGAGAGAGAACAAGCAGAATAGAAGTACCAGAAACAGTCATGCTGAGGAAACATAAAATTTTGTGGGGGATAACTCAATCAGTCTCTCCAGTTACTTTGTGTATGTGGCAGTTTCAGTTTGAAACCAGGCAGAAGCACCAATTAAGTGTAGTAGTTTAGGTTCACCAGCTTGAGTTTCCCAGCCAATGTACCAGATAATGTAGTGGGTTCAGCACTGGCTAAAATCACCAGTGCACATACTAGTATTATTTACTCATTTCCTGCTGTGAGGTATGAATTAAGAGGAGGGAAAAGCAAGCTCAGTTCTTAAAAGGTATAAAGAAAACTTTATTAACAGAACTAAAAGAATAAAAAGAATCACAATAAAACCTTCAGATTCACTTTTCCTCCCTCTGCCCAACTTTTTTCCTTTCCCAACTTACATCATAGAGACAAAACCTGGGATTTTAAATCAGCTACTACCTCTACAATAGTCTTCCATCAGTTCTTATAGGGAAATGAGTTTTCTCTTGCCCGGCCATAGAGATTTCTCCACAATAAACAGTTGTTTCATGGTTTTTAATTTTCATGAATAGCAGCTGCCTGGGAAAAAACCTGCAATAATGAAGCTTCTCCCATTTTCACAGCCTTCCCACAGCTGAGTTAATGGGCCATGTCAACTTATGGGGTATTATTTTAAGGATGAGCTGTTCAAAAGCAAAAGTTCTCTTCATCTGTCTCTGTGATCTTCTTCATCTCTGGGAACAGAGGTTTTCTTCTCTTGTTCTTTCCCTGGGGGCAAAGAGTCTTCATCACTCTTATTTCTCTCTCTATTCAGGCTTCTCATGGGATCACAGCTACTTCAACATCTGCTTTGCTTCATTATGGGTGCCTCTGCTCACATCTACATTTTGAACACCCTCTACCCCCATACTTTCTCATGAATGAAAGGGGATATTCCAGTATATCATAGTCCATCTTCATGGCCTTACTGAAAGAACCTTCAGCCCCAATACTAGGGCATTCCCTCATTCTCCTTCCATTTGGGACTCAACTCCTTTACTGACTTTGATGTCTTCATATTATCTTCTACATATCCTCACTCTGTGCTTTTCTCTCACCTGAGGGGAGGATCAAGTTTCTGCAGGTCTCATCTGTGTGGTGAAAGAGTTAATATCTCACCCAGGCCTGTGGATGGTCATGATGATTTCTGATGGGCGGTGGCTGAAGCAGTCACAGTGATGGATTTCAGGCTGTGCTGGGGCTGTGCCAAGATCTCAGGGGGCCCAGCCAGAATGGGAACGATGGTGGCCATTCTGGCTGCATGTCTTGTCTCTGGCCCCTGATTCTTTCAATTTCAGCGTGAGGCTGATGGCTTCCTCTCCCTCTGCCTGGCAGCCACTGGAGCCATACCAGGGCTGCAGCGAGGGGGCATGGCCTGGCCTGGAGCCACTCTGGGGCCGGGCAGACCCCAGCTTGGCATGGGCCAGGGGTGGGGGCTTAGTGTCAGCAAAATGTTAGCAGCTGTGGCCCAGCCCAGCCTCACTTGTATAGAAATCTGTAACAATTCTGCATTTGCATGACAGAAGTACAGGACAGAGGTTGAAGACTATTTTGTTTTAATTGATTTTGATATCCCAGAATTTCTAAAATTGAAGCAGATACCTTGGATCACAACGAAAACCCACAGGCTGGCCTCAGATCTATAAGTAATAAAGGGAGAAAAATTAGAATATCTTGAAAATATGAATATAAGTTTAATTATTCACAGATAATTATTTCATTTTTGTGTTTCATAATCAGGAAATCTAGACCCTTTTAATTTTTAATTACCTTCTAATGTAGGAGTTAAAACATTAAAAAAGACCCCAACTTACCTGGTAACCACTGTGGAGTAAATAGCAATAATATGAATACAAAATCTTCACCAAATCATAGAACATCTCCAATTTGAATGAACCCATAATCGTCAAATCCAAATCCCTGACCCTCACAGAACTATGTAAACCTAATGGTGTTGACTCTTATGGGATTAGAGGAATTCTTTCATACCTTGGAGAAATTAATTACCCACAACAGTGGGGTCAAAATATCAGGTGCTCCTACAAAGAATACAGTAAGATTTGTTTCATTATGCATCTGTTCATAGAGCTTTCACCCAAAAGTCAGCTATCTGAATTGCATGGTCTTCACATACATTAGGATGAGAAACTGCCCATACTGAGTTGAAACAAAAAGTGCCCAACTGCAGAATAGTCAAAGCAACTTCTCTGCAACCAAATATTCTCTGCATATAGCCACATAATCCCCTCCACTTTATTGAACAAGTGTTGTCTGAGAGATAAATCTGTTGTTTGAGGTAATTCAGTAAGATTTTTTTTAAATTTTAACCTACTGCTCTAAAAGGAGTGGAAGTATACACAGATTAGCCCTTTCAGTAAAACAACATCTGAAAAATTCTTTGGAAAGTTGTTGACCTAGTTATCAGGAATGTTATGTTTCTTCATTAAACAGGAAGACTGAAAGATGTTTGGTGTACATTTCACACAGTGTGGATACTGAAAGTAATATATAGATTTGAATATAGTATCTGCAATGCCTTTCTTTCAGGTTAATGTGAGAAAAAGCTTCATTTTACCAAAATATTCTTGGAGTGAGTATTTTTTTCAGTCATTTCAGATGAATGTGTATGCTTGTTCTGTGTCTGGTGAAACTGAATTAATTCTCGTGGACACAGCAGCCAGGCTGCAGGATTTCCATCCTGCTTTTGCAGGGGCAGTGTTGATTGACAAGTCCATGTCTACACTCCCCTGACACTACATATATGCACACACTAATTATTTAGACTTGGTTCCTAACAAAGGTAGATGAGTCCAAAGCCTTACAGTTATGTTTAAATTTTAAACACACTATCCATTCTTTGCAAATTCAATTGCAAAAAATCCTAAAAATTGACAGGAGCTGGATGGGATAAAGTAAAACCTTATGTTTTTCCACCTGGCAGTGCTGCTTAACAGGCCTGAGAGCAGCTACTTCAATGGATAAGCATTTGATGGGAGAGATGTAATTCTTAGTTCTGGCAGCAGCAGTTATTCTTGCTTGTAGTCAATTAGTCCATCTGAGGGAGGTGTGATAACCTGCTGGTACAAATCAGTGGCCCCAGAGCTTGTTCTAGAGGCTTTAACCATAGTTCCCCAGTACCTGAATTTAATCATACATGGTGTGGTCAACTGCACACTGTACTCCTCTTGCAGCACTAATGCAGATATCTATAGGAATTTTCTGTTCAGGCCAGGGAAAAGCTCTGTTCAAACTGCAGGAAGTTCCCCATGACTTCTTTCAGGAATTGATAGTCCTATATTTAAAAGGTGTGTAAACAAGTTAAGCAAAAGGTATTTCAAGTGTAACAGGTTTAAATTGGAATGTCTGCCTTCTTGACTCAGGATTATTACTGGGAAAGCTGATGCTCTGCCTTGTGTGTATATGCTTCAGAAGTGTCATGGACTAAAAAATAGGATGGCTGTTGTGTTATTGCATTGCTTCACTGTGGTGGTTACAGCTTATTTTCAGTAGACATTAATCAGGACATTGTTATTTACCATTAACTGTCTATGTGTGCTGAAAACTCCAGATTGATGAGCAAAAATTCAAATCCCTCAGATTATATTTATCTCCAAAGAACTACGCCAGGCTTGAAATTACTCCTGTCTTTCCTTGACCTTGGCAGGTTTCCAGAAAAAAAAACCTACACAATCTGGAGAGCTCTGATGCAGGCTATGTAGGAATTATTCAAGGGCTCTGTTTAACAAACATATGCTGCATCCACCTATTTCTAACAGATGCAAGGATAAAAAGTAACTATCCTGAAGAGAAAGATTAACAAAGTATGTTGTCAGGAACATGTTGAAATTTTCAGGAAAAAAGCATTGCAATAAATTCCAGCTGGTGGTTTTTCTTTTTATTTTTTTGGAGAAAACACTGATTAAAGTAAAAGTAAGTAGGGATTTATAATTTTCAAAGATGACTTCTTTCTGCTTGGGAAATTAGTTCTCTCTCACAGAAGAAGAATTTTAGTATTGTTACACATATATAAATCAGGAAATAGCACTGTCAGGTTTACACCACCATATATAGGACTGGATATGTTCTATTTTCCTCCTTGTCTAAAACAGCTAAGGAATTTTGATTGTTATTTTTTTTCCATTAAGTAGTGTCAGTGAAGTGTAGTTGCAGCCATTACCAGATTAGGATGAGGATAACATGGGTAAAAGTGACTGGAGATCTGACACACAGTAGCTTCTGTGTGTAAGTGAAGAACACCTACAAGAAAGCTGGAGAGGAACATTTGCATGAAAGCAGCAATGCCCATAGGAAGTTCAGTCTCCAGACAGCTGCACAAGAGATGCTATGGGCCGCTGATTAGAAGGCAAGAGGAATTCTGAGAACAAGTTTCAGAAGCCACCAAGCACAGAACCTATCTGTGCTTGAGAGCATTCTGTGATCCACACACAGCTCCAGCAGCAAGGGAGGCAACAGACCCATGCAGAACCATCAAGGAATGTAACACTTTTTAATGTCAGTTAATGTGGCTGACTTTATTCTGAGACACAAAGATTTTACCTGAAGGCACAGTAAAACCCATTCAGTAATATCGCTTCTGTCTGTCACCTAATCTGAATCACCATAGCTATCAGTGACTCTGTGCTGTAACTGGTACTTAATGGGCTGGAAAAACTGAGGGAGGATTGGTTTCTTCAAGTTCATGCAGAATACAAAACACACACTTTTTTGTCTTACTACCAGGTTCTGCTTTGTGTATTTCTGGAGAACTAGAGCAAGCCTTACTATATATATTATTTGCATAACATATTTATTTTCTGATTATCTTTTATGACAAATAGTGACTCTGCTTTTCTTTTAATTCAGTCACACATTACTCATTAGGCATGTACTCTGTTTTGAAGATATGTGTTGGAACATGTACACATGAGTGATTAATTTTCAAATCTGAGATATTCAAACAGTGACACCATTAGGAAGACGCAGTTGTTCACTAGACTAGCTTTATATGGTTACCTGAGATTTTTTTCTGTTGTAGGCAAATAAATATATCCCTCAGAGCAATAAAATAACTTCAGAATGTACACAAAGTTCTATTGTACATATTTTGTTTCTCATATTTGTTATATATACAATGGTTAAATTTTGTGGCTAAGATTTTGTACTTGACTGGATTAAAACTGGATTACGGGTTATTAGTGTGATGGATATCATGCTCTAAAGGTTAGTGTCTGGAAAGAATTTGTGTAAGTTTATGCAGTGCCCAAGGGTAACAGTTCAAAATTTCTTAGCAAAACAGCAAATACATTTTCCCAAAGTGTGCTCTTTAGCAAGTCACCTTGTCAAGCAGGTGACAGCAGATGAAAATTCTCTGTTCAGCTCCTCGTCCAAGTCACTGCCTTTCTTTGCTGTTTCAGAATTCAGAAAAAAATAGGCTCATTTTTGCAAACCTCTGCAGTCCTACATGCTCAACAGTCTAAGTGTAAAAAAAAGTGACACCTTGCTCTTTGAACACTGTCATGGGGTAACTTTACCTTTAAGGTGGTTTTGGGAGCTAAGGAAGTTGAAGTTGCTTGAGACTGACGGGAGTCTTTTCTCCTGACCAATTATCGGTCATTACTGAGAATTGACAGCAGTTTTAACCATTGAAAAGGGAGATCAACTTGTGAACCCTACCTTAAGATGTAAAGTCAAGGCACTTTAGTTCTCTTTGTTTCCTGGCTGTGAAAGGTAACAGAGCTTTAGCTGGCTTTCCATTCTCTGCCAGGCCATGCGGCCGGGCGGGGGCTGGGCTGGGCCTGCCACGTCTCCCGGCCGGGAGATGGGGCCTGCGGGGGGGCTTGTCCCGAGCTCTGGCCGGGCCGGGCCGGTTTCTGGCTCGGCTGCAGTGACGGAGTTCACCAGAGACTGCCGAGTAAAGAAGGAGAAAAAACTCTGGACCTGCAGCAGGCCGAAACAGCGACTACACTCTCCAGAGCAGCCATGGGGAATTTTCTATCGCAGACGGCTCCAGCTCCTGCACCGGCAAAAGTCACAGAACCATCTACAAAGCCTGGACAAGATTTTAAACTTTTCATTACCCAGATGAGACTTGCAGATTAATCCTTTTATCCAGAGAGAAGAAAAGAGAGTGATCAGATTGAAAAGAGACTTTATGGACTGTCAGAGACAGTAAGGAAAGAGAGAATAAGGAGATGCTTTACAGCTGAAATATCTTTCTGTTAAAGCTATGGAGATGGACAATCGTAGTTTAAAAAGACTCCTTTAATTCATGACAGAGTATGGGGAGGAATAGAGTGTTCAAAATGTAAATTTGGAGTAAAAAGTAGAATAATTGTGATACAGTGAAGTGCTGGAAGATTTGAAGCCTTGAGAGGCAATGAGAAAACTGTTTTCTAGTAGAGCTCACAGAGACAGATGAAGAAGACTTTTGCCTTTGAATAACTCATCCTTAAAATGACATCCCTAAACTCATGGCCCATACACACCTCAGAGTGATGTGAAATGGGAGGAGTGAGCTCTGATACCAGCATTTCTGAGCAGCTGACATCAGGGAAATAGAAAACTATAACAAAAATAGTTTTTTTGTGAGAAACTCTATAGATTAGCAGAAAGAGACTTCTGTTTCTCTACAAAGACTGATGAAAAGACTCTAGCAAGAATTGGGACTGTTTTTAAACACCAAAGTTCTAAAGTTTTTTGTCTCTGTTGTCATGTGAAGAAGGGAATGGTGAATAGTAGGGGATAAAAAGGGTTTTCTGGAAGTTTATTCTGGTGTTCTTATTATTATAGTTTGTTAATAAACTTTCTTTATTTCTTTTAAGTTTTAAGCCTGTTTTGCTCTTGTTCTAATCCATATCTCACAGCAAGAAATAAGTAATTTTTTTTTAGTTACTGGTTTAAAACCACGACAAACACCAATGAGATTCTGCCATATCTGCCTGTTCTCAGGATCCAGGGAGAACACTGTAGGGAAGGAGAGCTGTTATTAACATACACTAGTGGTGAGAGGGAATTAAGTATAAATCAGAAGGTATTTAACTGTTAAAACTTAAATTAAACTACAAAACTTTAGACCTGCAGAAACAGAAGAAACTTAATTGGAGGGGTAGAACTACAGCTAACCTATTTTACTGACCTTTCAGTTCGAATTTTTCAGTTGAGGAGAATGACACATTTCAGAAAAATGGCACATTCCTTTTTATAGCATTTCTGAAGCAACCTTGTTAAAGAGAGTGACTGGATTTTAAAACAGCTAGAACCTGTATGTTCTATAACATCAAGTTCAAATTGAAAAGTAGTTGGACAAGAATTTGTTACATCTGGTCAGAAAGTACTTGACTTCAGCTTTGCCTTCATTTTCTTAACTTGCTCTTCATGTTTTGGACAGAACACCACTCCCCCCCAACCCCCACTCCTCCCAATTTCAGCAGCAAAACACTTTATTTTTCTATCAGATATGACATTTTTGCAGAGGACACAAAAATGTGATTATTTTAAGGAAAATATTGTACAGAACTGCACAGAAAAGAGATGATTCAGTATCTTTCATATATTTTTGAGACAAAAATGCACAGTAACTTAAGATGTTCTTTTTGCAAGGTGACAATCTAAGAATGAGATGGCCCTTTGTCAAAGATATTGTCAAGAACAGAATTGTGAGCAGACACCTGCTTGTTTATTGAAAGGTAGACACATCACTTGTGGAAATCTATTATGAATGATAATGGAATATGTGGGATAAATTCCTTCAAAAA
Source organism: Poecile atricapillus (assembly GCF_030490865.1). Lineage (NCBI taxonomy): Eukaryota > Metazoa > Chordata > Aves > Passeriformes > Paridae > Poecile > Poecile atricapillus. The sequence continues at coordinate 83,825,416 of NC_081250.1, forward strand.
TTTCAGAAGGGAAACTTTATTCATCTGGATGAAAAGCCATCCTTGTATGAAGCTGGAATATTAAATGATCATTCTAGGAAGTCAGTAGCAATGGGATATTTCATCTTTTTCTTTCCAAGTGATTTTTTCTGCCTAATAAATCCAAAGCTCATTTCAACTGTGAGAATTATAAACTTATACTGGAAAGTTAAAGTGTTAGAAGGTATCAGCAATTTTAGGTTCAGTAGCTTGCCAGATGTTACTGCATACATACATATTGACTGCACCATGTAGCCTGAATCATTCAGATGCTTAAATGAGCATTTGCCATGGGCAGTATGGAGAAGCCATGTCCTGCAGACTACACTGCCATGGTGATCTTTGCTAGCCATGGTAAAACTCAATCAGAAAGATCCCCTTCTCATTGCCTCATAGATAAATCATCTCCACTTCTTTGGCTGAGACACATGAAAATTTGCCCTCCCTATCTGTTTCTATATCTAAAAAGTGTATGTACAAAAGTAATCACATGTAAAATAAACATGTATTGTTCTGTAAAGGTGATTTACAAACCTGAATGTCCTGGTTTACTGCTGCAAGCAGAGCATGAAAAAGACTTAGAGAATGAGTCTCTCACTTCTGTGGGACAATGGTAGCCTGAAACTCTTTGTGAGAAATCTCTTCCATCAGAGTAAAACTGTGGGCCCCTGTATGACCATGTAATAATAAGTAAAGAGCCTATTCAGTTTTCTGCCTTCATGCAATCCATTTGTTGTACTCTTGCCAGAGATAATTAGACTGAAATAAACCTGTAACAAAGGAACTGTTTGCTTCCACCTTCTCCTTTACAGCACAAGCTTTGGACCCATTTGCAGCACAGAGCACTAGGAGTCAGCAAAAAATCAGTGTGAAGTTAACAGCTACACTGTTGTCACAAGAAATGTCCCTCGATCTCCTTGGAGCTGACCTAGGATGAGGAACAGTTAAAGAGATCAGGGTTATTTGTATATCGGGGGGAAGGGGTTTTAGTAGCCTGAGTAATTCTTCGGTCAGGTGTTACTGAAATCTCCTTTCACTCTAGGGGTTTAGGAAGTAAATATTTATCTCTGTTGTTTCCATTAGTTTACTTTGCATTTGGCTGAACTTTGGTTATGCCAATTTCATAGCATGTGACTGCCCACTGGTGGGAACAGAGAGCAGAGTTAATGGTGATTCCAGTTGTTACAGTTCTTTTCCTGGGATGCTCTGGGATTATGTGGTTGCTTTTTACCCCTTGTGGGCCAGCACATTAAAGAACCATTGGAATTTGCACTGCTGGCTTCCCTAGTTTCATTGTCAGCTCTTCTCAGGCTTCCCTAACGGGAATATCTGCCCCTGTTCTCATGTTTCATATGATAGCAACAGCAGGTAAAAAAGACAGTAGGAGAAGATGGGAAAAATCCCTGTCTTTCCTAGCAAGACGCCTAACATCAGCACTACCTCTTTGGCTTTTCTTCTTTGAGATGCTTAATGACCATTTTATTTCAACCCAGCAAAGAATTTTTCACACAGACTTAACTCTGGATGCATGATTCAGAGGAAACTGGACTACTTGTATAAGGACAAAGTTGTAGAAAACAGCTTAGAAATATCTTTGTGTCAGACCAAAGACAGGCTTCTCAACCAGCTAAGTCCTATTTGAGATTCTCAAAGCCTCGTAAATTATCACAATGGGGACTGCTCAAATGTCATTTACCATGAGTAAAAGCACTGCTGTCTCAGAAGAAAACAGGAAACAGCAGATTTACTACATGAATTAAAAGTAGCAAAAAATAACATCATATTCTTGGCATACTGCAAGAGCAAAGAAGGAAAATGAGTCACTTCCTATTTGCAGCAGTTGTTGCAAGGAAAGAGACTCGTATTTTTTGGGTTTTAGCGTTTTCACTGTGATATCCTTCACATGAAAAATCCAAATCTGCCTACATGCAAAGGTTAAGCTAGATGTTGCTGGAAGTTTTGGAAGATTTTGAGTGAAAATACAAAAAATCTTGGTTAATTCTGTGAAATGTTTCATCTGGAATCACCTGGAGGGCTGAATGCTTTATATTTACAGGATCACAGAATCACAGAATGAACTAGGTTGGAAAAGATCTTTGAGATCATCAAGTGCAATCTAACACCTCGACTAAACTAACCATCAACTAAACCATGGCACTGAGTGCCAAGTTGTCCTGGTTTAGGGCATATTTGGGAGAAAACCTCCAAATGGGGTCCCTACAGAAAACAAATTCAAGAGGCCCCTCCCCCAACTGGTTTGGGAAAAAATTTCCTTGGAGATAAGTGGAAAAAAATGTTTATTTAACAGAAATTGAATAATATTAAGCAATAAAACCTCTTGCTGTTCAAAGAGATGGCAAATCCAGAAAAAGTTCTTTTCATGTGGTGTTGCTTGGCTCACTCAGTCACTTATCAGTCCCTCTGGCACTGGAAAATGCCAAGGCCCAGGCCCTGATGGGGCACAGATGTGAGCTCCCTGGGTTTGTCTAGATTTTCAGTCCAGAGTAGGTTTGCACAGATCCAAGAAAAAAGGGGAAAAAAAACAGTCCAGGGAACTTCTCTGCCTCAGCTAGCTAAAAACTAACTAAAAGCAAAGGAGAGTTCTGTCCCACTGTCTGTCCATGCTGCAGACAACACAGTCCAGGAGCAGGATGCAGGGGAGTGAGTGCTGTTTCTGAACAAAAACTGCAGCTTCTTCTTCCTCCCCTTCACTCTCAGAGCCAGTCTTAAAGGTGCAGAACTTAATATGTAACATAAACAAGGTGACTGAGAATACAAGCATCATAAAGTCACCCCAGGACACATGTCCAGTCTTTTTTTAAACACCTCTAAGGACAGTGACTCCAACACCTCCCTGGGCAGACAATTCCAATGCCCAATCACTCTTTCAGTGAAGAATTTCTTTCTAACATCTAAATTGAACTTCCCCTGGTGCAACTTAAGAGTGCATCATCTTGTTCTGTTAGTTCTTGCCTGGGAGAAGAGACCAACTCCCATCTGACTACAACCACATTTCAGGTAGTTACAGAGTGATAAGTTCTCCCCTGAGCCTTCTTTTCTCCAGGATAAACAACCCCAGCTCCCTCAGTCATTCCTCACAGGGCTTGTGTTCCAAGACCCTCATCAGCCTTGTTGCCCTTCTCTGGATGCACTCAAGGATCTTAATATCCTTCCTAAACTGAGGAGCGAGAACTGGACACAGGACTCCAGGTGAGGCCTCACCAGTGCCGAGTACAGGGGAAGAATGACCTCCCTGGTCCTGCTGGCCACATAATTCCTGATACAGGCCAGGATGCTGCTGGCCTTCTTGGCCACCAGGGCACACTGCTGGCTCATGTTGAGCCAGCTGTTGACCAGTACCCCCAAGTCCCTTCCGGCTTGGGCACTGTCCACCCACACCGTCCTCAGCCTATAACGTTACAGGGGGTTATTGTGGCCAAAATGCAGGACTCAGAACTTGGACTTATTAAACTTCATCCCATTGGACTCTGCCCATCCATCCAACCATTCCAGCTCTCTCTACAGAGCTCTCCTACCTTCCAACAGATTGACACACGTCATTAGTGTCATCTGTGAATTTACTAACAAAAGACTCAACACCCTCATCCATATCATCAATAAAAATATTCAACAGGACCCTGAGGGACACCACTGGTGACTGGCCACCAGCTGGATGCAGCACTGTTCACCACCACTCTCTGGGCCTGGCCATCCAGCCAGTTCTTAACCCAGCAAAGAGTGCTCTTGTCCAAGCTGTGGCCTGCCAGCTTTTCCAGGTGCATGCTGTCGGAGACAGTGTTTGCTTTGCTGAAGTCCGGGTACCACATCCATAGCCTTTCCTACATCCACCATATTCCTGCCTTCTGGTCCAAGCCCACCTAACATTCAGATGAAGCTATATTAATCAAGAAGGAATTATTTGATTCAAAAGCCAAACCATTGAGCACAATGAAATGAAAAAAACAGGCAGTTACAGAGACACAGCTGTAGTGGTTTAGATTCACCAATTTGAGTCTCCCGGACAATGCACCAAATAAGGTGGTGGGGTTTAGCGCTGGATAAAATCACCAGGGCACTTACTCATTTCTTGTTGTGAGATATGGATTAGGAGAAGGACAAAACAAGCTTAAAACTTAAAAGGTATAAAGAAACTTTATTAACAGGACTACAAGAATAAGAAGCATCAGAATAAAACTTCCATAACACCTTTCCTCCCCCTACCCAACTTTTTCCTTTCGCAGCTGACCACACGGAGACAAAACCTGGGATGTTAAAGCAGTACCAACTATACAATAGTCTTTCATCAGTCCTTGTAGGGAGAGGAGTTTTCTCTTGCCATGCCATGGAAACTTCTCCACAAGAAACAGTTTTCTCGTGGCTTTTCATTTCCACAAATAGCAGCTGCCCCGGCAAAAAGTTCTGCATCGTGACATTTCCCCCCGTTTTCACAGCCCTCCTAGAAGCGTATCCATGGGCCATGAACTCATGGGGTATTATTTTAAGGATGAGTTGTTCAAAGGCAACAATGTTCACTTCATCTGTCTCTGTGATCATCTCTGGGAACAGAGATTTTCTTCTTCTCTCCCTGGGTGCAAAGGATCTTCATCACTCTCATCTCTCCAGTCAAGCTTCTCATGGGATCAAAGCTACTCCAGCATTCGCTTAGCTTCACCAATGCTCACATCTACAGTTTGAATACTTCATCTCCCCATACTCTGTCATGAATAAAGGATTCATGATATATTTCAGTATATCATTGTCCATCTCCATGGCCCTACCAAAAGAATATTTCAGCCCCATTCAGCATCTCATTCTCCTTCCATCTGAGGCTTGACTCTTTTCTTTACTGACCTTGGTGTTCTCATATTGTCTTTCTATGTGTTGTCTTTTCTCTCCATGGAGAGAGGATGAAGGTCTGCAGGTTTCATTTGTGTAGTGAAGAAGTTAATATCCTGCCCAGGCCATGTCAGTCACAGTGTTGGATTTCAGGCTGCGCTGGGCACCTCCCTCTGTCCAGCAGCTGCTGGGAGCGGGGCCTTGGCCTGGAGCTGTCGGTGTGGGCCAGGGAGGGGTGGGGGTGGGGGGAGGTTTAGTGTAGGTGGGATGTCAGCAGCCATGGCCTGGCCCAGCCTGGGGCTGGGGTCCTGCAGCCTCCATCCCTCACCTGGGAGCTGCTGGGGCCTGGTCTGGCCTCCCCCAGGCTGCAGAGGCCATGGGGGAGTGGGGCCGGCCCCATCAGAGCTCTGCTACCTTTCGAGGCTGGAAGCAGAGAAAGAGATTTCCCAGGCTTAGTGTTTTTAAAATGTGGATCTCTCAAAGGCAGATCTAAATGATGCACAATGTTGTCAGTTCTCAGAATTAGCCAGTTATTGGCCTTTCCCAGGCACAGAGGAAGCTCCCAGCAGCTTCTCTCAAAGAAATCATTTCTGCGGGTGTTTCTTACTTCTTCCCCAAATGTCAATCAATGTGAAATCACCACAACAGCTGATGTCTTTCTCCACAGATATACAGTACCTGACTTCAGTGGAGCTGTTACTGAGAGAGCAGTGGGGTTTAGATACATGGCCACGTCTTAGAGTGTGGTAAATTGAGGCAGCTCCATTTAACTCAGGCACTGCACAACTGCAAAGTGAGACAACAGTTTCATGCCACCTGCATGATTAAGAGAGGCTCCCCCTGTGCTGATCTAACACTAATCTATGACTACCCTCAGCAGAGGTGCTGGCAAATGTGGAAGACATGGACTTTATGGAAAAGGAATACATAACTGTTAATTACTATCTTACTGACCCTCTTAGGATGCTATAGCTGTGCAGAAATTTAAGCAAGACAGTCAAGCTTGTCCAAGAAGTTTGCTTCATGCACAATGAGAATGGCTAATATAGAGAATGATTCTGCTGCCCATTAATGGGGTTTTCTAGTGGTTTTAAAGGGAAAATAAGCATGCATTATTGTAAACTTATGTTTGAGTGGTTGGATGGAATTTTGTTTCTTGTTTAGCTGTAAAAAAAAATTAAGGGTAAAAGAGTAATGGGTCGATATAAGTTTGAGTAAAGTACTCAAGAGAGCAAATACCCGTGCATTTATCTGTTAACAAATTTGATTGTATCAGGTTTAGGAAGGGAACAAGATATAAAGCAAGGCATGAAATAAAATATAAAAATATATTCAAAAGTTTTTTAGACTATTTGTCAGTAAGGTGTCCTGTATATGAATTCAATATATTTCTCTCTGATTATCTTTAGGCAAAAAGAGAAATTATATTGGTTTTTAGCAATTAAAAAAATCTAACTCTCCTCATTTTCTACTTAACTAAATCTTTGACTTTATATAATAGTGGTAATGTGGGTGGTCAAAGTTAAGCTAAAGGATACAGCTATAATTTAGCTCAATTGAAAACTAATGTAAATGTGGAAATCATTAAATTCTATTGCTGCAACTTTATTAAAACTATAATGTATCTTGGTGCACAAGGAAGCACAGATAAGATGAAATCTTGTGCAAGGCCTGCATATTCATGTAATTAAAGGCTGAAAAAGTTTCTTTTCCTTTTCCACTCAAGTAGTGTAGAAATATTTCTTTTATCAAGGTACTATTAAAATTAGCTAAGAAACTAGTTGTATTCCTTCTCACAGTATTCTCTTTGATGCAATTGCTTCCCTCCTTCATGGATTTATTGTTTTTAGAACATGAATAAAAAGATTTGGCTTCTGAATAAAAGAAAAAAAATCTTCAGAATCATCTCCCACCCATCTACAGGGAGGAGGGGGAGGAAATAACCCCCAGTATATACTTTCTGAGATGCGCAGTGTTTTCTGAGACCTGCAATCCATGACAACATCCTGTGTGTACCCAGCAGGGAGGCAGAGAGCAACATTATGCAAACCCAGTTGCAAGGTGTTGTACCTGGCATCTGCTGTGACTAAGCCATTCAGGCCAAACATGTTTCTATATGGCTTGGCATCTGATTAAACCAAGAGTTTAGACACCACCTGAAAATCCTGCTGAGCTCTTCAATTTTGCCAAAAATGACTCAAGGGTAGTGTCAGCACCCCTTCAACTGCTCCCCCAGATGATACCCACATTTGCTTCTACAATGTCACTGAAAAGCAATAATTGACAGCTCATTGTAAATAAATAAAGGCAATACTATAAAGTCTTGCCAATGGTCAGCTACCACTGTAAACTAATATACTTCTGAAAGGAGGACTGGGAAACCTGAAAAATGCATTGAGATGTAGACAGCTCAAGGTAGCAAAGTTTAGAGAGGATTTGATCTCAGTTTACAGATATATGTGAGGGGACAAGCTTCTCATTCTTGATGGCACTTTAAAGTTTAGCAGGTAAGCTGAAACTTGGATAAAATGAAAGTGAACAAAACTTAAAATAAAAACGTGCACATTTTTCACACTAGTGCTGTACTGTAACAGATTTTGAAGTATGACAGCATGACAGATCACCCAGCACTTGAGTCCTTTAAATCTAAGTTGCCTATCTTCCTTTGAGATGTGATGTCTTTTGAGTGCATTGACATTAGGCAGGACTCAGGATTTGTTGAAAAGAATTTTATGCCAAGTCTTCATGAGCTTTTAATCAAGTGATAATAATGTTTCTCTGCAGCACTAACACCTATAAATGGAATTGCTGCTCTGATTAAATCAACCACAACTTTCACCATGCTTTCTGCTGGAATAAGATTTTATTTCACAAACACATAAATGCTTGGAATTTGTGTTCTTGGCCCAAATAGCTTAATCTTGTGTAACTATATTTGGTGACTGCTTATCTACCAAGTAACAAAGTGATGCTGGTGATGCCTCCTAACCACAACAAAAGCTGATTAACTGTATGTGTTGCCTATTACAACTCATTCCTTTTATATGAGGTTCACCATCTTCCTCTCACTCTCCTAAGATATATGTCAAGACATTTGTGAAGTTACTGTGGTTTGTTGGACCTTGTATAAATAGTTTGTAATGGCATAAATTTTATCTCAAAACATTTGAAATTGTGATACCACTAAAAATGGAGCATACCCATTGGGTTTACTGTCTTTCTGGTAACTTAGCTTGAGATCCAGCTAAATATCTGAGATTAAAACTTCCCATTGTTATAAATGCATATTGTGATTTTTGGGTTTTCACAAGTATTAAGATGAATGTTATATGTATAATGTTAAATTGACTTTGCTGTAATAGTCGATATAGTATGCTTGAACTGTCTGCTTAGTTAGGATAACCGCCAGTGAACAGACGATGGGGTCTGAGCTGCTATCAACACTCACCGCCTGTGGAAAAAGGAGCTAAAGCCTAAATCAAAGGATGATAAGAAAGGAATTGAAACCTCAAAGCCAAGAAATGCACATGCTCTAAAAAGGCGGACCTCAAGCAGTGGCCATGCTAAACAGTTCCTGGAAAAGTTTGAATATGCATAAAATCTGTGCAGTAGAAATGTATTATAAAGGGTGTTTCCAAAGCACCAGGTGTGCTCTTGGCAGAGTGCCCAGCACACAACTGTTTTAACCCTTTGCTTTATTGTCTTTGTCTCCTATTGTCTTTTTGTTTTCATTAAACCTCTTAAAATTTACCAGAACAGTGAACCACGTTTTTCACACCATTACTTTGTTTGCTCTTGACTTTTATCTCACTGTTCGTATCATTTGCTGTCCTGTGAAGTTTTGAAAGAACTTCTATAGAACAAAATAGCTCTTCAAAGCAAAAGTGAATGCTTGAAATAACAGACTAAAATAGGAATTTCTGTAGGTACTAGCTAGTAAAAACATGAAGGAATATAATTTAAAAATGTAGAGTGTTTGTACCAGTAAGACTATTATTACTGGCAATTAGATTAACAAAGCTATTGACTGATTACATAAAAGGTTGCATTTTTTTTCTGCCCCTGATAACCAGGTACGATGAGTAAGGCAGGTATGCACAAAGCACAATGCATCATTAATCTTTGGGTCTAATGGGGTTATTAGCACTGTGTCAGCAGATCAAACTCAACACATCCATCTTCCTATCAGAACAGATTACACACTTGACAGCACTCAAGAGACAGAAAACTGATACAAACTTGTCTTGGTTTGGAAAATAGGCATCTGCTAAAGAAGGCAGGAGCCTCCCTTGGAATGAAAAATGTAAACTCCCTCACTCTGAATTATTATAGTTTTGAAATCAAGAGGCTCTCAGGCAAAGATATGGGAATAGGAATAATAGTTCTTCACTAGTATGCATAACAAGGCAAACAAATGAGTAACTACAGCATTAATAACTAAACAGAACCAGGGACCCTTTCTTAGCTGAGACGGGAAAGGATGGAGGAGAAGCTTTGTTTCACAAACCCCCTGCAGGCAGTCAGTCTGGGTGCCACGGCAGGGCTCTGCAGAACAGCCAGCTGGAACAGCAGGACTGAACAGAAATCCCAGGCTAGTGGATGAGATCTATCAGAAGCTCAGCAGAGAAAATCCTGGGCTGGTGGATGAGATGTATCAGAAGCTCCGTGGCAGTGGCTGGTACTGCAGGATGTCCCAGCAGGACAGGGGGTGAGGGGGCCCACAGACGACGAAAAAGAAGAAGCTCCATCTGGATTATGGAAGATTCCTTCCCACAAGCAACAACAGCTCCAAGTGTGTCCTGCTCTGAAGCTGCAAGAAACCAGCCCCGCCTCCATCCCGCAGATCCCCTACCCTCCCTTTTACCTGCTCCCCTTCTCTTGGGCCCAGTCAAACTCTTTGTATTTCTCAAGCACCCAATAATAAGTACTAGCAGTCAGGTTTCCCCACAGCTAATGGGTAAAAATTCTATAGGTGAGAAGGAACAAAGGGAAGGACACCTAACCCCCAACATAGCTGATAGGCCATCAAGACATTCTTAAAGTCTGGCGTAATTCTCTCACTGCCTCTTCAATTATGTTAGTCTGTAGATTTATTTTTTCAGGGATTTGAGAGGAGTTAAAAATGAACAAATCCTTAAAACCTTAAATCCTTAAAAAAGTTCTTATAAATGCATTTTATAATATTGGCTTTTCACAAAATGTTGAAATAGATATTATATATAACATTAAAGTAACTTTGCTATAGTTTTTATTTCTATTAACTAAACTTAGGCGTAGTAGTGAAATAGCTGATATAGTTATGCTTGTGAACTGCCTGCTTGGTTGAGACAACATCCAGTGGACATATGATGAAGACCCCTGGTACTGATGTGCCAACTATCAGCACATACCATCTGAAAAAAGTACGGTCCAAAACCCAAGCTGGAGGTCATCGTAAGAATGGACTATTAAAACCATTATGGTTTTATGGACCATTAAAAAGGTGGCCCCGAGGAGGAGTCATGTTAAACAGTTCTTGGAACATAAAAATAAGTTTTGAGGAAAAGTTTGAATATAACTGTTTATGAATATGCAATAGAAAAAGCATATAAAGAGTGTCTCCAAAATATCAGGTGTGCTCTTCGCTGAATTCCAAGCACCTGGCTGTTAAACGTTGTTTTATCTTTGTCTCCTATAGTCCTTTATTAAACTTTTAAATTTTACCAGGAGAGTGAACCTCATTTTCCACAGAGTCTATTCTGTGATAGAAGATGTCTATTCTGATGATAGAAGAAATTTTTATTATTATTCCTGTTATTGTTATTATTACTATTTTGAAGAAAAATAATTCTTAGAGGAAGTTTTTTCAGAGTTGTAGTAAGAGCCATCACAGATATACAGAATTTATAACACAGAAATATAACTGTATGTATGCAAATATGCCTGGAAATATGGAAGCAATGATTATAGTGTAGGCAAACAAAAGGGAGAAGCTTGTAATTTCATGATTCATGTTTTCCTGCTGGTGATTATTACACTTAACAGGGAAATTTACACATTTTAGTTTGATATTCTACAATCTTTCCTGTTCAGCATGTCATTAAAAAAAAAAAAAAAAAAAAAAAAGAAAAAAAAAAAAAGAAAAAAAGAGTGTTATTTTTGTTATTGCTTTTTTATTATTTTTATTATTGCTTTATTGAGTATTATTGCTTATTTGCTTTCAAAATACTGTTGAGAACTTATACTGAAAAGGCACATGATGGATGCAGTTTTTGCATGTACTTCAGAAGAGACTGGGTATGAATTTAAGGTGCCAGACCACACATGAATGCTTGAGCTAGTCTGTTATAACAGCGTTAGCAGTGCTCCCTGTGCAGTGTGCCATAACATGTAATCATTTTGCTTCCAGTTATTCAAGCTGGCTTGGAGTGGTAACTCACACTTCTAGATATGGCACAGCAGTGCTTTAAATGGAAACTGCTACATGTTGGAAGGGTAGGAGGAAAAAGCATACAAGATTAGACACAAGGAAGCCACAATGTCAAGCCTGTTGAATATAAGGTGAAAGGGCTGACCAGAAGAGTAAGAGGAAAGCAAAGTTTATAAGCTGTGGGGTGCTGCTATTCTCCTAATTTTGACAAAAAATCTGAGTATGAGACATTTTTCATTGAAACTTCATTTTTGTTCTCCTTAAAAACTAAATTGATAGTTGACCTGACATTAATTTCATTCTCCTAATGAAAAAAAAGAAATTGTATGTACTCTGTAGGTACTCATTCTGTGTCAGGGATTACAGGCATATTATCTATCCATAATTTTTTTGGGGTGGTATTTTATTTTGGAGGGCAGATTTGTACCTTCTTAATGTTCTCAGTGGTGTCATGCTAAAATTATTGTCTATGTAGTATTTATTTCTTACTGGTCCATTTTAAATAACTTATAATGACTTCAAATGTTTTTCCTTCCTTTTAGTAAGTATGATGGAAGAACATTATCTTAGTTGTGGTATTTTGGTCTTCTGGATCAGATGTTCAGTATTAAAACTGATGAAGATGAGTGATCTCTAACTTACATAGATGCTTCCTAAATTCTGCCAATTAGTCGAGATTTGATTAATACTAAATAATAGATTAATACTAAAAATTACCACCCTATTTACTCTGGTTTTTTAATTCTTTATTTTTTTTATATTTACAAGTCAATTTCTATACCACAGACAATCTGATTCTGCCTTTTTACTTCACTATGCTGTATGTGGAACCAATTTTCTAGCCATCCTTAAATATTCTGAATTGTGTGTGAAGTAGTCTCTCTCCTGTTATTTCTTTAAATGAACTTCACTGTACTAAGTGAGGAAATGATCACTTCATATTTCCCGACCATCCTGAAAACCTTTATCTCCACACAAAAATATATTACTTTCTTTGCTGCTGCTTGAAAGCCCTTTGCAAACATTAAAGTTCAAACAGCTCTATGTAAGAGAGATAAGTACTGGACTATAATCAACTCCATTACCTATAAAGCTCTACTGTTCAACTTTATGTAGAATTTCTACAAGCCAGCAGCTGCAAATTAATGATGATCTAACTTTTTAGTCTGTGGATTTCAGTATACAGCATGAATTGAACTGACATTTTAATTGCTTTCATGCATGATTGTGATGTTACTTTAAATTATCACTTGTGTCACACAGCAGCTGGTCTCCAGGCCAGTGGATATTTTCTTGTAACTGGGATCCTAAATTTCCTACAGTTGTCCCTAGACTTCCCCACATCCATCAATCTCTCAGCATCAGTAACTACAAGCGCTTCTATATTTTCTTTCTGACCAAATGGAAAACTCAAGTCAGATATGATTTTCCTTCCTGAACCAGCCTCATTGCAGTTATTAGCTTTTTATTTTATTTCTCTTCTCAAAAATTGTTAGTGAAATATATTGTGCATTAAAACTGCAAGTATGGATTGAGCAAAATTATATATGAAAATTCCAAATTTGAGGAAATTTAAAGAAATATGAAACCTCCAACACTTCATGTTCCATTCTGACATTTTGAAAGTGAACTTTAAAAACTAGTTTTAGCTTTGAAAATGCAACTGCTTTTAAAAAGAAAGCACTGGAAATTAAATTGAACATTGGTCTAAAAAATACCTATTGATTTAAATTCTTCTGAGTATCATAAACATGATCCTTTCATGTCAAAGTGAAGTAAAGGAAGGGGAAAAAAGTAATCTCTGTACATCTGTAATATAGTACAGTATGTCATAGCACAGAAAAATAAGCTGTGCCTACTCAGTTAACCTCTGATCACTTTCTTCTTTTGAACTGGACTCACCGCTGTAGGGCTCCTGATCTTTATCACTGCAATTAATTTGCCTGAACTTTATGTCTATTCAGTAATAGAATCAGCAAATCATAAATGTTTCCTCTTATGAGTTATTTCTCTACCTTTTCTGATGATCAAGGCATATATGAACAGAAGAGTTCCTGGTTCTTCATCATAGTCATCTAATTCTTTCTTCTACTTTCTGAATTGACATTTTTAAAAGGGAAAATTTTCTGCTTTCTCATTTTAGGAGCATTAGGCTTATCAAATTTCTTTCATCTGTACTTGTGGCTCAACCTTCAGAAGTACAGAGAAGTTCCCAGCCTCCTGCCCTGGGTTCCAGTCAGGTGATAAAAGGGCTTTGCTTTCATTTTTATCCTTCCTGATCCTGAAGCCTAGCCCATATATATACATATTTGTTGTTTTGATTATTTTGTGCTGTTTCCATGTTTTTCCTGTCTTTTTCATTAATCTGGAGAATAGGAAATGCATCTTGTTTTTTGTTATGTGTACAAAGGTTTTGCTGTTTTCCTTCATCCTTTGTTATTTCTTCATTGCCAAGTTACTTCTGCCATGACTGAATTAAGTTCTGACAGTTGCAAAGAGAGAAAAAAGTTGTGTTTTTATTTATTCCAATGAAAATAAGCTCATCTGGAAAAACTGCCAAATGTTTTTCTTTTCTCGTCACATTCTGCCCCTCATGCTTCCAACTCAACAGCATTTATTTCTCTTCAACTTTGGAATCTAAGAGAATTTGGGACCACCCAATGAAGGTGTCACTAGCCTGTAGTTCTGGCCCCTCAGGACTTCCCACACACAGACTCTTGTATTATAAGCTGTCTGGTAGCCTATAGCATGGCACTATATCTGCAATCAAAAGTTGCCTGCAATCTCCTTATTAAAGGTGAAATTAAATAAAGGCATATGATAACATTTTGGAAGACTATCTGGGCCCCATGCCATGTTCAAGAATGGTTACATGCCCAAGTCTCTCCTATCCTCCATATGAATAACTGTCATCATGGGGTGAATGACTGTGTTGATGAAGGTCATGTTTCTGGTGATGGGTGCGGATTAAACCCACTTCTGTGGACAGTATATTCTCATGGAATTATTAATTGCCTTCAAAATACTGAGTCAGCACTCATTTGAAATCAGTGGAAGATTTCCATCACCCTTAGTGGGCTTTCTATGGTTCTGCATTATATACCTTGATTTGTAAATAATGTATTAGACAGGAGATTTCAAACGGTGTGATTTGTTTAAAACTAGGAGGTTTTTTCTTAAATCTATTTTCTCTGTTGAAGGTGCCTGTACTCTCACCCCCAAGAAGGACTGAGTAGTTTCGAGTCCACACATTAAGTGCAGACTCAGTTTCATAAAACATTAAATAGTCTTCCAGATAAAACTGGTTTTGTTTCCCACATGTATCAAGCAGATTGGTTTTCATAACAATGAAAGCCAAAATAAAGTATGCAAAGTATAATGAAATCACTCCATTTATTTGTAGTGCTAACATCATTATTTGGTTCAAAGGATTTTATTAATTATTGAAGATTCAGGAAAAAATTATGAATTATCTAAGAAGACCTCTTAGGTAGCAGATGTGACTAAAAGATTGACACACTCAATGCCAGTTAAAAAACAATAACGTAGCTCATTGAGGAAAGCTGGGATAATGATGCAGACCAAACTTATATTCAATCAATACTACTGTCAGCAAAATGGGGTGTGAAACCAATGGGAGAGTTGTCCATGCTAGAATTAAAAGAACCATCCCAGAATAACTTGCATGGTTCAAAGCCAACAACAGATTGTTGGAAACAAGGCTTCTGATCAACACTTCATTCACTGTGACAATCTAGCATCTTTCATTTGTGTTTTGTTCCTCTAAAACCAGTGAGGTTATTGTAACTTGGTTTAACTGAAGCAGGTGAAAGCTCTATTTCTTCAGCCCAGCAACTGAGGAGACTGACCCCAAATTACCAAAGTGTGCAAGTTTGTGAATAGACCCATTGACCTCACTGATACCGTTCATCTGCCCAATATTAAGGGAAGCAATTACTTCTTGGCACAAACCTTGCCCATGCATGCACTTCCTGACTCACAGCTAGCCCCTAGCTTACTTTCCAACTTGCTCCAGTGCACTCAAGCAAGAAAAGCTATTATCGTGCCCAAAACATTCAGAGCTTCCTTCAAAAACTGAATTTTCTCATAATCTGAGGTAAAAATGTGCCTGCTGCCAGATGCTAATTGTATTCAGTAGAGTAGCAGGAAAAGTCAGATTGCAGTGACATGGACAAGGAGGGGTATATAAGAAATTTCCTTGGCTGGCATAGTTATTCAGGGATGCTCCAAACAAGGTATTTTCATTCTTCTTCTCAAAGGAAGTTTGTGCTATTTTAACAAAGAACAGTCTGTGACTGAAAAAAAAAAGAGGACCAAAGAGGGACATTCAAAGGCAATTTAGCAGGCAAAAGGGTAGCTATCTCATTCAAGTTATCGAAACCTGAAGAATTTTCCAATTTTGCACTAAAGACAGAATATAAAACTTACAGATATCCATCATAATCTTTCCACTCACTTATGCAGTTTTGATCAAAATTTTTCTCACTCCTTTAAAAGTAATTTTTGTACCTGTTTTGCCCATCTTTAATTCAGCAGTGATTTGACATCCATTACAACTAGCATCAGTCCAAAGTTGTAATTGCCCTACTGTGGAAAATAGTGAGAAGAGATTAATTAACATCTTCATATCTCATCTTCTATATAATGACTTTGTCATAACTAAAATTGTCCTTCTCTCATCATACTGTCATGTTCTCCAGGCTTCAACTGGGTGCTACACTTGAAAAGGTCAATTATTGTAAGTTCAAAAAAATACATGAAAGTGAACAACTGACATTTAACCTAAGTGATGATGCTCTGATTCATAACTGTGAGTTTGACTAATTTAAAACCAATTTGAAAAAATTCTTTGCTTCATTGCCTCTGCAGTGAGACTCCAAAAATTTGACCCAAGAGAATATAATTCAAGATGGAATAGATACTTAGTAGATATATATGTCTCACTGTCACAAATTCTCTAAAGTACTGAGCAAATGCAATTAAATTAAAGGAGTATTTTTTTCTTCTTCCCTTGTTTTTTAATAGTTATTTTGTTACTGTGTGATATTTCTACCCATAAAGCAAAAAACCAAGCCTGTTTCCTGAAGAATATATCTTTGATTTATTAACTCTACTTTGGCAAGTGTTTGCTTCCATGACAATCTACTGCTGCAAGTGCTGGTAATGAGTAAACTCCTTCTAGTAAAACTGTGACATGTTCCAATTGATCCTGAGCTGGAATGACAGCACTATAACTCTGTTTTATTCACTGATGATCCGTTTAAGACTTTACTCTGACATCATTCACTGAAAGTGATATCCTTCCTAAAGTCAACTGAGCAATTTTCACAATAAGGGAATGTTTGAATTCAGAAGGTACCTCAGGTTTATGTATATTTTTCTTTCTTACATGCCTTTCTGTGGAGTACAGTGATCCATACTGTGAGGTGCCTCTGCCCAGGGAGGCAAAGATTTAATTTCAGATAAGCATTGTTAAAGTGAGAGGCATGGCTTTAAAGCCCTGGAAGAGTAAATTCCACCCTCTGCGTCAGGGGATGAGCCCTGTGAGCCTGGAAAGAGTTGCCCCACCCCAGACCCTTGGGGCGGGGGGCAGTCCAGGGTGTTCTGATTGGTTCTGTGCCCCTGGGGTTTCTTCCTTGCTATGTCGCTATTAGACCCCGACCTTAAACTCCACCCTGGTTCTGTCCCACAAAACCCACCACCCTGCCTCTGTCTGGGGCTCTCTGTCTCTGGATTTAAGCTGAGTTTGTTCCTGTGTTGAATAAATGGTCTCCTGAGGTTAACCAAGCGGAAGCCTGTCTCGTTGAATTCTCATGCCAGTCACCAGTAACTGTAGCCTCTATAGACATGATCCTGCAGTGGCAGAATGCTACACCATACTTTTTTTGCCATTGTGGATATCTGGAAAATAAATGAGAGATGAGAGTGATGACTTCTTAGGGTTGTTTTTTTTCACCTCCCCAGTCCCTTTTCTTTTTAACTGTCTGGCCTTACTTGCCTCACTGCACTAACTGCTTGTCCTACACCTTCAAACAAAAGTCCTTTGGTTTCTCCTTACTGTGTGTATCTTTCTGCAATTCCCAGTGTAGTGTTTTTCTTCTAGATGGTGCAAATCCTACAGGAGTTCTTCCTAAGGCATCGATATTTCCTCATTGAGTCTATTTGGGTTTGGGTAGCTCCTCTTTCAGCTACTGAACACATACAGTCATCACCACCCACTGGGAAAAACCTGTGTGATCAGGCTCATCAGGTTGCTTCAGCCTGACTTCCCTGTTAACAGCATTATAAAGGATACTACATACACCCACATATCAGCAGCAATGCTTCCTGGCTTTGAACAGCAGTCTGAGCACCAAATCTCAGGTGTGTGCTTTTCCATATAATGAATTTGTCACCTGGCAATTACAAACAAGGACACGATATTCAGACATGTTCTCATACTAAAAAGCAAAATCTCTTTTTAAACAAATATAAACTGATTATTTTATCACAGTTTAAAAGTATATTTGGCTTTTATTCATAGATTTATGCATGTATTTTGTCTCCCACCAGCTGTTGGTCATTCCCCCAACAGGAAAATTACTATATAACATAAGGGTAGCACAGCTTCATTCAGTTCACTTTTAGGATATTATCTGGATTCCTTTTATTCCTTTGTTTATTCATACCTGTGTCTCCTAAATATCCTTCAGCAGTGAGCTGTCTACATAATTTTAAACTTTCTTTTAATTGCAGAACATTATACATCAATCAGAGATGCAGCACTCTTTTACTGAATGACCTACAGTCTCACCTGTGGTAGATTTACTATGTGCATGCAAGTTCAAGTTCTCCATCATAAGACAATCATGTAGCAAGTCTGACTCAAATGGAGTTGTTCCAGCTTCTGTGTGCAGAGCCATTGTTCTGATAGTCTTTAAAAAAATTGTGGCTTACTCTCTTTTCTCAGGTCGTTTTTTCAGTGTCTAATTTTCCTCTCTATTTATCTGTGTACAAATGCACTCCAGGATCCTGTTCCCTACCCTTTTCTGTCTCATAGGAGGACTGCTTAAGTCTGCTCTTTCACAGAGTAGCTAGAAGTATTTAGTGACCTCCTGCTCTATTAGATGGAAATTGATTTTCCTCTTCCAGGCAAGTGAAAAATCCACAATGTGCTCCAGCAACTTTGTGCAGCAGCACTGGCAACTGAAGCTACAAGTGAAGACACAACTCTTCAGACATCATAAATGACAATATCTTTTCTCAACATCACAGTAAGCAGACTTCAGTAAAGTATTTCTCCAGCAGCTGGCAGTAAACCTAGTAAAGACCTGCTGGCTGACATTCATCTGGCAATGTGTGTTGCTGAATTCCCCCAATTACATTTCACAGCTGCAAAGTCTCCTATAAACAGTTACATTAAATGGCCACAAATCTGCAAGTGCTTGCAGGCCATTGCCCCCAAATTTAATTGGAGAAATACTACCTAAAGAAGAGTGAACAGTGGTGCTTCTGTGGATAGAAAGCCAAAGCTGAGGCATTCTTATGATAGCAGCAATTTACCTACTCACACACAGAATTGAATCATAATGATCAGTATTTATGACAAGTCTTTGCCAGTAAGTATTCAATCCAATAAGATCAAATACTGCCACATCTTTGGGAATTTTCAATTAGTATCTGGACAGCAGTGCTTTTTGACCACTTCCTCATTTGCGGGGTGCTACTCCTGGGTTCAGGATGCATAATTTTAGCTCTGTTTTCATCTCTGAACTTGATACATTGAAACTAGGATTAAGAATAACCAAAAATATCAACACTCAAACATTACTGTAATGCTTCTTTCTCGATCTTAATTTTGTTTGCAGGAGCTCAAAAACAATTAGTAGCTGTGGAATATGTTCATCCAGATCCAATATAATATCCTTTTATGTGAGGAGAGGGAATGGAATGCAGCTCACTGTAGCTCACCTTGATGGGTGCCTAGCTGTTTGAAGTGTTCAGACACCACAGTTGTGGCTGCAGTGTAAGTGCAAGAACCTGCACAGAATACAATCAAGCTAAAAAAGAAGTGGGAAGTGGAGTATATAGACACATTAATACCAAGGGAAAACTTCTTTCAACAGTATAGATAACATATTTTCTGGGAACAATGTCCTCTTTGTTTTTACAGCAAGCTTGATGGAAATTTCCAGGCAGATATGCTCATGGCAAAAGAAATTAAAACAGTCGTTCATACGTTAACAAGGGAAGACAGTCAAAAGATAGCCAGACTGCAGCCATAAAGCAAGTAGGAGTATTGCTTCAGCATAAAAAAATTCTTATTTTATCATCATTTCCAGTGAAAACAACATCCACCAGGGGGTAGAAAAGAGTATAGAGGAATTCGTAAATTGAGGTTCCAGTTCATTCAATCACCTCTTTTGCAATCTAGATAGATGATACAGGCTCAAGACAATTAATGGTAGGGTATTTGCATGTAAAATGATATTATGGATATCCCTCCTCTTTATCTCACAGAAGAGTTTTGAAACAACACATAAGCTGTAACTTTCAGGAAAGATAATAAGAACAAAATGTTATTAATATCCTATCAGTAGTTCTATTGTATTTTCATTTTATCTGTTAATGACCATAGTTTCTAGAAATAAAGACTACGACATTGTGAAAGTCAGGCTTCTCTTTAAGCAGGGCACAATATGAAAGGACTGCAACGATTGTCTTGTTCTGTGTGTTATGTCTTTGACACTCAAGTTTTCTGAAGAGGCAGAGGCCACGGGTGAGCCCTGCAGGACAAGTAGCTCCTATGAGGGAGATCCAGCTCCATCATTCTGGAGTTGCACAGAGGCAACTATGCAGGCATGACTGGGGTGTTGAACACCAGTAAAAAGAGAGAGAGAGGCCATTGTTATAGACATAAAGTTCACAGACTCTCCTGCTTTTCAGTATCCACCTCCAAAGTTACTCTTTTAAAAAGTGTGTGTTCATGAATGTACTTATAGAGATGAGTGTATATATATGAGATAGAGTAGGCATGGACTGATTAAGTCCTGCCTCTATTTTGAAGGACATGTATGTAGTTAAAAAAACAACAAAAAAAACCTGTGTCCTTCACTATGGGAATTAGCTAAAACAGGAAAATACTAACAAAGGAAAGATTATTAGGATTTTGAAATTAGTTAAATTTTCAAATTTATGCCTGAAGCTATGACTTGAATTAAAAAACATCATTTACTTTGTATCTGTTAAAACAGCACAAAAATCCCTACTGGATGGTACTACAGTGATTCATCTAGCCAGGCATTCCACCATGACAATAGCAAAAAGAGCTGTTCATCAGCAAGGGGAAACATCAGTCTGGATCATTTTTCAGATCCATTCACCTGTCCTTCTCAACTTCCACAGTCCTTGTATTAAGTACATCAGACAGTACATATTCCCTTTAGTATCTGCTCATAAATGTGTTCAGAGGTTTGTTCAGAAGCTTTTGCAACTCATTCTTCTACCTTTACAAAATCCTGTGGCAGCAGCACCTAAAGTTCATCAATTTATGTAAAAAGGTATTTTATTAATCAGTTTTAAAGTGATGTTTTAACAAGTACTCCTAATAATATATGGAAAACTGTCCTACAGTCACCCAATCCACTATATTCATCATCTTGTGAGCCTCATTAAACCTGCCAACACAGCTTCTCCTCACCAAATTTAAGATCCCAGGTTGTTCAAACCCTTCAAACATGTGGGATACTTCATCCCTTGTGTTTGCTGCCCTTCTCAATTTCTAAATCTGCTACATCTGTCTTGGGATGTGGAGCCCAGGACTGCATTAAATATTCAAGGCATGAGTGCCACGGGTTTTATGGAGGCAAAAGACAACCCTCTGCCTTGTTCTCAAGATTTTTCCTGACAGTGCTCAACATTTTGTCATCTTCTGTTGGCTGCACATGGACATGCTCATTCCAGCAAATAATCCATAGTCACTCCTTAGCCTCTTTCCAGGGTTAATTGCAGCAGCAAATGTTTTAGACTTCTTAATGAAGTCCAACGTGGGCACTTTTTACAGCTGAGATCAGAACTTGTGTGTGTGCTGGGGTGGGTTCTTTGCTTCTTGTGCCTAAACCAGACCTTTTTTCCTGATGAGACCAGCTGGAGAAAATAGCTCTGCTGTCACTAATCCCTTGCAGGTAGTTTTTTCTTCCTTGCAGTTCAACTGTTCCATGTATTGCCATATAAGGGGAGAGAATTAAACCTGCTGTTAACTGTTGCTTACTGCTGCATCTGGGAGCTTAAACTGACCTTTGTTGTCTTTGGCCTTCTTCCTTCTCTATTTACTCCTCTTCAAGAACAAATCCAGAGTAAGTGGAAAAGAAAATAATGTCTCTTCCAGAGCAGAAGCTGTGGGATAAGTGCTCCCTTCTGTCCTTCTGCCATTTGGTCAAGAGTCTGTCTGTGTTTTACATTTGCTAGACACGTACTGAACATTCTACTTCCCTGAAGTGCATCCTTTCTTTCATTTGCTCTTGGGAGAATGATGTTTTCTCAATGGAGTGGTATAAAGGTGGTGCTTCAAAGGTCCTTCCTACCCACTTACAGCTACCTTTATTTTTAATCAGGTCAAACAATTTACTTTCATCCTGAAGGAAGGTAATTGAGGCATCTGTTTTTTAAGCTTTCTTTTAGAGTTTGCCCTAGGGCTAGAAATAACAAAACAGTAAATAGCGTATTACATCACTTACACGGTTAAGGTGCTTATTCTAGTTTGAAATGTCAATGTTTTGGTATTTCCAGCAGCACAGTACAAATCCACAACAATGCCTTTTTAAGGTATTAATGTAAAATGTTAAAGGTTTTGGCATAGTCCCCCATACAAATCAGATCTGCTAATAGGAGCAATGGGGTAAAACCTTGCACTTAACAGACTTAACTCTATTAATTTACAGGATGTATCAACTCAACTGCTTTCATAGGAAAAAAATATCCACTGCACTTCTTCATCCACTTATTACTGCTCTCATTTCAATTTTCTCATCCTTTCATTACCCCCACAAATAGTTTTAATATAAACCTTATGACTTTGAAGAAAATCATGCTTGCTAATGAAAGAAAAAAAAAAAAATCATGTTTTTAACAATCTGATAGTTAAGTCAGAATAGCTACTCTTATTGCATGAGCTAAAAGCTTACCTGCAATGCCAGCTGCAGTCATGCTTTAGATAAATCCTGACTGTCACATGAAAAAAAACTCAAAAAACAAACCTAACCAAAACAAAAAAACAGTAAGGACTGTGGAAACCAGCCAGGCTATTACAGGAATTTGCCATACTGAAACACTCTTTAAAAATGGTTGTTGGTAAGTTGATCGGGTTATTGAGTTAAAATACAGTGATTCACCACCAACAGTTATCCGAACCTTCTGGCTATTGCTCTCTACTTTTAGAACTTTTCTCAACTGAAGCACAATTTCAAAAGTCCTGAACTTCTGTAAAGCTGCACAATTAGGCAACCGATTAGTACAATTTTTGAAGAGGATATTTTGTATCATTTTTTAACATGATCTGCACAGGAATGAGCAGAACCACAGCTTGGCCTGTCATCCAGGATGCATCACTATGCCCCAAAATCTAGGTGGCCAGCTTTTCCAATCATTAAGAGACTTACTACATGTGTATGTCAAAGTCTTGCTGTTCTCTCAATAGCCACTCAGCTCTTTTTCAGCAACTTTTTCAAGGCTCTGATTCTTGTTCTTCTGTTAGAAGAGAGGGGAAAAATGTGCTTCTTTTGTGAGGAATTTACATTGCACAGCAAACTATCTAAATAAACAGGGATGAGAGCACATCCATATATTGATATATAGATAGGCATTGATATATAGATGCTGAATTCCAAAAGAAATGCTAGGAGTGTTCAACTCTGAGTGTAATGATATATTTTAGGGGAAAAATGGATAGACAGAGTCAGGAATCACAAGACCCAGCAAGTGCATGGGGTTTTGATATGTTTGTGGCCTGTCCTGTAATCAGAATAGATTAAATAATAGGGAGCATGACCTGAAACAACAGACTGAAGTCCTGTGCATGGCAAAATCAATCTTAGTCTATTACATAGCACATGGTTTCACAGCTCCAAGGTTTTTAAACTACATTTGAAAATACCTTAAATCTGAAATTCAGAACTTGAACCTGTTTATTCAAGTTATGTGAATCAGATGGAAAAATCAAGCACTTCCTTCTTCCTTTGTGCTGTTTAAAATATGTCAAACATTTTAGTTTCTTTTTAATGAAAATATCTTTGCAGATGTCTTCAAGTCTTTTGTTAGAACCCGACATTTGGAAATGTTGTCCATTAACACAAAAGTAATTTTCAAACGGTTTTATTCAGGCAGAAACAAGTTATTTTCCTGATGTTCAGTTCCTAATTAGTTGTTAAACATCTAAGCTCTTATTTTAAGACAAAGTTAGTTTATATAAATGATATATTCTTTAAAAAAAATACTCTCAAAAACTAATACCCACTGTTTCTTTTTATTTATGTTCCAGATGTGCTAACTTTTATATATAAAAGTCAATATGATATTAAATGACATTACTACTTTTTTAGCTATGAGCTCTGTTAAGCACATTTTTTATAATGTATTGCACACCTGTGTCTTAGAGTTGATTGAACTAAAAAGAAGTGTCGTGGTTTTAAACCAGTAACTAACAAAAGGAAAAAAAATTACTTATTTCTTGCTGTGAGATATGGATTAGAACAAGAGCAAAACAGGCATAAAACTTAAAAGGAATAAAGAAAGTTTATTGACAAACTACAATAATAAGAACACCAGAATAAACTTCCAGAAAAACCTTTTCATCTCTTACTACTCACCATTCCTTTGTTCACATGACAACGGAGACAAAAACTTTAGAACTTTGATGGTTTAAACAGTCCCAATTCCTTCTACAGTCTTTTCACCAGTCTTTGTAGAGAAACAGAAGTTTCTTCCTGTTAATTTATGGAGTTTCTCACAAGAAAACTATTTTTGTTATAGTTTTCCTTTTCCCTGATATCAGCTGCCCAGAACTGCTGTTATCAGAGTTCACTCCTCCCATTCCACATCATTCTGAGGTGTGCATGGGTCAATGAGTCTAGGGATGCCATTTTAAGGATGAGTTATTCAAAAGCAAAAGTCTTCTTCATCTGTTTCTGTGAGCTTCACCAGAAAACAGTTTTTTCTCATTGCCCTCCCAAGGCTTCAAATTTTCGCTTTACTGTTTCCAGCACTTCACTATATCACAATCACTCTACTTTTTACTCAAATTTTACCTTGAACACTCTATTCCTCCCCATACTCCGTCATGAATTAAAGGAGTTCTTTTCAGGACTTCATTGTCCATCTCCATAGTTTTAACAGAAAGATATTTCATCTTAATTAAAGCATCTTCTTATTTCTCTACCTTTCCTGAAGCTTCTTTTCTTTCTTGTCACTGGTAGTTTATAAAGTCTCTTTTCATGTTGATCACTCTCCTTTTCTCTCTCTGGATAAAAAGATTAATCTGCAAGTCTCGTCTGGGTAATGAAAGAGTTAAAATCTTGCCCAGGTTTTTGTAGATAGTTCTGTGGCCTCGGCCGGTGCAGGAACTGGAGCCGTCTGTGATGGAAAGTTCCCCATGGCTGCTCTGGAGAGAGTAGTTGCTGTTTTGGCCCGCTGCAGGTCCAGAGTTTTTTCTCCTTCTTTACTCGGCAGTCCCCGGTGAACTCCATCACTGCAGCTGAGCCAGGAACCGGCCCGGCCCGGCCAGAGCTCGGAACAAGCCCCCCCACAGGCCCCATCTCCCGGCCGGGAGACGCGGCAGGCCCAGCCCAGCCCCCGCCCAGCCGCATGGCCGGGCAGAGAGCGAGAGGCCGGAGCTCTGTTACCTTTCACAGCCAGGAAATAAAGAGAAGCAGAGAGCTCTGGTTTTACACTTTAAGGTAGGGTTCACAAGTTGATCTCACTTTTCAATGGCCAAAACTGCTGTCAATTCTCAGCAATGACCAATAATTGGTCAGGAGAAAAGACTCCAGGCAGTCCCCAGCAACTTCAACTTCCTTAAAGGTAAAGTAACCCCATGACAGTGAGCAGTAGATTATTAAGAATTTAGAACCTAGGATTAATAAACCAGCCTGCAACTCAGTTTCAAAACAAAAGTTTTGTATTTATAAGAAGCAGATGACCACCTTGAAAGGCAATGCAAAATTTTTTATGAAAACAAATAATGATGAAATGAAGAGGTCATATATTTAGTATCAAGTCCTGAAAATGCTGGTTCTTTTTCCTTCTACTTTTTTTTTTTATTTTCCATTTCCCTGAGTACTCTGAATATTTTTATTCATGTAGGATAAGAGACTAAGAAAAAGTTTAGGAACAAGAGTTAATAATCTTCCTTAATTTAAAATCTGTTCAGTTTTTTCTTTTACTAAGGGAAAAATAAATAGTGAATGTAACATTTATTATTTCTTCACCATTTTTTTTTTTGCTAACATTTTTGGTGAAAGAGAGTAGGAGAATCATTTTTCTAACAGAAGATGACAGCAGTTTAAAATATGAGAGTAGGATTTATTATTATTATTATTATTATTATTATTATTATTATTATTATTATTTCTTAAAGATATTTAACCTCTCCTGTCAACATGTTTTTTGACTGTGCTAACTCGAAAAACCATATTAAAATATTTTCTCAAGTGATTTTCATCACTTTTTATTTTCTATAATGCTGCTCAGGATATGTTGATTGCAATGTCTTTATGCTAGCTGGAGACTAGGAGAGACACTTAGTTCTCTTTGTCAGCTATGCAGAAACTCCACTGTCTAAAATGTGACTGTCCAGTGTGCAGGTATCACACAGCGTTTGTGCAGCAAGAGCCTCACTCCTTCCCTTGTCCATAGCTTTACTCTCTGATCAGATTTACATGGCTCACCTAATTTATGAGATAACTGAGCACTGAAATATTTGGCTTTCAAACAGTTCTGGGTTGGTCTTTAAATTGCTTTTTTTATTTAGCTTTAGGTTTATGGGTATTTCAATAAGAAATCTAATAATCCCTTAAAAACAACTAGTGCAAAAATGGGGATTTATGTACTAAGATAGAGGCAGTGAATTTTGGATACAATAATAAAATTGAGAAGGGCTTGGTATCCACGGGAGAAAAGGTTCAGTTTTTAATGAAGGTATAGAGTATGTTTTGCAGTGTTGGTGAACTGTCTTTGCTGCCGAGATCTCAGAAAGGGCACTATATGGTTGTCTCAGGCACACAATAATTTTATTTTGTATCAGCAAATGGCTTTAAATGCTGAAGGGTAGTAGAAATGCATTCATTCAATAATATGTAAAGCAAATGAGGAGGTCTGATAAAAAGTGTTCTGTTCTGTACAGCAAGGATACATAGATATTTTTAGAGTTGCACAAGGTTTCACTGCACAATTTCCATTCAAGTCAAAGTGACTTGTGCATACCTAATTTCCAGAAAGCTCACAGGAAAATTATTCTAGGGACAGATTATACAGTAGGCCTTAACAGCATTAATAAAAACATCTATATTTATAGTTTGCCACCCATTTTTCATTTAACACAGGACCCTGGACTGTCTCTCACTGCTTCTGTCAGAAAGAATTATCTCTGGCTAAAGCAAGAAGCTTTAGCACAATGTATTTCTTGTCTTCTACAATGTGAGTTTGTTAATCTTGTCACTGCCATATGTAAGGTTTATATTACTTTTTTACTGCTTTTATTCAAAAACACTGCTCAAGATTGTAATTTTATTTGCTTTAAACTGATTACCCTTGTAAGTTCTCTTTCTGTGAGCACTGAAGACCTCTTGTTTCCACAGGTGGGTTATGGTCATTTCAAGAATAAAGTCTCAAAGATCCCTTGAAGCTGAGGAAAAGATCAATTCCTCCTTACATTTACTCTGAGCAAGGATAAAAACATCAACAAGCACCTGCTTGCAGGGTAGACTTTTGTAGACT
This sequence comes from Poecile atricapillus, assembly GCF_030490865.1. NCBI lineage: Eukaryota > Metazoa > Chordata > Aves > Passeriformes > Paridae > Poecile > Poecile atricapillus. The sequence goes on from NC_081250.1 coordinate 83,852,666, forward strand.
CTGTAGCTTTCTCTAACACCTTATTTTGACAAGTCACTTGTAATAAATGTAGTTATGAATAAAAATTTGTAAAGACCTAAATAAATATATCTGTAGTTATAATAACATGAGAAAATATAAAATATAGTGTGGCCAAGGATTCCTCCCTAGGTCCAGCCGCAAACATCCATTTTAGAGATAACACTTCTAGCCGGCACCGGGATAACGATCCTAGCCGGCGCCCATCAACCTAAAAGAATAAGCAGGACACGGGCCATCAGGCTGGACAAAAGAAACAAGCACAGATGAGATACTCATCACCGGACCTGAACACCCCGCCTTACAAGCTACAGTTGGGGAGCAATCAAACTAGACAAAGAAAGAAGCCCAGCCGAGATATTCATCGGCTCCAACCCCGGAGCCAACCACTCCGTCCTGATGGCCCAAACCAGGATGAAATCAAGGAACACCCAGGACCTTTTTACATATGAGGAGACTCTGCCCCACTGTCTATTGATTCAGTTCGAAGGTTCCAGGAAATCCATTCAACCAACCATCAAGACACTTTGTTGAACAGTGACTGCTCGGAGTTTTGGCCTCAGGGCACAAAACCCCTATAAGAACCCCGGACTGCAGCACATACAGCGTGGATTTGGGAACACCTATACCTTGGGTATAGACCCCTGTCCACCCAGCGCTGCGCTGACCTATTTATTGTGGTTTTTCTCTTTCGTTGCAAGTGCTTAAATTGTTTTATAATAAATTGCTTTTTATTGACCTTATTTTGCCATTGCATTTATAACACACTGTTAGCTAACAATACTAAGGAAGTCTTTAGATATCAGGGAAATAATTGATGGAAATTGCTACTTTCTTGTCTGTCTTAGGAAAGACAAGATATTTGCTGAAGCTGAGGTTCTGGCCTTACTTCAGGTAAGCACCCACCCATGGTAACTGGAAAGCTTCATTTTCCAGTGTCACTTCTTTTTTAATATTTTTGGTTCTGTGTTATTCAGGGTGTGCATCTCAGAAGAAAAAATTTCTGGGATGTTTTATATACTTTTTTTTACTTTTTTTTTTTTTTTAAGATATAAAAACCATGGAAACTTAGGGGACAGCTTACTACTGTTCTTAATAAGCAGCACAGCCCGTCTTCAGCACTGTTTACAAGTATCTTGTGGACTGTTATTTTCCTTGAATCCAACTTTGGTGCTCTT